>NC_133126.1:202788857-203116096 GCF_048418815.1 Hemitrygon akajei | reverse complement strand
CAGGGTGAACAGGACCGGAGAGAATACGGTTCCCTGCGGCGCCCCTGTGCTGCTGACCACCGTGTCAGACCTACAGTCTCCCAACCGCACATACTGAGGTCTATCTGTCAAGTAGTCCACTATCCAATCCACCATGTGAGAGTCTACTCCCATCTCCGTTAGTTTGTGCCTTAAGATCTTGGGCTGGATGGTGTTAAAGGCACTAGAGAAGTCAAGGAATGTAATCCTCACCGCACAACTGACCCCCTCTAGGTGAGAGAGTGACTTGTGCAGCAAATACGTGATAGCATCCTCCACTCCCAACTTCTCCTTATACGCAAACTGAAGAGGATCCTGGGCGTGCCTGGTTTGTGGCCTCAGATTCTGTATTATCAGCCGCTCCATGGTCCTCATAACGTGCGACGTCAAGGCAACAGGTCTGAAGTCATTCAACTCCTTTGGTTGTGCAGTATATGTGCAGTATATATTTTTTGCAGCAATACATAAAGGTACCAACTAGAGAAGGGGCAGTGTTGGATCTCCTGCTACGGAATTAGTTAAGTCAGGAGACGAAGGTATGTGTTGGGGAGCACTTCGGGTCCAGTGATCACAACGCCATTACATTCAATATAATTATGGAGAAAGATCTGACTGGACCCAGTGTTCAGATTTTGGATAGGAGAAAGGCTAACTTTGAGCAGACGCGCATCGATTTAGAAGGAAAGGATTGGGACAACTTGTTTTATGGGAATTATGTAATACCTAAATGGAGGTCATTTAAAGGTGAAATTTTTAGGGTACAGAATCTTTTTGTTCCTGTTAGGTTGTAAGAAAAGGTTATAAGTTTGAGACCGTGATGGTTTTCAAGGGATATTGGAAACTCCATTCGGAAAAATACAGATATCTAAATAAATATAGGCAGCATGTAGTAAATGAGGTGCTCGTTGGAATATGAAGAATGGAAAAAGAATCTTAAGAAAGAAATTAGAAAAAATAAAAGAAGATACGAGGTTGCTTTGGCAAGTAAGGTAAAAATCCAAAGGGCATCTACAATTATATTAATAGCAAAAGGATAGAGAAGGATAAAATTATTCCCTTAGAGAATCAGAGTGAACAGCTATGTGTGGAGCCAAAAGTAATGGTGCAGATTTTGAACAATTTTCTTCGGGATTCAATACGGAGAAGGACATTGAATTGTGCAATGTAACAGAAACAAATACGGAAGTTATGGAAACTATGATAATTAATGAAGAGGATGTCCTGGCGCTTTTAAGGAATATAATAGTGGATAAATCTCTGAGTAGTGACAGGATATTATCTCGGACCTTGAGTGAAGTTAGTGTAGAAATAGCAGGGGCTTTGACAGAAATATTTCAAATGTCATTAGAAACGGGGATGGTTCCGGAGGATTGGCGTATTGCTTACGTTGTTCCATTGTTTAAAAAGGGTTCTAAGAGTATGCCCAGCAATTATAGGCCTGTAACTTTGACGTCAGTGGTGGGTAAATTAATGGAAAGTATTATTGGAGATGCTATAAATAATTATCTGAATAGACAGTGCCTGATTAGGAACAGTCAACATGGATTTGTGAGTGGAAGGTCATGTTTGCCAAATCTTAATTAATTCTTTGAACAGGTTACTAGGAAAGTCGACGAGGGTAAAGCTGTGGATGTTGTCTATATGTAAGGCCTTTGACAAGAATCCACATCGAAGTTTCGTTGGGACTGTTCAATCGTTGGATATTAATACTGAAGTAGTGAAATGGATTCAGCAGTAGCTGGATTGGAGATGCCAGAGGGTAGTGGTGGATAACAGTTTGTCAGGTTGGTGGCTGGTGGCTAGTGGCGTGCTTCAGGGATCTGTATTGGGTCCAACTTTGTTTGTCATATACATTAATTATCTGGATGATGGGGTGATAAATTGGATTAGTAAGTATGCAGATGATACTAAGATAGTTGGCAGTATGCATAATGAAGTAGGTTTACAAAGCTTGCAGAGAGATTTTGGCCTGTTAGAAGAGTGGGCTGAAAGATGATAGATGGAGTTTAATGCTGATCAGTGTGAGATGCGACATTTTGGTAGTACTAATCAAAATAGGACATACATGGTAAATGGTAGAACATTAAAGAATGCAGTAGAACAGAGTGATTTAGCTATAATGGTGCATAGTTCTCTGAAGTTGGAATCTCATGTTGATAGAGTGGTGAAGAAAGCTTTTGATATGCTGGCCTTTATAAATCAGAGCATTGAGTATAGGAGTTGGGATGTAATGTTAAAATGGTACAAGGCATTGGTAAGGCCAAATTTGGTGTATTGTGTATAGTTCTGGGAACCGAATTATAGGAAAGATGTCAACAAAATAGAGAGAGTACAGAGGGGATTTACTAGAATATTACCTGGGCTTCAGTACCTAAGTTACATAGAAAGGTTGAAAAAGTTAGTTCTTTATTCTTTGGAGCATGGAAGCTTGAAGGGAGATTTGATAGAGTTTTTTTTTTATTTATGAGGGGGATAGATAGAGTTGACGTGGATAGGCTTTTTCCATTGATAGTAGCGGAGAATTAAACAAGAGGATATGAGTTGAGTGTTAGGATCCAAAAGTTTAGGGTAACAGGAGGGGGAACTTCTTTACACAGCAAGTGTAGCTGTGTGGAACGAGCTTCCAGTAGAAGTGGTAAAGGCAGGTTCGATATTGTCATTTAAAGTAAAACTGGATAGGAGAATGGACAGGAAAGGAATGAAGGGTTATGGGCTGAGTGCTGGTCTGTGGGACCAGGTGAGAATAAGCGTTTGGCATGGACTAGATGGGCCGAGATGACATATTTCCGTGTTGTAATTGTTGTATGGTTATATGGTTATATTATTTTCAAGTTCTAACCTTTACCTTTAAACATAGTCGTCAAGTTTTATGTGACCCTAGAAACTCTCAAAAATCATCTTCAGCCAAACCACATGCTTCTTCGCAATATAGAGCCAAATTAACTCCACCCTGTTCAGCATTAAATGCCCAAACCTTTGCACATCAGGTCCAAATTTTCAGAAATTGCAATCATTAATATGACAGTTTAAGTTTTCCCCACGTATTACACCAAATAATGGGTCTTTTATAATTCCCCTACCGTACATGTATTTACTAAATTTATAAGGTTTTCCTGTACACATGCTTTGGAACCGATCATCGTGTTATTAAGTTGATAATAAACCAGCTGTACCGTCTGCTTCTTCATCAGATTTATCTACATAATGACCAGGATCCACTCTCAGTAGCGCAGCTTTGAATACATCATCTCAACTATGAAGGGAAATATTGTCCTGCACTTACTGTTTTCTGTTAAGCAGACAATCTTCAACATACAGCAGTACTGAGAAGTGTCTGCTTATCTCTGTAGCGAAGGACAATAAGAAGTAACTTGATAGAGGCAAGTCATATGCAAAATGATAAGAAGCATAGACCAAATGGACAGAATGAGCATTTATCCCACGATGGAAATTGGACACACGAGGCAGTGATATGACTTCAGATGTTTGGAGTGTTATGTACCCCTAGGTTTCATATTTTCTGTGGACAACCACTTTAAAAAATCGGGAGAATGAGTATGGCTTTTGGACACTGTTTGTGCTGCTAATGAGAGAGAGAGAGGAGAAGAGCGTGTGGGCGGCACCCAGAGTAGATGTGTGTGTGTGTGTGTGAGAGAGAGAGAGAGAGATAGAGAGAGAGAGAGAGAGAGAGAGAGAGAGAGAGAGAGAGAGAGAGAGAGAGAGAGAGAGGAGAGAGAGAGAGAGAGAGAGAGAGAGAGAGAGAGAGAGAGAGAGAGAGAGAGAGAGAGAGCGAGATTTAAAGTTATGGCTCCATGGATGATTATTTACTTTTGCTCCAAGTACACCTTGCCTGCTTGTGAGTATTCCTGCTGAGACAGCAAAACGATGCCAGGTGATGGACATGTGATGGATGGCTCGTACCCTGGCAGGGGAGATAAAAAGCAAGTCTGCTGAGACACTGGCAGACACTCCACGGGACACTGAAAGAGCGTTGTGCACCCACAGGAAGGTGGGGGCTTGGACGATCGATTCAGGGGAATCGATCAGAGGCTCACCGTGTGTGAAGGCAGATCGCTGGGGTCTTGTGTGTGTTTCCATCCTCTCCTGGGTGACAGGCTCACCTCTGAAGTACGGTCTGGCCTAGAACGGAGGGGTCACAGTCGGTGACCGCAACAGCACAACAGGACAACAAGACAACTGAAGGTCTCCCTGCTGCAACTGCTCACCTCTCGCTCTCTCTCTCTCTCCCCACAACGGTAGCAGAGCAACTACCTCGACTTAAACAGAACTGAACTGAACTCTCAGGACTATTCATTTAACCCTAGACTTTGAAAGAGCTTGGTTTTGATTTATATTTCCACACTTCTGTATATATCACTGCTGACCTGTTTTATACGTATATTTACATTTTTGATACTGTATTACTTAGTTTACTAATAAACACCTTTAGTTACAGTTCCACCAGACTGCAACGTATCATTCCATTTTTGCTGGTCTGTTAACCCAGTTACGGGTAAGTGACAGAAGGAAAATATAGGGTACAGTTTTATTTGCAAAAAAGTGGTGAGTGCGTCTCACGTCCTGTTACGGGTAGTAGAGGCAGATGCATTAAAGGTATTTAGGAAACTCTTAGATAAACATAAAGATGATATAAAAATGAGGAAAATGTCGGAAGGAAGGGGTGAATCTAACTCTGAGTAGGTACAAATGTCGGTACAACATATTAGACCAAAGTGCCTGTACTATTCTATAATGCCACGCGTTCGATAAGTAATATCATCAGACTCCCTTTCTACCATAACCTTCGTGGTTCTTCCCTGAGCTGTTTACTGCGTCCATCTGAGGAGCAGCTGGGCTTTGCAGCAGTATTTCATCGTAAAAACTTTGCATCTGACAGCACCTTCTAAGCTGCGTTGAAACACCTGTTTGTATTTTCTAGCACACCGTACTCTGGAATAATGAATTTACCATCCATACTTCAACAGTCGGGACTTGAGTATTCTAAACAGCCATTTATAACTATGCCTGTGTCATTGGACTACCAGTTCTTTGAGCATACAATCCAGCAAGGAATTTCGCTCCATGCATGCTAAATTAGGTCACCAGTTATCAAAGCTTATGATAATAGATTTACCAACCTTTCTGGCATTTCCTTCGTAGGGTTTTGATCAGGTAAAGTGAAACGATGACCAGAAGAGAACAGAGAATGACAGGAATGGAGTAAATGAATCCTCTGAGAAAACTAAAAGGAGTAGTATCCGGCTGGTGATCTGAAAAAGAAAGTAGGCAGGTAATAACTATATCTATATCTATCTACTTATTTATATTTTAGATAGATAGATTATCACACAGGATTGTTCCCGGAAATTCGAAGCAGTAAAAAGATTTCAAATCGACCAATAATAGCATAGATATGATGGAATCCAGCAGGATGAAATAAAATATGTCAAACTGGATATAAAAAATGACTTTAGAGAAATGATTGTTCAAACAAGAATTCTCAGCCAATGCCAGAAAGGTTAATTTTACCGAACCCATTCGAACATATTAGGATTCTTGCAGTGTTGTGGAACAGAGATAGAGACATATCAGCAGAATAGGTAGAACTAACAAATATCAGAGGAATAATCAGATTACAGACCAGAACATATCACACCGACGGTTTCTTTGTGCCCACAGTCATGATGACGCATTGAAGAAAACTGGCAATCCCACAGGAAGCTCTCACTTCCTTTGCATTTAACCTCGTCCATCCAAATATTGCCGTTTCCATGGGGGAACAATATCGTTCCGAAAGCCAGGACTGGATCCCCACAGTTTAATTGCCTACAGACGACAGCAGCATCATTGCTGTCCCAGGAATCGTCGCACACCGTTCCCCACGTCCCACTGAAGAAAACTTCAATTCTTCCTGAGCAATTATCGAACCCGGCCACGAGCCGCAGATCTGAAATAAAAGATGCACAAGGTCTGTTTTGACAACTTGAACTCGCACTGATTCTTGTTTTTACCTTTATTTTCCATCTCAAATTATTGTGCTGATCCATGAGTTTAATACTGTGGCATGCTAACTGTTGTTGGTTACATTAGAGCAAATAAGTTGATGGTTAACATGTTCGGCGGAATATATTTCCTCTATCTGATGGTTTTAATATTTTGATTCGATATTTAAATCGAATTGATCCTACTGAATGGCAGTCAGCCGAATAGAAATGTGTAATATTATGCATTGCCTTATCACGCTGGAATTCAGAATTAAGGAGGATACTCTGCAGTATTTGTAACAGCGTCATTATTTAACCTGAAATTAACAGTTTGCAATGGATCCATCCTTCGGTAAAGCCTGGCTCATACATTTCTATCCTTCTGCAGTTGAACATGCCTATACTCTCCAAATATCGTCCATCTGGAACTTCTGATTACAAAGCTATTATCAACATTGATACATTGCTTTTGCTAAAACAATGGATCGGAACTTTACATGGGATACAATGCACTTAAATTCTCCGTATTACTGACGGAACAATATGGGATGTGTCAGAAGAAAAACCACTGAGGAAAAGTTTGCGACCTTTTCAGACGAGGAACGAAAAAAATGTCTTAAAACAAGCTGCATGAAAAAAATGTTTTCATGACATTTACTATTAATTATTAAACTAACAGTAATTACCAGAATCTTTTGGAGGTGGGTCTATTACCTTTACCATCTTCACCATCTCAATTCCGGGTGTGGATGGTCGTAATTCTGTAAAAGAAATTCAACTCAGCATTGGAGTGCAATATTCTGAATACATTTAATTACCGTTACAGATGATTAAGGCAATGAAGTTATCAATAACATTGATAGAGTGCAAAGGAAATTGACAAGGACGATGACCCGTCTGGAGGACCTGAGCTGTAGGGAATAGGAGAATAGGTCAGAAGTTTATTCCCTGGAGCGTACCAGAATAAGGGGACATTTATTGGAGTAATACAATCTTCTGAGTGGCTTAATAGGGCACATTCAAGCACACATGTTCAGCGGGTTTTTGGTTCTTTTCGAACTAGAGGCCGTGGGTTAAAGGTAAAATGTGAACGCTTTAAGCTGAACATGGAACGTCGGGGATGGTGTATGGTGGTGGGGTGTGGGTGGAGGAACACTACAGCAGGAGGGCGCTTATAGTATGGAACGACATGCCAGCTGAACTGTGGGAATCAGGTTGCATATGGAGCCAGTGATCATTAATGGAGAATGTGTGGAGCAGGTTAAGACCTACAAGTATCTGGGAGTACAGTTAGACGAGAAGCTAGACTGGACTGCCAACACAGATGCCTTGTGCAGGAAGGCACAGAGTCAACTGTACTTCCTAAGAAGGTTGGCGTCATTCAATGTCTGTAGTGAGATGCTGAAGATGTTCTATAGGTCAGTGGTGGAGAGCGCCCTCTTCTTTGTGGTGGCGTGTTGGGGAGGAAGCATTAAGAAGAGGGACGCCTCACGTCTTAATAAGCTGGTAAGGAAGGCGGGCTCTGTCGTGGGCAAAGTACTGGAGAGTTTAACATCGGTAGCTGAGCGAAGGGCGCTGAGTAGGCTACGGTCAATTATGGATAACTCTGAACATCCTCTACATAGCACCATCCAGAGACAGAGAAGCAGTTTCAGCGACAGGTTACTATCGATGCAATGCTCCTCAGACAGGATGAAGAGGTCAATACTCCCCAATGCCATTAGGCTTTACAATTCTACCGCCAGGACTTAAGAACTTTTTAAAAGCTATTATTAATGCTTTTTGAGATAGTGATTTAGATGCATATCATTTTTTTTACTGAGTTAAGTATTGTATGTAATTAGTTTTGCTACAACAAGTGTATGGGACATTGGAAAAAAGTTGAATTTCCCCATGGGGATGAATAAAGTATCTATCTATCTATCTATCTATCTATCTATCTATCTATCTATCTATCTATCTATCTATCTATCTATCTATCTATCTATCTATCTATCATTTCAACAGTCAAAACAACGGTACATGGAACGGAGGGTTATGGAAGGTGCGAGACAATTGTGCTGTGCTAGGCGAACTATTGATTCGGCACGGTCTAGGTGAGAAAGGCCTGTTTCTGATGTGCAGAGTTTTATAAGTATGATTCCAGAATTACCTGTACAAATGACTCCAACATCTTCCCAGTGTTGGCAGTTGTGTTGGCCCCATGGTGAAGATGGGCATTGCCATAATAGTGAGTCGCCCAACCGACATTTCACATCATCCAACCAGATCGGTCCAGTCCCCTTTTCAAATGCCGCGCTGTTTTCTATTAATTTAGCCGTACCGCAGTTGAGCTGGGAGCAAACGACTTGTGCATTCTCAATGCCAAATAAATCAGAGCAAACTGTTCCCCATGTTCCGTTAAAGAAAACCTCAAGTCGGCCTTCGCAGGGATTCTTTCCATTTGCCAACCTTATCTCCATGTGATCTGAAGAACAAAGAATAAACCTGATTCTTGATATTTAACCGCAATGTGGGCATATGTTGTGTTCAGGGAGGATAGCACATCTTCTACCCGCAGCCTTTGACACGCATAAGAATCAAGAAACTCTCAACCTCCGCTTTAAATATACCGAATGACTTAGACTCCATGCAAATTTGTGGCAGATAATTACACAGAATCAGCCCTCTTTGGCAAAATACATTCCTCAAAATCACGGTTCGTAATAGTGTGTTGCTTCTTTGGATTACTCTCCCTCACAATTGGAAATATACATAAGACTATAAGATCTTAAGACATAGTAGAAGAATTAGGCTATTCAGCCCATCCCGTTTTCTCTACAATTCCATTATGGCTGACTCCGTAAGTATCAACTTCCACCATAAGCAAACAGATACACAAGACCTCCACCGCAGTCTGTATCAGAATACACCACCGATTTACTACTTTCCGACTACAATAAACAACAACTACAAAAGAACTGTTCTCCTCTGCTCTAAAGGGTCGCCCCTCAATTTCTGCGCTGTTGCTTTCTAGGTCTGAATACCCCCACCAGAGGAAACATCCTTTCCACATCCACTCTATCTAGCCCATTCCACATTCGGTATGCTTCAATGAGATCCCGACGTAGTCTTCTAAGTTTCATCGAGTACAGGACCAACGCTGCCAAACCGTTTTCATGTGTTCACTTCCTCTTTCCCGGAATCATCCTTGTGGACCACGTCTGGACACTCTCTAATGCCAACACATCTTTTCTGAGATATAGGACCCAAAACTGTTGACAATACACTAACTGCGACGTGACTCGCGTCTTATAAAGAATCAGCAGTATATCTTTGCTTTTATATTTTATTCCCCTTGAAATACATGCCAAAATTGCATTTGCCTTTTTTAACAGAGACACAATCTTACACGAGGACTCACTTGCACCTCTGCGCCTCTGATATTTGAACCTAGTGTCCATTTATATAATGGTCCACATTGTTGTGCCTTTTACCAAAATGCATTACGATATATTTCGCAACACTATAGTCCATCTGCCAGTTTTAACCCAGTATTCCAATATGCCAAAGGTCCCTTGCAATCGCATCGCTTCCTCAGCAGTATCTATGCCTCCCGCTATCTACGGACCATCTGCAATCTTTCCCACAAAGCCATTAATCCATTATTTGAATAATTGACAATCAATGTGAAAAGCAGCGCTCCCAATAAAGACCCATGAAGAACGTCACTAGTCACTAGCAGACAACATGAAAAGGCCCTTTTTTCGCACTCGCTGCCTCCTGCCTGTCAGCATTTACTGAGCCCATGCAGAATCTCTCTAGTAACGCCATAGGACTTTTATCATGTTAAGCAGTCCAATGTATGGTACCTTATAAAACACCATCTGAAAATCCAAATAAATGACATTCTCCCCCTCTCGTTTGTCCATTCTACTTGTCACCTTCTCGAAGAGCTCCAAAAATGTGTCACCCAAGATTTCTCTTCAGAGAAACCATGCAGACTTTGACTTATTTTATTATTAGTCTCCAAGTACGTTGAATCCTTATCCTTAATAATAGACACCAAAACGTTCCCAACCACTGAGGCTAGGCTGTCTGGCCGATAAGTTTCTTTATATTGCCTTCCTTCCTCCCGTCTTAAAGAGTGGAGTGACATTTGCATTCTTCCAGTCCTTCGGGACTATGCCAAAATCAAGGGAATCTTGAAAGACCATGACCGATGCATCTATTATCTCTTTCCACCAGCTCTCCCAGGGTTCTGGGATGTAGTCCATCGGGTCCAGGTAGCTTATCCACATTAAGACATTTCAGTCTGCCTGCCACGTTTTACATTGTAATGGCAATGGCACTCATTCCTACTCTCTGAAACTTACGAACTGCTAGTTTCTTTCACAGTGAAGTCAGATCCAAAGTACCCATTAAGTGCATCAGCAATTACTCTGTCCACCTTTATAACCTCGCCAACAGAATTGCCAGTGTTCCAATGTCAACACGCCTATCCCGTTTACTCTTTGTAGAAACATAGAAAGACCTACAGCACAATACAGGTCCTCCGGCCCACAATGTTGTACCAAACATGAACGTACATTATAAATTACCTAGGGTTACCCATAGCGCTCTATTTTTCTAAGCTCAATGTACCTATCCAGGAGTCTCTTAAAATACCCTATCGTAAAGTCGCCGGCAGTCCATTCTACTCATTCACTAATCTCTGCTGACACAACGTACACCTGACATCCCCTCTGTACTTACTTCCAAGTACCTTAAAACTGTGCCATTTGGTGTTAGTCATTTTAGCCGTGGGAAAACAGCATCTGACTATCCACAGGATCAATGACTCTCATCATCTTATACAGCTCCACCAGGTCACCTCTCATCCTCCGTAGCACCGAGGAGAAAAGGCCAATTTCACTCAATCTATTCTCGTAAGGCATGATCCCCAATCCAGGCAACAACTTTGTAAATCTCCTCTCCAGCATTTTTATTGCTTTCACATGAGGTGGCCAGAACTGAGTATAGTACTCCAAGTGTGGTCTGACCAGGGTCCTATATAGCTGTAACATTACCTCTCGGCTTTTTAGCGCTATCCCACTGTTTATGAAGGCCAATACACGGTATGTCTTCTTAACCACACAATCAACCTGCGCAGCGGCTATTAGTGGCATATGGACACAGAGTCCAAGATCCCTCTAATCTTCGACGCTGCCACGATCCTTGCAGGTTGACTCTGTGGTCAAGAAGGCGTGTGGTGTATTGGCCTTCATCAATCGTGGAATTGAATTTAGGAGCCGAGTGGTAATATTGCAGTTACATAGGACCCCTGTTTGAGTACTGTGCTCATTTCTGGTCGCCTCACTACAGGAAGGATGTGAAAGCCATAGAAAGGGTGCAGAGGAGATTTACAAGGATGTTGCCTGGATTGTGGAGCATGCCTTATGAGAATAGGTTGAGTGAACTCGGCCTTTTCTCCCTGAAGCGGTGGAGGATGAGAGCTGACTTAATAGAGGTGTATTAGATGATGACAGCCATAGATCGTGTGGATAGTCAGAGGCTTTTTCCCAGGGCTGATATGGGTGGCACGAAAGGGCACAGTTTTAAGGTGGGTGGAAGTAGGTACAGGGAGGTGTCGGGGGTAAGATTTTTACTCAGAGTGGGGAATGTGTGGAATGGGCAGCCGCCAAAGGTGGTGGAGGCAGATACGATAGGAACTTTTACGAAGCTTTTGGATAGTTACATGGAGCTTAGTAAAATAGAGGGCTATTGATTAGCCTAGTAATTTCTAAGGTAGGGCTATGTTCTGCACAACCTTGTGGGCCGAAGGGCCTACATTGTGATGTAGGTTTTCTGTGTTTCTAAAGGCCTGAACACTAAGTAGGTATTTCTGTCCTGGACCAAGCATGTCTCTGTAGTGGCCAGGCCCAAGTATTGATGGACGCTCTGAGCTCATCTGCTTTGTTCATGATACTCCTTGCATTAAAATAGACACACCTCAAACCATAAGCCTGAGCGCATCCCTTCTCCAGATACTGCCTATCTTCCCTCTTACACTATCTAGAAGCTTCACGATCGGTGAACCAACCTCCCTTTCCTCCGTCTCTTCAGTTTGGTTCACACCCGCCCACCACCCCTCCCCCGCCGCAATTCTTGTTTAAAATCTCTCCAATAGTCTTAGCAAACTTCCCGGCAAAAATATTGATCCCCCTAGGATTCAAATGCAACACGTCCTTTTTGTACAAGTCATGCCTGCTAGAACTGCGGTCTCACTGATAGAGAAATCTGAATCTCTGCCTCCTGCTGCAAATCCTTCGCCACGCATTTAACCTCAGTCTCACAAGCACAAGGAGTAATCCCATGTTTACTACCTTTGAGATCCTGCTTGTCAACTTTCTTCCTAAATGCATGCAGAACCTCACTACTTTCCTACTTATATCGTAGGTACCAATATGTACCAAGAACTCTGGCTGTTCCCCTTCCCACTTCAGGATATCGTAGACTCGATCAGAAACTTCCTGGATCCTGGCACCTGGAAGGATAAACATCATCACTGCATCTTTCATGCGTCCACAGAATCTCCTGTCTGACGCCCTAACTATAGAGTCCCCTATTACAGCAACAATCCTCTTCCTCTCCCTACGCTTCTGAACTACAGGGACAGACGCTGTGCTAGAGGCTTCACCCCGACCCAGGAACAGTTCTCAAACAGGAGTACTTATTGTTAAGGGGGACATCCACAGGGGTACTCTATATTATCTGACTCTTGCCTTTCCCTGTCCTGACATTACACACTTATTTGTCTACCGAGGTCCCGATGTAACAATTTGCCTATAGCTCCTATCTATAACCTCTTCACCTTTCTTGACCAGACGAATGTCATCGAAATGAATCATCAGGACATGCAGCTAGGAGTGTCCCGGACATCCCACATCTGACACCCTGAACAGAACACGGGTTTCACAGACATTCTTCCTACACCTATACTACACAAGCAATTTTCCTCACCTCGACCGTTATCGCCAAAGCTGTGTTGAGCAAAAGTCCTCCTGCTCTGACTCCCTCAACTCCCTATTATATATATATTCTTATGTAACCGAATAAATATATCAGGAATCCTGTTTCATATTATTGGCTAGTCGGCCATCATATTTTATCTTTTCCCTTCTTGTAGCTTTTTGGTTGCCTTTGTTGTTTTTTTAAAGGTTTTCAATACTCAACTTTGTCCTTTGCTTGTATATATGCAGTCTTTCACATTCTTTCTGAACCAGGGTTGCTTACACGTGAAAGCTGGGAACTTCCCCTTCTGTGGGATACATCTATCCTGCATCTAGTGAATTATTCTATGGTCAGCCATCTCTGCTCTGCCGTCATCCCTGACAGTATAATCGTCCAATCCACCTCGGCAAGCTCCTGTCTCATGCCTTTGAAATTCCCTGTATTGCATTGTGATATGGCACACGTCTCTTATGCTTCGCCCTGTCAAAATACAGTGTAAAGGGGGTTTCTTCTTTTTCTTTGTTACTGCGTATGTTAATAAAAATGGCTTCTTTGTTTTGTTAAAAGTAGGAATGATTCTTTGTTGCGAAAGAGTGTTGGAAGCTTGTTTCGGTTAAAATTTACAGATAACGAGAATCGTATTCCTTTGTTAACCAATTGACATTAATGTTGTTCTTTCCTCTGACTCTGTAAACTATTGCTGGCGGGTTTTTGGGGAGATCGGCGCGAGGGGGTGAGAGAGGGAGGACGCGATGCTGTAAACTGGGTGAGGAACGTACCCAAAGCGGGATCAGAGGCCATGAGGTACCCCGAGAAGAGGAGACGAAGATAGAAGTGCTTGGTTAACCACTTCGGGTTGTCCTGAGCTGCGAGTCGTTGAGTTCGGAGGGGATCGAATGGTGGCCAGAAGACTTCAGTAATTGAGCTCCAACGGTGTGCACGAAGTGGTTTGGACTTTGATAAGTTTGGCGCCTTTTCTTTATTTTATTTTCCTTCATATATACTGTATCGTCACTAATCACTTAGTTACCGTAATCTTTATAAAGTGTAATCATTTAATCGCATATGGTGTCCTGTCTTTTTTTTTTTTGGCGAGGCGAGGACATCACACAGCATCCACGCAAGCTGATTACCCAGTTTGGCTGGGCCGAAGGCTGCTCCCCCTATACAAGAACGAGCTGAGCGAGCCTGAGGCGACCCAGGGGGGTGCATTGTGGGGTGCTCGTCGGGATTGCTTTCTGTGGAAGTTGTGTGATTGCCCTCTTTAAATTATGTCTGCGGCGAAGAGCTGGTGTGCCTTTACGGATGTGCGATTGCTGAATATCACTGCATGTATGTTGGGTGGAGTGGCTGCTGTTGGTAGCCCTGTGGTCGTTGTTCGAGTTCGGACTAGGGCTGACGAAATAGTGGTAGGACCATGGGTTGCCCATACTGTTAACAGAGTGAGGAATGACAGGTTGGGATGTTACAGCAGTGGTAAGCTCCGCCCGGTTGTTGGAATAATGTCCAGCCCTAGAGGGGCGAAGTTGTGGGCGGAGCGGACCTCTCAGTTGTTGGGTGAGTGGCAGTGCTTGGCTGAAGGAAAGCGACAGGGATTGGTTGAAAGTTTGAGCAGGTGGGCTGGTGGCGTTGCTCGAACTGTCTGGTACAATTACCTCGGAGTGACAGCTGCCAGTTATGTGAAAGTGTGGGAAAATGAGTGTGGTTCGACTGGAAGTCAAATGCTGCAGCTGAGGGGCTTACCATATCTGTGGCAGGAGGATGGTGGAAAGTTTTTGGGGTATCCTTTTTGTCTTGGGGGGGGGGACAGATAAATTGCTTGCAGTGCCAGGGGGATCTGTTGATTCTAGAGGTGTCAGGAAACTTAGAGGAGGCCCAGTGGGGGAACGGCTTGCGGTCTCTGGGGGAGCACGTTCCCAGCAATGTACCAAGGAACTTCCGAAAGGAACAGACCCTATTCCTGAATGCTCAGAGGGACCACGTACTCGGGTGTCGTTACGGATGGATGGTAGCCACGTTAATGCCGTCCTCGACACCGGGGCGCAGGACAATTTGCTGTACAGTTCGCTTTACAACCGTTATTGGAAGCATTTACCCTTGACGACATTGAGGACATTGGAGATTTGGGTAACAGTGCCAGTGACTATTCAGACGACGCCTATTGGTCGAGAAAATGGAGTTCTCAGAAGCCAATGTGGGGGTGCCTGAGGTTCGTGAATCGTTTATGCTGATGTGTCCGGACACTGTTGAGACGGGATGCGTTTCGGTTCTGGAGAGGACCAATACCCTGCTGATACGCTTGGGGGCCTGCTCGGAGGAGGCGGGTGAGACCTGTTTGGAGGCATTGTCGATGCACCCAGAGCTTCGAGCTGCTTGTGCGGACGTGTGTAGCAGCATTGGGCTGGTACCGAATTTCAACAAGAGCCGGTGATGGTACGGCCTGTGGGAAGTAGCTGAGGGTGAGACCCTCTTAGTGGACGCTGGGAAATACCACGAGGGAGGGGAGTTGACCGCTGAAGACACTTCGGTGAGAGAGAGGTTGCGGCGACTGGCCGCTACAACCGTGGGAGACGTAAGCAGCGTGTGTGTGGATTATATTGCGCTGAAGAGGCGCACTGTCAGTGACCAGAATACGGCCCTAATGGCCGAAGAGGCGATGGCCTGTCTGAGTAGTGCGAAGTGGTTTAAGGTGCTGAATCTGAGGAGTAGATGTTGCCAGATCCCGATGAGTGTGGCCGACAAGGAGAAGACGGCTGTTATAAGTTCCCTAGGATTATTTCGGTCCAAAAAGATGCCAAGGGGCTTAGCCGGAGCCCTTGCAAACTTCCTGCGGGGCATGTGGAAGACTATGGGGGATGTGGAGGTGTTTGGAGATTTGGCGAATGTGGATGATCTCCTGGTATTTGAATTTGCCTCGGGAGAATATGAAGTGAGTTTGTTGCAGGGGCAGCAGAGAACTACAGAGTTGAAGTGTTTTCTGGACACGTGCCAGGGCTGGCGAAGGTCGCAGCTCGTGAGTGACTGTCTCTACAGAATCAAGTTTGAAATGAAGACTGAGAGATTGGAGAGAGTGATCTGGAACCAGTGGAAAGATTTACAAGTTGGAGAGAACAAAGAAATTTGTCTGACTGAGGGCAACAGCAAACTGAAAGCCTGGAGTGGGGAGTTTGCGGAGGTGAAAAAATTGCGGACAAAACTCGGAAGAGGGAAGCGAAAGATTGAACTGAACCTGAAGATGACCATCGACAGTTCAAATGAAGTACAAAGCCTGAAAGCTGATCTGGAAGAAGTCATGAGGAAGAAAAAGCTGGAGGTAAGTGCAGTGAATACTGAACTGGAGGCTGACAAATCTTTAACTGCTGTTTTTCAGTTCGGTGTGGAAGAAGCTGATGGAGTAACTGCGTCCCAGATTGAGATGGCCGGGACGCGTGAGTCAGAACTGCTGAGCCTGTGGCGAGAGTTGCAGGGGCCAGAGAAGAAGCCGATCTCTCGATTGCAGGAGGCGGAAGAGACTGCAGGAGCAGTGCAGACCACGTGTTTCCGTTTGGAGAAGATCAAACAGCAGCTACCGATCGCAGAAATGAGGAAGAATACGGATTCGAAGGATGATGTGCTGGATGTGTGGTACATGCTGCCTTTTGCTGATTTTCCCTCGATTGAGGAAGAGATCTTTGGCCCTTCTCCCACTGAGTCAGGTGTAGTGGGGAGGGTTAGCAGTGTGCAGTGGGGGGCATGAGTGAGAGGTTGAGAGAGGAGTTGGTGGCGGGCCCGAGGTATCCCCAGTTGTGTCCGAGCCTGAATGGTTTAGGTGAGGGGGTACAGCGGTCTCAGAGGGTTAGGGAACTCCCAGATAAGTTGGCCTATTTAGCGCCTAAGGAACAGGACGTGGGGATTACTGTGTGAGGAACAAATGTCACTGTTTGTGCTTAGGTTAGGGTGTTTGTTGGCAGGAAGATTGGTCAGTTATTTAATCGCAATAAGGACATGACATTTATTTAGTGGGGGGGGAGTGTAAAGAGGGGTTTCTTCTTCCTCTTTGTTACTGCGTATGTTAAACAAAATGGCTTCTTTGTTTTGTTAAAAGTAGGAATGCTTCGTTGCGAGAGAATGCTGCAAGCTTGTTTGGGTTAACATTTACAGATAACGAGAAATGTATTCCTTTGTTAACCAATTGGGATTAATGATGCTCTTTCTTCTGGGTCTGTAAACTATTGTTGGCGGGCTTTTGGGGAGATCGGCGCGAGGGGGTGAGAGAGAGAGGACGCGATGCTGTAAACTGGGCGAGGAATGGTCCCCAAACGGGGGGTCCAAGGCCAGGAGGTACCCCGAGGAGAGGAGACGACGATAGATGTGCTTGGTTGACCACTTCGAGTAGTCCTGAGCTGTGAGTCGAGGAGTTCGGAGGGGATCGAATGGTGGCCAGAGGACTTCAGTAATTGAGCTCCAACGGTTGTGCACGAAGTGGCTTGGACTTTGGTAAGTTTGGCGCCTTTTCTTTATTTTATTTTCCTTTATATATACTGTATCGTTATTAATCACTTAGTTATCGTAATCTTTATAAAGTGTAATCATTTAATCGCATATGGTGTCCTGTCTGTTTATTTGGCGAGGCGGGGGCATCACACAGCATCCACACAAGCTGAATATCCAGTTTGGCGGGCTGAGCGAGCCTGAGGCGACCCAGAGGGGGTGCAACAGTATGTATTCAATCACTGCTTCCTAATGGTTCTCTAATGTTAAGCTCCCTAATAAGATTAATACACAACACCCAATGTAAGATAACCTTTCCCCGAGTAGGCTCTGGCACAAACTGCTGTAAAACGCCATATCATACGAATTCAACGAATTCCCTCTCTTGCGATCCACATCTTGCCTGATTTTCCCAATCCGCTTGCATATTGAAAACGCCCATTACAATTATGTCATTACCATATTAGATGCCTTTATCAGCGTCGTTTGAATTCTAAACCCCACAGCTTGCAACTATTTTGAAACCCATAATGTTTTTTTTCAAACTTGCAATTTCTTAATTCCACCCACAAATAATTATCCTTTCGACCCTATGTATCGTCCATCAAAAGATTTAATTCCATTTCTTATGAACAGAAGCACACCACGGCCTATACCTTCCGGCCTGTCCTGTCGATACGAAGTAAATCCTTTGATGTTCAGCTCCTAGTCATGACGGTCCTTCACCTATGACTCAGTGATGCGCACAACCAATTCCGCCACGAGTTTGTCTACCAGATTCTGAATGCAAAACACAATGACATGCAATAACTTCAGTCCTGAATTCTTTGCCCTTTTGAGTTTTGCTTCTCTGCTACAATTTAACTATTCACTCTCAACACACATAAAATGCTGGTGGAATGTTGCAGGCCGGGCAGCATCTATAGGAAGAAGCACTGTCAACATTTCAGGCCGAGACCCTTCACCAGGACTAATCACTCTGTCTGCATTTGTACACAGTCGCTGGCTTGTCCTTCCTTGCATACACTCATCCTCTACTTCTAAACCTGATGGCGTATCCTCAACTCTATCATCCTGACTCCCATACCCTGCTATATTAGTTTAAACGACTCCCAAATGCTCTAGTATATCTCGCCTCAAGAATATTGGTCCCAATCGGATTGCATAATGTGTAGGTCCCTCATCTTCCAGCAGAGGTCACAATTATCCAGGAATTCGCTTCCTTTCACCTGTTCCAATTCTTTTGACACGCATTTATCTTCCACCTCATACTATTCCTATCCTAACAGTCGCGAGCTACAGGAAGTAAAGTTGAGATTACTACATTTGAGATCACGCTGCTTTCCTACCTCCCTAGATTCTTTTTTTTACAGGTCCACCTCTCTTTTTCTACTTCTGCTGTTGGTGGCAATATGTACCACGATTTCTGGCTGCTCACCATCCATTTTCAGTATATTGTGGATGCGTCCAAAAACATCGTAGAACTTCGCACCTGGGCGGCAAACTACAGTCCGTCTTTTTTGTTTTTGCTTACACAGAATCGTCGATCTGTCCCCTGACTATGGACTCCCCTGTAACTGCTGTAGCGTCTTTAGTTCTCTGAAATTCTGAGCCACAGGGACAGACTCAGTGTCAGAGGCACGGCCGCTGTTACCTCCGCCAGGTTGGCCATGCTGCCCAACAATAATCAAAGTAGAGTATTTTATTGCGGGGGGCGGCAACAGGTGTTTCCCCCCACTATTTGATGTTCACATTTCCCTCTCCTGACATTCACCCATTTACTTATCTATTGTAGCCTTGGATCTCTACCTCTCTGTAGCTCCTGCCTATCACCGCCTCACCTTTCACAAACCCAGAGTCATTGAGCTGCAACTCCAGTTCCCTAACACGGTCTCTGAGGAGCTACATTTCGATGCACCTGGTGCTGATGTGGCCATTGATGAAGCTGAGATTCTCTTGGAAATCCGACATTTGACACTGACAACTGGGCACTGGTTCTCTAGACATACATTTATTCTCTATAGAGTTGAATAAGAAATAAGGAATGCGCATGTCTGGACTCTGTCTGTTCCCGCTGAAGCTATGTTTGAGCCATATCCTCCCTACTGTACTTAGACTACTCTGACGACGACTGCTCCCAGGATGATCGCTCCACTAGGCGGTAACTTTCTTTATCGGGACTGAATTTCCCGTCGAAAATCTTTGTTGGGCCTGTGCAGGAACACGCCTGTTACTTGGGGGCTGTACTCCAATCAGCGAATCTCGTCGAAGAAACTTGCTGCTTTTCACCTTTTTTTTTTTCCCGGAGCTGCGCGGGAACCTTCTTCTTATACCCTCTGAATAACCACCGGATGCAAGCCCTTTAATGTCAATCTGCTATGAGATTCGATAGATACTGCTTATGGATTGTTTCTACCTGGAAATTGAGGCTTGACGGAAGGAATTCAAAAAAAATTCGCACCGTTAATGACGAGCTTCTTTCGAATTTGGCCACTCATGTTTTGAAGCTGTTTGAGGAGATAGGCAGTTCAATCTAATCCAAATACGGCATAAGGAGGCAAGGCAGAATTACTTCAAACCTGTTCTGATATTGTCCCCTATATTGTGTTCGTCCACAAGAAACTTGAAGCTACCTTGCACGCCCCAGAGTGCTAATTGAGCCAAAGTGGTTAGTGCAATATTCCCTCAGAATGAAGGAAAGAACGCACTTTGATTGGTCAGTTGCATATACAACTTGTAATAAAACAATATAGTGTCTGCTTGGAAAGTGGTTTTGCCTTTCCACCTTACAGACCAATGGTTTCATTCCTATTTTGAGCACACGCCGTTCAGATCAGATACATGTTCAGAATTTTATCGGTACAGATCTGCTAGCTCTATTTCTCACTTACGTCTCTCTATCCATCAGACCATAAGACTGAGTGGAATCTAACCACTAGGTCAACGGTGCTTCTCCTTATAGATAATGCCTGGCCTGCTCTGTTCCACCAGCATTTTGTGTGTGTTTGGTTGAATTTCCTGCAACTGCAGATTTCCTCGTGTTTGCTCTAACCACTAGGTCCGGGTCTGCTCTGCCTCTCAACCTCGTTATCCTTTCTTCTCGCGTTAGTTTTGACTCCTCGTGAAATGTAGTAACTATCAACATCCGCTTAAAATATACTCAACGACTTTGCCTCCACAACCATTTCGTCAATTAATTCCACAGATTACCAGTCTCTGACTAAAGGAATCCCTCGTCACATCTGATCTAACCGGATGTTCATCTACCCTCAGTCTTACCATTTAGTCCAACACTCCGCTACTAATGGAAGCATCCGTCCAAATTTACTGAGTATCTCTTTCAATGTTCGAAAGATGTTGAGAGATTCGAGAGATACCCTTCATTATTCTAAGTTCCATCAGGGATTGAGAGGATTAAAACGCATTTATTATCAAACAATGGAGGGATTATCCAACTCTGACAGCTGTTTCCCGCAAAAACTCACCAAAGGAAAAAAAGTCCAAGGGCTTCGTTCATAGTGTGATGAACAAACCAAGCTAATATGGGGTCCAGAGTTGAACCTCCTGTAAATTTTCCTGCTAATGAGAGAGAGAGAAGAGGCAGGATGCATCCCGCGCAGATGAGAGAGAGAGAGAGAGAGAGAGAGAGAGAGAGAGAGAGAGAGAGAGAGAGAGAGAGAGAGAGAGAGAGAGAGAGAGAGAGAGAGAGAGAGAGAGAGAGAGAGACATGATTTAATATTATGGTTCCTTGGCTGATTGTTTACCTTTGCTCCAAGGACACTTGTGCCTGCTTTTAAGATTCCTGCAGAGATAACTAGGCGGAGCCGGTTTGATGGACGGCGTTGTTCCAGCAAGTGAAGAAAAAAAAACGGGTCTGCTAAGGCACACCAGGGAGACACACCACTGGACACTGAAAGAGCATTGTGCACCCGCGGAAAATGGGGGTTTGGAGGATCGATTCGGGGGAATCGAACAGTGGCTCACAGTGTGTGGTAGGTGCGACCGGTGGGGACTTGTTTGTGTGTGCACCCTTGCCTGGGTGAAAAGTATACCACTGAAGAACGGTCGTACGGGGGGTCACAGTCGGTGACCATGACAGATCAGGAACACAAGAGAAGGCTCGACGGCAACGGCATCACCTGTCGCTCTCTTACGAATATTAACGACAGGAACTCTACAACACAGGTATGTCAAAGACAGACTTCATCACATGAAAAAAAAACCAAAAAGGCATGTTTTAAGGGAGCTCTCACCCGAACAGATAACTCCAGCATCTTCTTTGTGAATGCAATCGTTCTCGCCCCATGGACTCGCCAGACATTTCCATAAGGCCGAATTATTCGCTGAACACTTAAGGTTGTCCATCCAGATAGGACCAGAGCCTTGGCCAAACCAGCTGGACTTCGTGGCATTAACAGCATATCCACAATTCAGTTCTTTGCAGGCAACATGTGCATCTATTAAGTCCCAATCATCATCGCAGACGGTCCCCCAGATTCCGTTGTAATAAACTTCTACCCGTCCTGCACAACGACTTCCGCCATTCACCAGCCTTACGGGAATATTATCTGCGGCACGAAATAATATAATTAAATGAATTAGATTTGTGGAAACAACTTGTTAGCGCTTACAAACAAGCAGTCTGGACTGATAATTGTCAAGTATAATTTCATTACTTTGCTTAATATAAATTCGCAAAAGAGTGGACCTTTATAAGGAAGCAGAGAGTAGATTATTGCTGATTGCAATCTTTAAGCTCAAGTTCAAGTCGAAGTTCAAGATTTTTATAATTTAATTTCCAGTATACAAATGAAAAGGGGAACGCAATAATTCTTACCCTGGATCAGATGCAGGGAAAAAATACAATCAGATAAATTGCACAGCAATAAAACTACACAATAGATATAATTGTTTCTCCATGAAGTGAAGCTAGGCACAGGGTTATCTGCACATAAAGTGACTCTTGCAGGAAATCAGATAATAGTGGTGTTTCGTTGTGTGGAGTGCTGAGATGGTGACTGGAGGTTTTGATCATTCTTACAGCTTGGAGAGGATACGACGTAGCTGTCTGACGAATGGGACTGGAGCAAAGTCTGTGAGCAACCATGTGCAACGCATGCCGAATTCCGTGGTAGTGGGGGACTCGATAGTAAGATGTACGGAAAGGGGATTCTGCGGCAGCAGAAGAGATATAAGAATGGTGTTTGGCCTCCCTGGTGCTAGGATCCAGAACATCACGGACCGAATGCAGGGAATCCTCAAGGGTGAAGCTGAACAGCCGGAAGTGGGTAGTGCATGTCGGCACAAATGACATCGGGAAGAAGAGGAAGGGCATTCAGCAGCGGGACTCTAGAGAACTCGGAAGAAGGCTGAAATGCAGGACTTCCAGGGTGGTTATCTCCGGTTTTCTTCCAGTTCCTCGTGCTGGAGAGGGCAGGAACAGGGAGATAGTGGATCTGAATGTGTGGCTGAGGAACTGGCGCAGGAAGCAAGGATTTACATTCTTGGTGCACTAGGGTATGTTTTGGGGTAAGGATAAATTGTACACAACGGACGGGTTGCACTTTAATAGGCGGGGGACAGGCATTCTGGCAGGCAGGTTTGCCACTGCAACACACATTTGTTTAAACTAAATAGTGCGGGGGGGGGATGAACTGGAAATATAAGGATGGTGTTAAAGGGAAAGTGAATATAAGAAAAGTTAAAAAGGACAACAGAATCAATGGAGTAGAAATCTCAAGAAGAGATCATACAGTATGGCCAAGTGAAATAGGGATTGATATGAAAAGTGAGGGGAGTAACGAATTAAAAGTATTGTATATGGTTGGACGAAGTATAAGAAATAAAGTAGATGAACTTGAGGCTCAGTTGGAAATCGGCAAGTACGATGTTGTGGGAATAACTGAGACATAGCTTCAAGCGGACAGGGCCTGGGAAATGAATATTCAAGAATATACGTCCTTATTGAAAGGACAGACTGAACGACAGAGGTTGTGAGGTGGCTCTATTGATTAGGTATGATATCAGTCCCTTGCGAGGGGGGAACATAGAATCAGGGGACGTGGAGTCAGTATGGATAGAACTGAGAAATTCTAAGGGTAGAAAGGCCCGAATGGGAGTTATCTACAGGCCCCCAAACAGTAGTCTGGATGTAGGGTGTAAGTTGAATGAAGAGCTAAAATTGGCTTGTTGCAAAGGTAATGATAGAGTTGTCATGGGAATTTTCAACATGCAGGTTGACTGGGAGAATCAGAATGGTACTGGACCCCAGGAAAGGGAGTTTGTGGAGTGCCTCCGGGATGGATTCTTAGAACAGCTTATACTGGAGCCTACCAGGGAGAAGTCAATTCTAGATTTAGTATTGTGCAATGAACCGGATTTGATCAGGGACCTCAAGTAAAAGAGCCAATACGAGGTAGTGACCACAATATGATATGTTTTAACCTACAATTTGAGAAGGAGAAGGGAAAATCGGATGTCTCTGTATTACAGTTGCACAAAGGGAACCATGCAGCTATGAGGGAGGAGCTGGCCAAAATTCAATGGAACAATACCCTGGCAGGGAAGACGATGGACCAACAATGGCAGGTATTTCTGGGAATAATGCAGAAGGTGTAGGATCGGTTCATTCCAAAGAGGAGGAAAGATCCTAAGGGGAGTAAGGGGCGACCATGGCTGACGAGGGAAGTAAAGAATAGTATAAAAATAAAAGAGAAGAAATATAACACAGCAAAGATTAGCTATGGGAGGACAGGGAAGCTTTTAAAGAGCAACAGAAGATAACAAAAAAAAGGCAGTACGCGGAGAAGAAAATGAAGTACGAAGGTAAAATAGCCAAGAATATAAAGGAGGATGGTAACAGCTTCTTTAGGTATATGAAAAAAAATAGTTAAGACGAAATTTGGGCCATTGAAGACAGAAACGGGTGAATTCATTATGGGGAACAAGGAAATGGCAGATGAGTTGAACAGGTACTTTGCATCTGTCTTCACTAGGGAACACACAAACTATCTCGCAGATGTAATAGTGGCCAAATGAACTAAGGGTAATGGATGAACTGAATGAAATTTATATTAGGGAAGAAACGTTGTTGGATAGACTGTTGGGTCTGAAGGCTGATAAGTCCCCGGGACGTGATGCTCTGCATCCCAGGGCGATTAAGGAGGTGGCTCTAGAAATCGTGGACGCATTGGTAATCATTTTCCAATGTTCAATATATTCAGGATCAGTTCCTGTGGATTGGAAGGTGGCTAAAGTTGTTCCACTTTTCAAGAAAGGAGGGAGAGAGAAAACAGGGAATTATAGACCGGTTAGCCTGACTTCAGTGGTGGGAAAGATGCTGGAGTCAATTATTAAAGGTGAAATTACGACACATTTGTATAGCAGTAGAAGGATCAGTCCGAGTCAGCATGGATTTACAAAGGGAAAATAATGCTTGACTAATCTTCTGGAGATTTCTGAGGATGTAACTATGAAAATGGACAAGGAAGAGACAGTGGATATCGTGCACCTGGACTTTCAGAACGCTTTTGATAAAGTCCCACATAGGAGATTAGTGGGCAAAATTAGGGCACATGGTATTGGGGGCAGAGTACTGACGTGGATTGAAAATTGGCTGGCTGACAGGAAAAAAAAGTGTAGTGATTAACGGGTCCCTTTCAGAATGGCAGGCTTTGACTAGTGGGGTACCGCAAGGTTCGGTGTTGGGAGCGCAGCTGTTTACAATATGTATTAATGATTTGGATGAAGGGATTAAAAATAACATTAGCAAATTTGCCGATGACACAAAGCTGGGTGGCAGTGTGAAATGTCAGGAGGATGTTATAAGAATGCAGGATGACCTGGACAGGCTAGGTGAATGGGCGAATGTATGGCAGATGTTGTTTAATGTGGATAAATGTGAGGTTATCCTCTTTGGTGGCAAGATCAGGAAGGCATGTTACTATCTAAATGGAGTCAATTTAGGAAAAGGGGAAGTACAACGAGATCTCGGTGTTCTTGTACATCTGTCAATGCAAGCAAGCATACAATGAAGAAAACTAATGGCATTCAGGCCTTTATAACAAGAGGAAATGAGTATAGGAGTAAAAATGTCCTTCTTCAGCTGTACAGGGCCCTGGTGAAACCACACCTGGAATATTATGTGCAGTTTTGTTTCCAAATTTGAAGAAGGACATTCCTGCTGCTGAGGGAGTGCAGCGTAGGTTCACAAGGTTAATTTCCGGACTGGCGGGACTGTCATATGTTGAAAGATTGGAGCAACTGGGCTTGTATACACTGGAATTTAGAAGGATGAGAGGGGATCTGATTGAAACGTATAAGATTATTAAGGGATTGGACACGCTGGAGGCAGGAAGCATGTTCCCGCTGATGGGTGATTCCAGAACTAAAGGCCACAGTTTAAGAATAAGGGTTAGGCCATTTAGAACAATGATCCAGAAAGACTTCTTCACCCAGAGAGTGGTGGATACGTGGAATGCTGTGCCCCAGAAGGCAGTGGAGGCCAAGTGACTGGATGCTTTCAATAGAGAGTTGGTTAGAGCTCTTATAGATAGCGGGGTCAAGGTATATGAGGAGAGAGCAGTAAAGGAGTACTGATTGTGTATGATCAGCCATGATCACAGTGAATGGCGGTGCTGGCTAGAAGGGCCGAATGGCCCACTCCTGCACCTACTGTCTATTGTCTATTGAATTGAGGATACCGGTGATGGATTGCATATTGTTCACGTCCATTGAATACTTCTCTGCATTGCCTGAAACTGCAATCACTCATAATTTATTCCTATATGTCGTTATTTTTGTTTATCACCGACTGAAATGTCAGAAGTACACGCCCCCTGTCTTTATTTAGCAGTGAATACCACTGCGCTTAGAATGTGATTATGAACTTGCATTAGATCAGTTTGGTCCCCCCCCCCCCCCCCCAAGATGGCGATGATGTACCGTTTCAGTATCTCAACAGATAACTCAAGATGATTCTACAATGTGATACACACAAGATATTCTAAAGGTGTTGGACATTCAGAGTAGCACAGCAGAAACCGCTGGAGGAACTTAGTAGGTCAGGAAACATCCAGAAAGAGGGATACAGTGCGTAGCTTTCGGCCTGACTCTTCATCGCGACTACATTGTGCAAAGATGAACAGTCGTAGTGATAGTGAGATAATTGAGATAGTTTGTAAATAGAATAACCTTCGTTACTGTGCGGAAAATATTCTGTCTTATTAGTTTGATTTTATTTTATTTTTCATAAGAAAATTAAATGACAGATCGCAGTGATGGTTGTTTTATACATGGACTGTTAGTTAAACTTACTACAAGGTCCCAATTGTAATTTGATCCAGAAGACAACAGTAAATGGGATACATCTGAAGTCATGGCATGAAGTATGAATATTCTCTATCTGCACAGCAGGGACATTTTATGAAGGAACAGGATGTTCTTACCAGAACAAAACACACCAACATCATCACCGATAGGTAAATGGTTCGCCTGTGTGAAAGTGCAGTTCCAGAGGTAGGACTCATTCCCAATGCAACTGACGTTCTGTATTATTACTGGCCCTTTCCCGATTCCATACTTGCTGTGATTGTAAACATTTACTGCGGAGCCGCACTTCAGCTGTTTGCATACTACATTTGCGTCTTTGAAATCCCATAAATCATCAGTAACTCTGCCCCAGACACCGCTGTGATAAACCTCCACTCGGCCATCACATCGGCCCTCTCCATCGACAAGGCGTAAATGCCAGTTATCCGCTGTAAAATACAATTCGGAAATCGGCGTCGTTCGACTTTTCACATTAATATATTGTACACAACAGCTGCACATTCATATCATTGGTGTCCAAGCTGGCCATAATTAATTAAATTATAAACTCTTGCAAATATGTTCTGCGGCTGTTATCGGGAAGAAAAAAATAAAAACAGTAAATGCAGTGCACATCAAGTTAGTGTCCAAACTGCGTTGGCTGGAGGACACCTGGCAGACTCCAAGGAATACGATGACTCAGACTACCTTGAAGGGTCAGAAATAGATTGCATCAATTAAGTAATTAATAATGATCAAGCGGTGAACGATTTTTATAATTCCTGGAGGGAACGATCACATATATGTTTTTTAAATGAGAAAACCTTAATGCATGTACATTATTTATGAATTTTGGGGATTCGTGAGTTAATTTCAGTACTTTGTTCGCGGTACAGCGTGTTCGTTGCAGTATATGCAGAGACGCAATATGATGTGAACTTTAAAGCCAAATTTCATGAGAACACTTCTGTGGACGTGCTCAGAGATATGCTTTAAGCTGCATTCGTGTAAATATATCATACTGAGGGAAATTCAAAGTTGAACATCTTGAAACTTGTTTGAAGTATTCAAAATTACATAGTTCCGTTCTGCTTCCCTGTAATTTGAATCAATGCACCAGCTATGAGCAGTTATATTCCAACATCACAAAAAATACCATATCTTATTATTGCAGTCTGAAGTATTCATGAAATCATATCGCATAAAATATATTTGAATTGACAGGTACTTTCAATCGTTCATTTTTTAGTGTTTATATAGTATACCATGCTGTTGCAGATTTCTTTGGTGAGTCCGTGCTGAAGAAACCAATTGGCTTTCACTTCAGTATACATAATAATCAAATTCCAGCTCATGGCCGTTATAAAATTTATCAACTGAATTGAAAACATTATAATTCTATTCTGTTGCTAGTGCAGACGATCTACATTGGTCCTCGATCACAAACGAGAGCTGTTTCTGCAGTCACCAGGCCATTTTGAATTATTCTCCTCTGTTATTTCTGATAACGTCATGCCACGACCTCTGACTTTCAGGCCCTTGACATGCTAAATAAGTCTCATGACAATTTCAGTATTCCAGCAAATGTCGCTTATCTAACTCACTGCTGCAGAATGCTGTATTTATTCAGTCCAATTGACACATTTCACTTGCCTCAGCAGTTTTTCAGATTTATAGTAGATACATATTTATTTATTTATTCATTTATGTATCACATGTACGCCGAAAAATGTGATACCTTTTAATGATCTTTTGCGTCAACAACCAGCAAAAAACCTAAGGAAAAGGCGCCAAGTGTCGTCAAAATTGCCGACGCCAACTCAACATGCACGCAATGCTGGGCAAAACAACATGAACAACAGCCAAATCAACGAAACATTAACAAAACATGTCCTGTTCGCATTCTGAGACATACTGATACATGCTGACGGCTTCTAACCTACGAACAGCCTTTCTCCAAGCTTACAAAATCCTTTCCTTAGCACTGGATCTGCACTCGCAAGCACTGGGCCTCATATCTCCAGTTGCTGCCTAGTCCTAACTCGCAGACTTGCAGACACTTCGCCATGAAAACCACCTATAATAACGTCACCAACAATGAAAATGAATGTCCTATCCAGATAATAAAGGACACCATTCTAATAAGTATTCCTTTTCCCATTCCTACCGGTCTGATTTCTGTATCACAATACAAGTTAGCTTTTTTTTTCAAATTGCAGAGCTGATGACGTGTCATTGACCACAGAGTCGACCATTTACTCTGCATCCAAAGGTCTGAGAATCAGTGGCATTCCTTCTTCTGTTTCAAATTTGCAGTATCTGCGGTTTATTGCTTTCCACTTTTCTAATTAGGGGCATGTTATCTTAATTAAATACCCTAGAACCCTAGATGTATAAAATTAAATTTTGCACCCAGTGTTCCAGGAAATTCAATATAATTTTCGCTCATGTGGACGCTATGAGGAGAAATTTTTTTTCGCCAGATAGGATTGAATTCGTGGATTTCAGTGCTACAGACAAGTGTGCACGCAAAATCATTGGATGTACTTAAAGATGAGTTGCTTGATTCTTAACTCATAAGTGCGTAAAAGATTATGAGGCAATGGCAAAAAGAAATCTAGCTGGATAGATAATAATGCAATAAAGTCTAAATAGTAACTAATCCATGACGGAATGGCTGAGCAAACTCAATAGGCCTAATAGCTTGTTTCTTCTCCCAGATCTTATAACGAAAGCTCATCACTCGACGTACAACACCCACATTATTTTGATATCTAAAGAAACGAGTCTGTTCATACGCAGCAAGGCATTTATTAACAGAGTTTTATTTTCTCAGCTCATTCTGGTAAAACCTGGGCTTTCGGGCATAGCCAGGCATACTGACATCTCAATTGCACGAAAGTTTTAGACTATTGTACTGATATTTAGTTGTTTTTTTTAAAAAGATTTTTGGCTTTCTGGAGATTTAAAAACATAGTAAAATAGATACATAGAGCAACTACAGAGCTATTCAGGCCCTTCGGGCCACAATGCTCTGCCGAACATGTAGCATTTTATAAAATACTTTGAGTTACCCGTAACCCTCTATTTTTCCCTGACATTCTCTAAGTACCTACTTCCAAGCACGTTAAAACTGTGCCCCCTCGTGCTAGCCATTTCAGCCCTGGGCAAAAAGCCTCTGATTATCCACAGAATCAATGTCTCTCATCTCTTCATACAGCTCTATCTAATTTCCCGTTGCTGCAAGGTCAAAGGCTGAGTTCACTCAACCTATGCTAATAAGGCATGCTCCCCAATCCAGGCAACATCATTGTAAATCTCCATTGCACCATTTCTGTGGTTTCCATAGACTTCCTGAGTGAACCGACCAGAACTGAGACTGTACTTTAAGTGTGGTCTGACCAGGGACCTATATACCTGCAACAGTACTTCTCGGCTCCCAAAAACAATCCCACCATGGATGAAAACCAATGGGCCGTATGCCTTCTTAACCCCACAGTCAATTTGCACAGCACCTTTGAGTGTCCTGTGGACTTGGACTCCAAGGTTTCTCTGAATCTCCATACTGTCAATAGTTTTACCATTACAGCAATAATCTGCCATCCTATTTGACCGACAAAAATGAACCACTTCATACTTGTCTAGGTTGAACTCTATCTGCCACTTCTCAGCCAGTTTTGCATCCTATCAATGTCCCGCTGTAACCTCTGAATGCCCTCCGCACTATTCACAACACCCCCAACCATTGTATCATCAGAAAATTTAATAACCCATCCCTCCCCTTCCTCAGTTAGGTCACTTATGAAAATCACGAAGAGTAGAGGTCACAGAACACATCCCTGAGGCACAACATTGGTCACCGATCTCCATGCAGAATATGACCTATCTACAAACACTCTTTGCCTTCTGTGGGCAAGCAAGATCTGGATCCACAAAGCAAGGTCTCCTTGGATCCCATGCCTCCTTACTTTTTCAATAAGCCTTGCATGCTATACTTCATCAAATGCCTTGCTGATATCCATATACACTACATCTAGTGTTTTCCTTTATCAATGTGTTTAACTACATCCACCAAAAAAATCAATCAGGGACGTAAGGGACGATCTGCCTTTGACAAAATCATGCTAACTATTTTTAATCATATACCTCTGGAAATTTCATATATTCTGCCTCTCAGGATCTTCTCCAGCAACTTGCCAACCACAGAAGTAAAACTCGCCGGTCGATAATTTCCTGGGGTATCCCTACTCACTTTCCAAAATAAGGAAAGAGCATAAACAAACCTCGAATCTTCTGGAATCTCTCCTGTTCCCATTGATGTAGCAAAGATCATCGCCAGAGCTCAGCAATCTCCTTCGTCTCCTCCCAGGCTAGCCTGAGTTTCACCTCTTAAGTCCCGGTGACTTACCCAACTTGATGCTTTCCAAAAGCTCCAGCACATCCGCTTTCTTAATATATGCATGCTAAAGTTTTTATGGCTGCTGTAATTTATCCTTACAATCGCCAAGTGCCTTTTCCGTAGTGAATACTGAAGCAAAGTATTTATTAAGTATCTCTGCAATCTCCTCCGGTTCCATACTTACTTTTCCACTGTCACACTTGACTGCCCCTTTTCTCTCACGTCTTATCCTCTTGATCTGCACAAATTTGTAGAATGCCTTCAGGTTTTCATTAATCCTGATCGCCAAGGCTTTCTCATGGCCCGTTCTGACTCACCTAAATTCATCCTTTAAATCCTTCATGCTAGACTTATAAGCTTCCGGAGCTCCATTATTATCTTGTTTTTTGAACCTTTTGTAAACTTTTCTTGTCGACTAGAATTACAACAGACTTTGTACACCACTGTTCTTGTACCCTACCACCCTTCCCCTGTCTCATTGGAACATACTTATGCAAACTCCAAGCAAATATCCCTGAACATTTGCCACATTTCTTCCGTATATTTCCTTGAGGTCATCTGTTCCCCATTTATGTTTCATGTTCCTGACTGATAGCATCATATTTCCCCTTACTTGCAACATATTGTGTGAAGAATCCTTCCTGAACACACGTAACAAACTCCACCCCATCTAAACGTCTCGGTCGAGGGAGATGTCAATCGGTATTTAGGAAAATCTCCCACTACGATAACCCTGTTCTTGTTACACCTTTCCAAAATGTTTCTCCCGATCTACTCATCGATGTCCCTGTTTCTATTGGGTGGTCTATAAAAACAGCCAGTAACGTTATTGACCTCTTTCTGCTTCTAAATTCCACCCACAGAGCCTCCGTAGACAATCCCTCCATGTCTTCATCCTTTTCTGCAGCTGTGTCACGAACAATCAACAACAGTGCCAGGACCCCACATGACAATTTATAGACTTAAAGCATGAACAGGGTTTACATTTTGTCCGATAGTAATATCTACAACATGTGTCATACCAAACCTAGTACACAATAGTATTAAACAATTCGGGCTCACAGATCCATGTAAATCATCAGAAAACCGCAATAATAAATATCACCAGAAAAGTCCAGAAATGATCGTGCTGGGCTATGCCCGCACCTCAATTTTTATCAAACTGAGCTGGGGAAAAAGAAGATTCTGAAAAATGCCAAGAATATACTAAATTATATCCATATAACCATATAGCAATTACAGGACGGAAACAGGTCATTAAAAGGGGTAATTGTAAGACAAAGGAACTGGAACTGGAACTGGAACAGAGTATCCGTTGTCCCAATAGGAATATCTGGAATTGGTATCATCCCAAAGACAAGACACAATAGCATTATGCAATCTGGTCTTCACAGAAATATTTATGTAAATCGCCAGAAAGCCATAGATATAAACAAGAATAAAACGCGCGTTCCTGGTTCTCCCGGTACTTCACTATTTTTTACCATCGGCTTGAGCTGCGAAAAATGGAATAAAAATGAAAATAGCATAAATAACAATAAGAATTGAAAAATTTCGGTCATACATGGTCGGTTTAATAGAGTATAAAATAGATAATCTGAGCAGGAAATTTAGCAGAATAGCTGAGGACGTACGAGGATGTATAAGATCCATAGAAAGTACGATCGATATAACAAAAGCATTGTAGAATTTATAGGTACTCTGAAGGAAAAGCCTGCTGCATACAGAGCCAAAGAAGATAGATACATGGAATAATCTAGACGGAGAAAACAAAATTATCAGCTCAGAAACAATGAACGAAGGTTAATAGAGAGCACTAAGACTAAATTCGTCGCACCAGAATGTCATCAACCCAAGCAAAGATTTGCCATTAAACATAGAAATAATGAACATTTGGTCTTACATCTGGACCAACTGTTTGATGCACAATTCACAGAAGTAGATTAACGAGATTAACGATATCTTGTCTGTGCTGCGCACGCACACACCCATGATCCCGAAGTTACCATAAATATGCTGAAAGAGGTTCGAAAATTACCCACAACTGGAAACTCCTAGCATTGATATTATACGTTAATTTCAATAACAATACGTGCCAATTAATAAATATTATAAATTATTTGCAACATCCTGAAAAAGTGTCCAAAATTTGACAAATGTCAAATTATGTTATTTACATAAAGGAAAAATCACAAATTATCCTTAAAAATACTGTCTTATTACTTTTTTACAAACTCTATAAATTGGTACATTATGCACCTTGCAACTAATCCCAACTCACTAAGATAACAGCAGTATACTTACAGAACAACGGTAAGGGCGTTGTAAAGGAATTAAAATTGTAACGGAGGATTGATAAAAGATCATTTAATTTTAAAACAATCCTGCTGAAAATGCAGACACCGTTTGTTCTGTAATATTCACTACTGAAGGGCATTTAATACTGTTGCATACTGATTCTTAACAAAATATATGCATAAACTAAACCCAACACTTGTGAAATTACTTCAATATCTGATGAAGCATTAGCGTACTATAATTGCCCAATTACTTAACAACCAAAAGAAGAAAAAATATAAATGAATCGATTTTTTTCCCCCAGGCGACTCTCTAAGCCCACAATGGCTTTGTATTGTTTTAAACCCACTGTCTAATTTACAGAAGCGGACGAGAATTCCGTATCAACTCAGAACTAAACGATGAATTGTACTTTGACTTCTCGACACATGGACTAGTTGAAATTTTACGTTCCTTCAGGAACCATAATCAGTAACTATAACGCTATAATTCAAATACTAGAGTTGCAACGAATTTGTCATCCCTAAATTGGAGGAAGTGAGTAGTTGTGTAACGGTCAACAGAAATTGAAATGTGAATAGGCAATTAGCGCAGAATAAGCTCTCGAACATTTATCTAAATAGTAAGCATCCTGCTTTGGATATTGTTGTGGGGGATGGACCCCAGGGGAAAGCCACTGAGACTGCGCTACTGACACTGATCATTGCTCTTTGATAGAGTGGAAAGAGGGGGAAAATAGTGATTGGGGACTCAGGGAAGCAGACGGCAGATTTTGTAGACGTGAACGGGACAGCAGAATGATATATATCTCCCCGGTGCCAGGGTCAGGGACGTCTCAGATGGCGTGCACAACATCTTGGACAATAGTCAGACGTCTTGTTACATGTTGATATCAATGACATTAGAAGACAAAGCAAAGAGGTCAATCGAAGAGAATTGAGAGACCTTACGAGAAAGCTGACAACCGGACTTTCCGGGGTGATAATTACTGGTTTGCCGCCGTGCTACTCACCAATCAGTGTAGAAACAGGATGATTTGGTAGATTACTGCGTGGCTGAGAAGCTGGAGAAGGGGGCCGGTCCTCGACCTCCTGCATCATTGGAATCTATTCTGGAGGAAATATCACCCAGGCAAAAGTAGACGGTTGCACCTGAACTCGTAGAGGACCGTTTTTCTAGCGGTTAGTGTTTTTTTCTTTTTTAGTGCTGTAATTCGGCAGGTGCGGTGGAACTGGAATGAAGGGATTTAGGACACCACAGGTGGTAAAAAATAAACAAGGATATCGTGTAATCAGACTGTCAGGAAGGGCAAGTCCAAATATAGGCAGAAAGCGAGGAAAGGCATTGCTGGTAAAAAAGGAAAGATGTTGAGGCATTATGGGTTGAGTTAAGGAACTGCAAGTGCAAATTTATCTTATTGGCAGTTATATACAGTCTTTCCAACAACAGCTGGGATGCGGACCGCAGTCTACAACCGGATATAGAAAAGTAGAATCAAAGGGGAAATGTTATTTTAGTCATGGGAGATTTCAACATGAAGGTCCATTGGGATAGACAGGTTTGAAATGGATCCGAAAAGACTGAGATTGTCGAATGCCAACGAAATGGCTTTTTAGAGCAGTTTATCGTTGAGTCCACTGGGGCTCACCTATACTGGATTGGGTGTCATGCCAAGAACCGGTGGTGATTAGCAGTGATCACGATATGATTGCGTTGAACTTGAAATCTGACAGGGATAGTATTTCAGCGAGTTAAGGACATTTCAGTGGTCTAAGAGAGGAGTTTGCCAAATTACATTGGAATGAGCTGCTTTCAGGACTGACGGCATAGCAGCAATGATATGAGATTCTGTGGGAAAAATACAGGATGATGCAGGATAGCTGTATTCCAGAAACAACGGTACGCAAAAAAAGTGTGCAGGGGATAGGTCAAGTTCCAGCTGAGCGCCGATGCCACTCTATTTAAGCATTGTATGCAACAGCAGACAAGGCCTATACCTGAGGACTAGTCCTCGCTCCATTTGGAGCTGCACATGTCACCTGTCCAACCACAAGATAAAGGTAACTGGTTTGTGGCACTTATATTATTACTCTCCAACAGAGTATTTCGATGCTAAGTAAAATGGCTGGGACAAACTCCCACGGTGACACTGCACCTACTTCGATAATTCCTAGGAGTAGGCAGCAACACGGTTTGCAGCCAGCTGAGCTAATCCGTAACCAATACTGCTCCTCCTATGACTTTTCGTAGCACAAACAAGAGAATATCTGCAGATGCAGATGCTGGAAATCGAAGCCCCAGGCACCAAAATGCTCGAGGACCTCAGCAGGGAAGTCAGCAGCTATGGAAATCAGACCTTTCATCTGGATCCTCCTATATCCCGCCCGGCTGCCTCCTGAATATCCCAGCGCGTCTGCGGCAACTCGGCCGGCTCCTTTTTCGACATCCTGGCCAGTTCCTTCGACATCTCGATCGCCTCTATCGACACAATCGCAGATGTCTCCATCGACACCTGAGCCGGCTCCGCAGCTGACACAAGTCTACTTCTCCGATCAACGGGTAGCTTACTGACAGAGAGGCCCTGCAGTATCCGATGTTCTTGGAGTTGAATTGACTTTGGATCGTAAAGAAACACACACACACACACACACACACACACACACACACACACACACACACACACACACACACACACACACACACACACACACACACACACACACACACACACACACACACACACACACACACACACATCTTCTGTTTACCTCCGAGAGCCGCTGCGTTTGCAAGCCCTGCCATTCCCCGGATCCAGTTAACACACCAATAATATTTTGTACTAATAATTATGAAAATATTACTGTGCTTTTCTTCAGCTGTGGGCATTTTTGTAACATCTTTCAGAACATCCAGCATCATTATTAGTGTGATTATTGGAACATTTATTGTTTATACTAATTTTAATATGATAAACATATCTGAAAACTGCAAATCACTTACCGGAGCAGATAACGCCGGCGTCATTTTTGTGTGTACACTGGTGGTGTCCCCATGATGAAATGATGCAGTGATTCAAACGCAACTCATTACCTCGACATTCATTGACGTCTTTCCAAATCGAGCCATTTCCTTCACCAAAAAACGCTCCAACGGGCGCCGATAACACAACTCCACAATGGAGATGATTGCAGACGACAGCCGCATCTTCTAAATCCCAGTAAACATCGCAGACCGTTCCCCATGTTTCGTCCCGTAATACTTCCACTCTACCCGAACAGCTGTCCATGCCACCAGTTAACCGCAGTCCTTTTTGACCTTTTCAGGGAAAACAATCGTGGAAAGCTGCTTTACTGTCGAACACATCCACCTACGCATCGAGCCAACCAAACACACTACAACCACGACTTTATGATTCCACAAAGGCCATAAGGTACAGCAGCAGAATTAGGCTATTTAACCCTTCGATCCTGCTCCAACATTTCTTCATGACTGATCCAATTTTCCTCTCAGCCATAATCTTCTGCCTTCTCTCCATGTCCCTTCCTGCCCTGACAAATCAAGATACTCTAAAAGTCTGACTTAAATATATACTATAACGGCCTACACTGCTACTTGTGGCAAAGATTTCCAAAGATTCACCATTCTCAGCCTAAACAAATTACTCTATTCTTCTTCCTAAAAGTTCGGCCCTCTCAGTCACCCCACCTCGCCCTCCTCCCCACTTTAGGTACTTCCCTGGTCTACACGGTGCTGTGCATCTTGGCATCTTACTGAATACAGAGAAGGTCCAGTGGCCGGTAGATTGCGCCTAGGGAAGGATGCACTGTTACAACCACGGATTGGGCAGTGTTGCAGATTTGTCAATTATGCCCTCGACAGCTAATTATGATTTACTATTGCGGCATGTAATTCGCTTCTTTTCATTGTTATATCGCGTGTGAAGACTTGGACAAACTGCAGCAACTTTACGCTGCCTGCTTGCTTTCGGCCGCACCTGAGAAAGTGGACTATCAGATAGAGTGAGGATCAAATTAAGTTATATTGGCCTGATAAATAGAAATTACCCCTCAGGGCGGTATTGGCATCTAGTGATTCGTTTGAGAGTTTTAAGCAACAGCACTGTTTGTCTTTGCATTCTCAGATCCGTCAATCTGGTGGGAGAGAGCGTCGGCCTGAGTATGTTTACTGCCCGGGTGATTGATGAGGATGAGATTAAACCGGGTGAAGAAGAGAGCCCACCGGGCTGAAAAAGTGTTTCGACTCTTTGCGAACTGAATGACGGAGTGATTTTTGTTACCTGCCCAGGCCAAGAATGGTGTTCTGCCCCTTCCACCCATTGTCCCCATTACTCGAAGGGCCTCCCTTGCAGCCAGACGTTCGCGATTCCCAACATCTCCCGGCCGGAGTCGACCGATGGGAAGAAAACCCAGCGGTGCAACCGGCTATTCGCAGAAGAGCGCTGATGGCGGGCAGCTTGAAACCCGACATCGAATGCTCCAAATCTACTATGCATGGTTGTGATGGGTCTGGGTGTTGCAAGAGAGGAGCTGTTGCTTCAACTCCGAAAACGCTTGGTCGGCACCGTCTGTAGAATGGAATCCTTCCGAGGTCTTCCTAGTGGGTACACTTATGGGAGCCGTATTCCAGATGAATTGGGCTAAATCTTAGCAAACCCAAAGCATCCCGTAACTACTTGACTGTAGACGGTTTGAGCCGTTCTATAACGGTCTGACCTTTACTATGGTGCATTTGAACACTATATAGGGAAGTTATATGGCTCCAAAACGACTTCTGTCTTCATGGAACACGCATTTCTCGGGCTTGGAATGGAGGTTATTTTCGAGGAGCCGTCTGAGAACCCTCCGGGATTTCTGGACGTGTTCCTGATCAAAGCCGAAATAAATAAGGCTGTCGTCTAAATAAACAGAGGCAAACTGTTTCAACATGTTCCTCAGTACATCGTTAATTAAGGCCTGGAAAACAGCGGGGCCCTTGGCCAGACGTAAAATAAGCACAATGCACTCATACTGGCTATTAGAGGTATTGGAATTTCTCTTCTACTCATCTCCTCCTCTCATGCAGATCATATAATAAGCATGGAACAAATCAGTCTTGGAACATATGATGCTCCCTTGAGAAGTTCGAATGTAGGCGTCAGAATGGGAAGAGGGTAGAGTTACCTCACAGAGATATTATTCAGGGGCCGATAATCGATGGGAAGGAGAGTGCTCCTGCCTGCGAGGATGACGGACCAATATACCTCGTGAGCATTGCCTACATATCACCGTTTCAGCAAAAGAGAAGAAAAAGTGACGGCCCTGGGAAGGATTAGAGCCAATTAGGATATTTAAGGCGAAGCTGTGTGGTTGGTATGGAGGCAAGGATGTGGACTTACTTTCATTTTTATCTCAAGAAGATTCGCATATTCAGCCGGAATTAGGGAGACGCCCACGTCCATAGATGACACAGGAGAAGATTCAACTGTAGCAGGGCCCAGACTAGTAGATAATCAAGCCCGCCCCCATTCTTTGAGTGTTTTAAGAGACCTAATAATCCGTGGGTTACGTCAGCATAATCAGAAAAGGCCAATCAAAATGGCAGTTCAACAGATAGAATAAGAGTTCTGCACTATGGCTGCCTTAGAACTTAAGTTTGACGGGTTCAGTGGAAAGGTAAATCTGGCCGACGCCCAGAGATCGACCGGCCAGGGCCTGGCCGTTGATATTCCCTCTCCACTCCTGAGTTAGAACTCCCTATCCTTGAGCTAAGGAGATGTCCATGAGATTTCTGGCTGCAGCAGAGTCAATAAACGATTTAAGTTCACGGGTTCTGGACCCCCACGAAAAGGAAGCTGCGAGCATATTACGACGAGAGGGAAATGACTTCAGAGAGAATAGATTCTAGATGCTCTCCCCGACCTTCGGCCTTGGGCAGGTCCTGGAATTATTGGGCAGCCACCTGATCGCATAATGGAAAGGCAGAATTCCTCCTTGACTCTGTAACAAAATGCCGGAACGAGTGGGAAGCAGTGTATCCTTGCTCCAATAAGGCATTGAACAGGTTGAGTGGAGGTGCAGATAGGGGATTGACCACGTACGCCCATTTTTGTGCACATAATGACTAAAACGGTTGGAGGGGCTTGGAATGTTTGCTCGAATTGTGTAATGATGTTTCCGCGAACATCGGGATACTCTAGTGATGGAATATTCGGTTCATGTACCAACGCGTGATTCTCAATTAGTCCGAAAGCGTAGTCACTTCTGGAGCAGGAGCGTATGTGCAAGCAATAGTGTCAGAGGTTTGCGAGGCTGCAGAAAATTAGATCCTGCGAGAAGCTGCGAGTCAGGCTGCGGCGGCCAGAATTGCTGAATTTTGCTTGGCAAGAATGTTAATTGCTGTCAGCTAAAGCTGGCTGTCGGCAGTGACCTGGTGAACGGCGGACGTGAGAAAGAAAATTGCAGACACATGACACCGATTGTCTGCGGCGAGTTGCTAAACAATTGCTGCGAGGGATAATTGCTGCTCCTCAAGATTGTCTCCCACTTGACCAATGGATCTCAGGGCCAAGATCAGCCTCTCTCGCTGCCGTATCTGTCTTGTGGGCGCTTCCAGACTAGCTGTAACTACGTTCGAATATGACCAAAGAGCGGGCGAGGAGCGGGGGGAGAGAGAGAGCGAGAGAGAGAGAGCGAGAGAGAGAGAGAGAGGAGAGAGAGAGAGAGAGAGAGAGAGAGAGAGAGAGAGAGAGAGAGAGAGAGAGAGAGAGAGAGAGAGAGAGAGAGAGAGAGAGAGAGAGACTGATTGTTCACAGATTTGAATACGAATAGTATCTTAAGTGGAAGGAAAGCAATAAACTCAAAGCAAAACAAGGACGTATCTAAAACTCTCAAACGGAAATCTAGATGCCAATACCGTGGCTTAAAGGGGAATATCCAAATTTAGAACCCAGACTTTTAGCGTCAATAGTCTCGATGAATAACTTTCTCAAGCAAGGCCGAATGCAAGTAGACAGAGCAACGCTTTGCTCACGAGTCGACAAGAACTGTAACATAAAGAAGGGAGTTTAGTATCGCAAAAATAAAACAATGGTTAGCTGATACGTGCACATTAATGAGCGCAATTGTGGAATCCGTTGCACTGAAACCAATACCATCATTGCATTTGCCTTCTACACTACAGACTTAACATGCAAATTGACCTACAAGGAGTCTTGCACAGGGACTACCAAGTCGTGTTGCACCTCCGTATTTTGTATTTACTCTTCATTTAGAAAGTTGTCATCCCTTTCATTTATTCTACCAAAGTGCATGGCCAAACCCACCCGACTCTGTATCCCATCTTCATTTCGTTAGTTATCCTTCTAATCTGACTCAGTCATTATGCAGTTTTTTTTATATTCTTGCCCTCCGGCTGTCAACACGTCGTCTGCAGACTTTGCATCAAACGCATAAATTTCACCATCCAAATAATGGAAATGTCACTTAAAATGAATTGGTCCCAGCACAGATCCCTGTAGAACACCACTCATCACTGTCAGCGAGGCGGAAAAGCTTCCTTTATTCCCTCTCTTTACCTCCTGCCAATCGACTGTGAATTTTCATGTTGCTATCTTTCCTGTAATACAATGTTCTCTTAGCTGTTTAAGCAGCATTAGGTGTGTCTCCTTGTCAAATGCCTTCGGACAATCAGAGTGCATAACATTAACCAATACTTTGTCTCTCCATATTGCTATTTCGTCAAAGAATTCTGACAGGTATGTTAGGAATTATATTCTCATGAGAAAAGCATGCTGACTGTGACATTTATTATGATGTGCTTCCAGATATCCTGAGACCTCATCCTTACTAATCGTCTCCAACATCTTTCCACTCACAGAGATCTGATTAATTGGCCTATTGGTTTTATTCTACCTCACTTGTTTCTTGAAGTGTCGCGAGAAATTTGCAAATTTCCAGTCTTCTCGAAAGATTTTTGAAAGTTCGTTACTAATGTCTCCTCAATATTTCTCAACATCACTTTCATATCACCGATGTGTAAACCATTTGCTCCAGGCGACTTATCTACCCTCAGAGCTTTCAGTTTCCTCAGAATCTTCCCTGCAGTTATTGGAACTTCAGACACTCATTGACCCTGGAACTTCCATCATACTGCACTTGAAATCAACAGTGTAGAATGATGTAGAATACTTATTGAACATACATCATTCACATCTACCCAATTACCACCTCTCCAATATCGTGTTCCAATGGTGCAATATTCAGTCTCAACTACCTTTTACACTTTCTGTAACTGAATCAGAGACTCCTCTCAAAGTCACTTCCTGTTTACAAACCCACCTGTGCCGATCGAAACGTTAATGAAATACATCAGCTATCAGATATATATATATATAGATCATGTTTTGTTATTATTACGTTCCTGATCCAACTCTGTATTTTTATATGTGCTGCATCGGATCCGGAGTAACAACTAATACGTTCTCCTTTACCGGATGAAAGATTAAACAACTTAGGATTTTGAAAATTGATTTGATTTTCGCTGTACTTTCTTAAGCTACTTACTTCCTGGCTACAATTAACTAACAAGAACACGTCTGAATGTAGCTTCGTGAACCTTAAGACTGTTTCTTCCTTCCTCTTTACTAAGTGTTCCAACTCTCTACTTTTCCCGAATTCAATAAACTATCATGCACAGAATAATATGCAGATTCACTCTGGACGATCTCCAAATTTCCCCTATGCATTTTCCTGAGAACGTGTTCCTAATAGCGTTAACAATATGCTGTCTTACAACATCGGAAATAGACATCTCCCTGTTAAATACTTTCCCCTCCTCTCTCCTCATATCCTTATTCATTATCATGCTGCAAATCAGGGAGTTGTGACCACATTAAATATATGCTGGTTCGTTGTTCTTGTGGGAGGGTGGTGGTCCATAGAATACTCCCAGAAGAGGGATTGCTCTCTTCGACTTCCGCCTATTCTGACTCAGTAGAATGTCCCCCGTGACGCCAAAGTTAAACATAATTTTATTATCAAAATACACACACACACACACACACACACACACACGCACACACACACACACACACACACACACACACACACACACACACACACACACACACGCACACACACACACACACACACACACACACACACACATATATATATATATATATATATATATATATATATATATATATATATATATATATGTATATATACAGTGGTATACAAAAGTCTGGGCACCCCTTGTCAAGATTTCTGTTACTCCGAATAGTTAAGTGAAATCTGACCTACGAAAGGCAGAAATTTAAAAATGAGACATTATTTTCAATATTTTAAGCAAGGTTAGTGTATTTTTTTTGTAAATTTTATATTGAAAAACAAGGAATGGAGCACCATTGAAAAGTTTAGGCACCGCAAGAGATTTGAGCTCTCAGGTATTTTGTTTATCATGGTCTGAGACCTTAATTTGCTTTTTAGGGCTACGGCTTGTTCACACTCATTGTATTGAAAGGCCAGGTGATGCAAGTTTCAAAGCTTTATGAATACACTGACTACTCAAATTTTATTCGAAAATCAGCAGACATTGGCTCCTCTAAGCAGCTGCTTAGCACTCTTAAATTTAAAATAAATGATGCCCACAAAGCAGGAGAAGGCTAGAAGAAGATAGCAAAGCTGTCATGGTTCCGGTTGGCCGTTCCCCTTTAACACTTCTTTATCCCTGATCATGCCCCAATTTCAGTCAATTGCTGCTAGTTACCCAATAAACGTACACCTAGCTGGCTTTCATCAGACACTGGGAAATAAATACGAGAATGACTCTATCACAGGTTGCCAGTTCGTTGGTCAATTCTCGTGTGATACTTCGTTCCATGTTCCGATTACAAACATTAGTTCTAAGTTCTGCTCTAGTTTCTAGAGACTCCCTGTGAATCCCGTCTCCTTGTCAACATCCCTCTGGTTTCCTGTTCTACGTTCAGGTCTACGCCAGCCTCCCCAACTGTGTTGACGTGTCAGTGTCCTGCACTTGCGTTCTCCTCCATCGCCCCCGCGTAACAAAAGCGTTTTCAGGTCGCCGTTTCCTCAGTTTGGAATGTAATCAAGAAATTCCTTGATAACTGGAATGGTGGAGGTCAAGTTGAGGTCTGGAAGACAAAGAAAACTTTCCGAGAGAAATGCTAGTAGGATAGCTAGAAAGGCAAATCAAAACCCCCGTCTGACTGCAAAAGACCTTCAGGAAGATGTGTCAGACTCTGGACTGGCGTTGCACTGTTCTACTGTGTAGCGACACCGGCACAAATATGACCTTCATGGAAGAGTCATCAGAAGAAAACCTTTCCTCCACCCTCAACACAAATAGGGAGATAGCAGATAGGGAGACAGATTCTGGAAAGGTGTAATAATGACAGGGTTGTCGTGGTAGGAGCATGGGGTTTCGATGGGTTGCTGTTTATTATGTCTGTTCACGGAGGATTTCTCTCAAAATAAGTATATAAGCCTACAAGAGTAGAGGCTGAACATGCCTGGTATTGGGAAATGAACATTCTCAGGAGTCATGTCTCTCAGTGGGAGATCGGTTTGAAGATGGTGGTAACAATTCTATCTCCTTTACCATAGTCAAGGAGCGGGATAGGAGCAGGCACGTTAGGACAACGATACATTGGAGTAAGGGAAGTATGAAGCTATCAGGCAGGATCTTCGAAGCATAAATTAGATATATATGTTTTCTGGGAAATGTACGGCAAAAATATGGCGAATGGTCAGGGGATATATGCATGGCGTTCTGTATTGGTATGTTCCAATGAGCCAGCGAAGGGATGGTAGGGTACAGCTACCGTGGTGCAATTTTAGTTAAAAAGAAAACAAAAACTTACGAAAAGATTTAAAAACTAGGTAATGATAGACATCGAGAAGATTATAAGGCTATAAGGAAGGAGTTAAAAATGGCGTGTAGGGGACCCCAAGGCATTCGGCAATTATTTGAAGGGCAAGAAGATAAGTCGAAAGAGAATAGGACCAATCAAGTGTAACAGTGGAAAAGTGTATACGGAAACGGAGGAATAGCAGAAGTACTTGCTGAATGCTTTGCTTCAGTATTCAGTACGAAAAAGGATCTTGGCGTATGTAGGGATGACTTATATCGAATTGAAGAGCTGGAGCATACAGACAAAAAGAAAGAGCATATGTTGGAGCTTTTACAAAGCATCAAGTCGATAAGTCTCTGGGGCAGGACGAGATGTTCCCCAGCTACTATTGGAGTCGTGGGACCCGATTGTTGCGCCGCTGGCAAACATATTTACAAGGATTTTGCATAGATTGCGGAGCATATTTTATGAGAATTGGTGGTGCGAACTTTGTCTTCTCAGCTTGGAGCGGCGGAGAATGAGAATTGAACTAATACAGCTATATAAGATGATGAGAGGCAATGATCTTATGAATAATTAGAGGGATTTCCCCAGGGCTAAAATAGCTAACACCAGACGGCACAGTTTTAAGGTGCTTTGAAGTAGGTACAGAGGAGATGTCTGGGTTTTTTCTTTTTTTATTACCGAGAGAATGGCGAGTGTGTGGAATGGGCTGCCCGCGACGCTGGTGGAGGATACGATAAGGCTCTGTTTAGAGATTCCTAACAAGGTACAAGAGCTTACAGAAATAGTGGACTGTTGTTAACCCAAGGGAATTTCTAAATTATGTGCACGTTCAGCACAGCATCGTAGGTCGGAAGGCTTATATTGTGCTGTAAGTTATCAATTTTTTTTATGCTTATATCTGAGGGCCTCTTTAAAGACCTTATTGTATGCGTTTTCACCACCTACGCCGGCAGTTTATTGCACTCACCTACCACTCTCTCTGTGAAAAACGTACTCCAGATATATCCTCTGTGCCTATTACCACATATCTTAAAACTATGCCCCATCATAGTAGCCATTTCAGCCCTGCAAAAAGGCCACTGACTATCCACATGATCAATACCCCTCATCATCGAATACACCTCTAACTGTTCACCTCTCATTTGTCGTCGCTCCAAGGAGAAAAGGCCAAGTACACTCCATGCTTTCTCATCCAGGCAACATCTTTGGAAATCTCCTCTGCGGTCTGTCTATTGTATCCACAACCTTCCTGTAGTGAGGTGACGAGACCTGAACCCAATACTCCAAATGGGGTTTTACCAAGGTCTTTCATTGCTTTATCAATATCTGACGGCTCTTCAACTCAATCCTATGTTTGATAAATGCGAACACATCCAACACCTTCTAAACAACACTGCAACCAGCGCAGCAAATTTGAGTGGCTGAACGACACAGACCTCAAGATGTGTCAGATCCTCCACGCTGCTAGAAGTCTTACCATTTATACTATATTCTGCCTTAAAACTGTACCTAACAAATGGAACCACTTCATCCTTACTTGTGTTCAAGCCTATCTGCCAGCTCTCAGCCCAGTTCTGCGTCGTATTGATGCCACACTGTAAGAATCTACCATCTTCCAGACCGTTCTGATCACCCCTAATCGTTGTATCATCAGCAAACCTGTTAATTCGCCCTTCTACCTCTTAATCCAGAACACCTAAAAAAAAAAATCTCGGACAGGAGGGTCCCGGAACAGATCCCTGCAGAACATCGCTGGTCACCGACCTCCATGCAGAACTGTCTATATCACCTTTTGCCTTCTATTGGCAAGCCAATGCAAAATCCAGGAAGCAATTCCTTTTTTTAGCTGGTGCGGTGAGAGGTCGGTGCTTGCTGCCGCTTACGCTCGGGAGGGAGGAGAGCTGCGGGTCTTTGGGTTTTCAACAGTTAACTGCCATTCATACTTTGAGGCACTCATCTGTTTTCGTGAATGGTTGCGAATAAAAACATTTCAGGATGTATATTGTGTACAGTTCGATGACATTAAGTGTACCTTTGGAACCTTGGAAACCTTTGAATACACCTAACAAACTCCACTACTCCTAAGCCCCTTGCGCTAGGGACATGCCAATCAATATGAGGAAAGTTAAAATCTCCCATCACAACAACCCTATATTATTGCACCATTCCCAAATCTGCCTCCCTATCTGCTCCTCGATGTCGCTGTTTCTACTACGGGTGGGGGGGGGGGGCGTGTCTATAAAAGCACCCGTTAGATTTATTGCCTCGTTCCTGTTTCTGACTTCCACCCATACTGAATCAGTAGACCATCACTCCATGATTTGATGCTTTTCTGCAGCCGTGACACCATCCCTAATTAGCAAAGCCAGGCCATGCCCCTCCTCTTTTTCTCCCTCTCTGTTCTGTTTGAAATATTTGTTTGTTTGGTTGGTTGTATTTTTTTTGTTCGTTATTAATATTTATCGTTTTTATTTCTACACTTTGCTTTCTTTTGTACTTTGGTTCCTGGGCATTGTCTGTAGATTTTTTTCTATTGAAACATTTTTTGTACTTACTGAAAATGCACAAAATAAAGTGAATCATAGCAGTATGTGCTATATTGAAAAAAATTGTTACTTGAACTTTGAAGTCTAGAATTCCTATATACCCTGTGTCTTCTGGTATTTACTTCTCTGTGCAAGAGTTAGCCGTTAACAATTAAAAGAGTGATTGCTAATCCGTTGTTCATTCCTGTAGTCAGTTTTCTACGCTATGTAAATTCTGCTGTATAAATGACTGAAGCGCTCACCTGAACAAATGACGCTTACAGCACTTCGACGTGAGCAGTTTTGTCCACTTCTTGGTGTGGTAGAACAATCCCAGATACCGGTCTCATTGCCTTGGCATTCATAGGAATCCTGCCACATGGGACCACTGCCGTCTCCAAAGTATGCCTCTCCGATTACTGATATCACTTCCCCACATTTCAACGATTTACACACCACGCGTGCGTCCTGTAAATCCCAATTCGAATCGCACACAGTGCCCCACGTCTCTCCATGCTGGATCTCCAATCTTCCAGAGCATTCGTCGTATCCACCAATCAGTCTGGGCTTTCTATGATCTGTGGTATATCAGAAGAAAGTAAAAATCCAGATTCAAGCGATGTTTTACAGATTAAGACACGGCAGTAGCTAATATCATGAGGACTTTGAGGAAAATTATTATGTCAACTAAGACTCACGTATATTTCTACAGCTGTACCGTGGAGAGCATTTTGAGTGATTGCATCAATGTCGGGTATGGAGCGCCCGCTGCACAGTATTTGAAAATGCTGTAGAATGCTGGAAACGCAGCCAGCACTACCATGGACAATAGCCCCTCCATCACGGAGCGTGCTCTTCAAAGAGCGATGCCTCAAAGAGGCAGCTTCTGTCATTAGGGAAACCAAGACCCAAGAGATGCCCTCTTCACATTACTACCATCAAGGAGGAGATAGAGGAGCCGAAAGACACACAAACAATATTTAGGGAACAGCTTCTTTCCTTCTACATTAGATTTCTGAATGGAAAAGGAACCGTTGTACACAAACTATTCTTTCTAAATTTCTGCTCTCTTTTAAATTAATTTTATATATTCTGTTACTATAATTTGTATACTATTTAATCCCGTGTTTTGCACCGGACTGCTACCGCAAAACAACAGCAAAGAAACATGACATTCCGTATGCCACTGATATTAACTCTGATCCTAAGATCATTGGCCGACCTAAGTCGGGGATCCATTTGGAATCTCCCAACGAAGCTGAGGTCAGGCCTGTCCGTTGAAAGCCAACAGATCCATCCGTGTTTAGTTTGGTATATCATATCACCAGGCTTTGCCCTTGTCCATGTATACAAAGAGAAGCTGTACTAGGAGGATTTACAACAGCACACTAAAGTGCTGATATTGGGAATCAAATGACTCCTCTGTGTACCTTAGAGTGTACACCAGTTCATGTTTAGTAGCGCACCTGCCAACCCAGATGAGTTTGTCTCAATCATCACGTGTTTTATCAACAAATGTGTTGAGTACTGTGTACGTAATTGGATAATCTTTTTCTGAAACTGGATATCATGAATAAAAATAGCTAATACAAAAAATCGAGATAGGACTTCCAGAAGGTTATCAAGGACGCCAAAAGACAATACTAGTCAAAGCTGGAGGCTCAGACGAGCCATCCAGTCGTGGCACGGCTTGCATGCTATACCGGACTAAAAAACAAATTCCGACAGCATCATAGACAACGGCATCCCTTATCGAAACCTTTAACGCATTCTATACACGTTTAAAACGTAAAATGATTGGCATGTCACCACCGTCACGCCTTCTGAATTATAGCTGAATGTACAGACACCGTTGCAGATGTAAAACCTGTCTTTCAAAGAGCGATGACACTGATAACATATGAATCGGATCAGCTTCCAGGCCGTGAACGTAAATCCTTTGCAGATCAACTGTCCTGCATATTTCCAAACATGTTGTCCTCGCCCTGTTTCAGTGCTCTTTAAGCGACGTAGTATATAGAAAAGAAAATATTCTTACTGTATGTGTCCCGATGTTTTTAGGGCAACTGGTCTGACCATAACAAAGATTGTCTCTCAGAATTACCAAATATATACAGTCATACTCTTCTCATTTGTGTTTTATGTCTTCACAATTGTTGCTGAACGAGGAAGTTGGCTAAATTTTGGTCATTATCTCTCATAAAGATTATCTTTCATATATGAATTATTGCTGTTATGCCCGTGCGTTATTTATATTACATAATGTTTCTTTCAACAGCATGGGTGCTCCGATTTCCTAACATAGTCTAAAGACAGATTATCTTAGTCCAAAACTCGTTAGTTGATCTGAAATTGTAGCATGTTCTGTGATTAGGGTAGGGTTAAATAAATTGGGAACTGGGCGACGAGGCCCATTGGGCCTTAAAGGTGGATTATGCACTGTGTCACTAAATAATAAAAAAATGTCTTCCCCTCTTTGCATTTAGTACGTGGTTAACCCCATTGCTAGGTGGACCTTTGCTTTCTATGCTCATATTAAATCTTTGCATTTCCTTTGCTTTGCCTTCGGATTATTTTTTACACTCAATTCAAATTTAGAAGTGTGTCTAAGGATTCAATTGTTTAATTGCTTAGTAACAGCCAAATGGTCATATAAAGCTCCCAGACATCATTCAGATTAGAAGAGTGTGTGATAATTTAAACGGATTAGTTCTTGCCCAGTTAAGTACTTCGGTACTTTTGGAGGCTTGCTTCGATATTCAAATTGTATGTAGAATACAGTACAAAGGAGTTTACCGGAACAAATAACGCCAGCTGTTTCGTTTTCCATAGAGCAGTTACTGTGAGCTAACAGTCTCCTTTCACACCGCCATGGGTCGCCTTCTGTACCATTGCAACGAATTACAAATTGCAGAACGGGCCATTGAGCATGTCCAAATTGTGAATTTCCGAATGCAGATACGGCGTCACCACAGCTAGCGAAGTTGCACACAGCTTGGGCTTCGTTCATACCCCAATTACGACCACAGAGGATGGCGAAATAAGGTAAGTGGTTGCTCACCTCCACTCGCCCTGCACAAGGGCTGCCTCCACCTGACAGCATTAGGTGTTGCCTGTCTGTTGTATAAAAACAGAAATACATAGAGTTAACCCCTCTCAGAGATTGCTAAATTGAAACATGATTCAAGGGATTCATAGAAGAATTTCAGTTCGCTGATGGAAATATGAAACCATTATCAATTGTAATTAATGATAAAAAACGATAAGTCACAAGACATAAGAGTAGAATTTTCTCATTCGGCAAAAGGAGTGGGCTCCACCAAACCGTGGCTGATTTATTACCCCACCGAACCCCATTCCGCTGCCTTGTCAAGGTAACCGTTGACGCCTTAGATAATCAAGCATCTATCCACATCTGCTTTGAATATATGCAATGATAAATCCGCCACAGCTAGCTTTGGCAATCAATTTCACATATTCATTACACTTCGGTTAAAAATAAATTACCTTAATCTTCGTTCTATATCGACATCCCTCTATTCCGAGGCTGTGCCCTCTGGTCGCAAGCTGCCACCTGACAGGAAACATCGACTCTCCATCTACGCTTTCTATGCCATTCATCATTAAATATTTTTTCAATGAGATCAATGTTCACTCCTTTAAATTCCATCAGATACAGACCCATCGCCGTTAACGTTATTCACATGTTAATTCCTCATTCCCATGATTATTTTCATCAGCCTGCTCTTGGTGCTCTCCAAAGCCAGTACATTTTTATTAGACAAGCGGCACAAACTGTTAACAAAACTTCACATTTGTAAGGTGTTTGTAATAGTTCATAAACGCACAGAATTAAACTCTTGCTTCTAACTTCTAGTCCTCTTGAAATTAATGCGAACATTGCATTTGCTTTCAGAGATGACAGCGATCAAAAAGTGGATCGACAATCCTCCAGAATGTAATCAGTTACCAATATCTATGGCCCAATGCCGATTTCCATGGGACCATAAGAACATAAGATATCGCTTTGCTTCTCAGTCCCAATCTCTTGACTCTTCCCCGTATCGACTTCTGCCCTGACTAATTAAGAATCTATCAACGTCTGCCTTAAATGACGTGGCCTCCACAGATGCCTGTGGCAAAGCATTCCACATACTCACCAATCTCTGGTTAAAACAATACTCTTCATCTCCGGTCTAAAAATGACGTCCTTCAAAGCATAGTTTTGTCCTCTGGTCTTAGATTTTCCCGCCATATAATTATTATCTGTGAGCTTCTAAACATTCGGTAAGTTTCAATGATAACACACCTCAGTGTTCTGAATTCCAGTTAGTAAAGGCGTTGAGGCATTGAAGTTTCATGACATGACTATCCTATTAATCCCGACATCATTTTCGTCAACCGTCTTTGAACTCTCAACAAACTCAGCATAACCTTCCTTAGATAAGGGGAACAAAACTGCTCACGTTACTCCAATTTAAACGTCACCGGTGTCGTATCATTCTTCAACATTACATCCTTGCTTTATATTCTGGTCCTCTGGAAATGAATGTTTTCAGTGCATTCAGTGACCTCATCACAGTTCAAACTGCAAATTAACATTTAGGAAATCCTACACAAGGATTCCCAAATTCCTTGATACCTCAGTATATTTTGCCTTTCTCCCAATTTAAAAATTAGTATAGTCAATTCTGTCAATTCTTATAACCATATAACATATAACCATATAACAATCACAGCACGGAAACAGGCCATTCCGGCCCTCCTAGTCCGTGCCGAACTCTTAATCTCACCTAGTCCCACCAACCCGCACTGAGCCCATAACGCTCCACTCCTTTCCTGTCCATATATCTATCCAATTTTACCTTAAATGACACAACTGAACTGGCCTCTACTACTTCTACAAGAAGCTCATTTCACACAACTATCACTCTCTGAGTAAAGAAATACCCTCTCGTGTTTCCCTTAAACTTTTGCCCCCTAACTCTCAAATCATGTCCTCTCGTTTGAATCTCCCCTACTCTCAATGGAAACAGCCTATTCACGTCAACTCTATCTATCCCTCTCAACATTTTAAATACCTCGATCAAATCCCCCCTCAACCTTCTACGCTCCAATGAATAGAGACCTAACTTGTTCAACCTTTCTCTGTAACTTAAGTGCTGAAACCCAGGTAACATCCTAGTAAATCGTCTCTGCACTCTCTCTAATTTATTGATATCTTTCCTATAATTCGGTGACCAGAACTGTACACAATATTCCATATTTGGCCTTACCAATGCCTTGTACAATTTTAACATTACATCCCAACTTCTGTACTCAATGCTCTGATTTATACAGGCCAGCGTTCCAAAAGCCTTCTTCACCACCCTATCTACATGAGACTCCACCTTCAGGGAACTATGCACTGTTATTCCTAGATCTCTCTGTTCCACTGCATTCCTCAATGCCCTACCATTTACCGTGTATGTTCTATTTGGATTATTCCTGCCAAAATTTAGAACCTCACACTTCTCAGCATTAAACTCCATCTGCCAACGTTCAGCCCATTCTTCCAACCGGCATAAATCTCCCTGCAAGCTTTGAAAACCCACCTCATTATCCACAACACCTCCTACCTTAGTATCATCAGCATACTTACTAATCCAATTTACCACCCCATCATCCAGATCATTTATGTATATTACAAACAACATTGGGCCCAAAACAGATCCCTGAGGCACCCCGCTAGTCACCGGCCTCCATCCCAATAAACAATTATCCACCACTACTCTCTGGCATCTCCCATCTGGCCACTGTTGAATCCATTTTATTACTCCAGCATTAATACCTAACGACTGAACCTTCTTAACTAACCTTCCATGTGGAACTTTGTCAAAGGCCTTGCTGAAGTCCATATAGACTACATCCACTGCCTTATCCTCGTCAACATTCCTCGTAACTACTTCAAAAAATTCAATAAGGTTTGTCAAACATGACCTTCCACGCACAAATCCATGCTGGCTACTCCTAATCAGATCCTGTCTATCCGGATAATTATAAATACTATCTCTAAGAATACTTTACATTAATTTACCCACCACTGATGTCAAACTGACAGGTCTATAATTGCCAGGCTTACTTCTAGAAACTTTTTTAAACAATGGAACCACATGAGCAATACGCCAATCCTCCGGCACAATCCCCGTTTCTAATGATATCTGAAAGATCTCCGTCAGAGCTCCTGCTATCTCTACACAAACTTCCCTCAAGGTCCTGGGGAATATCCGGTCAGGACCTAGAGATTTATCCACTTTTAAATTTCTTAAAAGCGCCAGTACTTCCACCTCTTTAATTGTCATAGGTTCCATAACTTCCTTACTTGTTTCCCACACCTTACACCATTCAATATCCTTCTCCTTAGTGAATACCAAAGAGAAGAAATCGTTCAAAATTTCTCCCATCTCCCTCGGCTCCACACATAGCTGACGACCCTGATTCTCTAAGGGACCAATTTTATCCCTCACTATCTTCTTGCTTTTAATATAACTGTAGAAGCCACTTAATTCTTCTAACTAGGTGCATGACCATAAACTCCCAAATATTGCATGACACCTGTCATTTATTTGCACGTTCTCTTAATCTGTCTATGTCCCTCTGTAGCCTGTCTGCTTCCTCAAAAATACCTGCCATTCTACCAGAAAGGGCTCATTTTATTCCACTCTTTGCCTCCTGCCATTCACTCACCGTTTTATTCGCGCCGGTATCTTTCTTGTAATACAATGGGTTAATTACTTGTTAAGGAGCCCCATGTATGAAAATTTGTCAAATCCCTTCTGACAATCTAAGTATCCGCTGCTCTACTGTATGCTTAGAAACATCCACTGATTCTTGCACAAACAAGATAAAATCTGCAGGCGCTGAAATTCCGATCAACACACAAAAAAGCTGAGGGAAGTCAGCAAGGCAGACAGCATCTAGGGAAGGATTACTGAGTCTGCCGAAGTGTTTCAGCCGTAAACTTTGATTGTACTATTTCTGAGATGTTGCCTAGACTGCCGAGATTCTCCAGCATTTTGTGTGTGTTCTGCTTATGTTCCATTCTCTATCCTTCATGTTATTTTTTCAAAAAGCACCATCAGATTTGACAGGCAGAATTTTCTTTGAAGGAAAATTCTGAATATGCTGACTGCAATCTATTTTATCATGTCTCCAAGTACTCAGAAACCTTAGCCTTACAACCTGTGGGAATTCAAGTCAGTCCCCTAATCCCACCTACCTGCACTCAGCCCATAACCCTCCATTCATTTCTGTCCATATACATATGCATTTTTTTAATGTCAAAATCCAATCTGCCTCTACCACTTCTACCGGAAGCTCATTCCACACAGCTACCACTCTCTCAGTAAAGAAGTTTCCCCTCGTGTTACCCCTAAATTTTTGCACCTTAACTTTTAACTAATGCCCTCTTGTTTCAATCTCCCCTATTCTCAATGAAAAAAAGGCTACCCACGTCAACTCTATCTATCCCCCTCATAAGTTTATATATCTCTATCGAATCCCGCCTCAAACTTTTAAGCTCTAAACAAAAAATACCTAACTTGTTCAACCATTCTCTGCATCTTAGTTGCAGAAACCCAGGTAACATTCCAGTAAATCCTCTCTGCACTCTCTCTATTTTGTTGACATCTTTCCTATAATTCGGTGACAAGAACTGTACACAATACGCCAAATTTGGCCTCACCAATGTCTTGTACAATATTAACATTAAATCCCAACTTCTACACTCAATGCTCTTATTTATAAAGGCCACCATACCAACAGCTTTCTTCACCACGCTCTCCACATGAGATTCCACCTTCAGGGAACAATACACCATTACTCCTGGTACAGTCTGTTCTGCTGCATTCTTCAATGGCCTACCATTTAACATATATGCCCTATTTTGATTATCCTAGCAAAATGTAGCACCTCACAATTATCAGCATTAAACTCTATCTGCCGTCTTTCAGTTCACTCTTCTAACTGGCCTAACTCTCTCTGCAAACTTTTCAAACCTACTTCATTATCCACAACGCGAAGTGTCTCAGCATCATCTACATACTTACTAATCCAATTTACCATCCCGTCATCCAGATTATTAATGTATATGACAAACAACATTGGACCCAGTACAGATACTTGAGGCACACTACTAGTGACCAACCTCCAACCTGAAAAAGAGTTATCATCACTACCCTCTGGCATCTCCCATGCAGCCACTGTTGAATCCATTTTACTACTTCAATATTAATACCCAAAGATTGAACCGTCCCAACAAACCTTCGATGTAGAACTTTGACAAAGACCTTACTGAAGTCCATATCGACAACATCTACTGTTTTATCCTCGTCAACTTTCCTCGTAACCTCTTCAAAGTATTCAATAAGTTTTATCAAACCTGAATTTCCCGCACAAATTCATGTTGACTGTTCCTAATCAGGCCCTGTCTATCCAGATAATTATATATACCACCTCTAAGAATACTTTCCATTAATTTACCCACCACTGACGTCAAACTGACAGGCCTATAATTGCTCGGTTTACTCTTACAGCCCTTTTTAAACAATGGAACCACATGAGCAATACGCCAATCCTCCGGCACGATCCCCGTTTCTACTGACATTTGAAATATTTCTGTGTCAGGAACGGGGACAGGATTGGACCCAAATGCAGGATGCAGGCGCTGAAGTACGAGGGGTAGGACAGCATTTGGATGACATTGGAAGCAAGCGGTAATGCAGGCGGGGCTGGATCCCGAAGGTCAGGCGAGGCAGGAGGATCCCAGAGTTCAGACGAGGCAAGAGGATCCTGGATTACAGACGGGGCAGGAGGAACCCATAGTTCTGACGAGGCAGGAGGATCCCAGAGTTCAGACAAGGCAGAAGGATCCCACAGTTCGTGGCAGACAGGAGGATCCCAGTGTTCAGGCAGGGCAGGAGGATTCCTCATGGCGGGAACCTTGGATCCCGGGAAGGACAGCCTCCCAGGCGGAAACACGGAGGCCTGGGCAAGGCGCGGACTCCTGGGCAGGTGCAAGGCACAATCCTTAGGAAGCAATGGGTGGAAAGCGTATAACCCCTGCCGGGCAGCGGCAGTCCGGCCGACCTGTCCGACGGCAACGGTAGGGAGGGGCAGAACCCCCGCCGGGCAGCGGCAGTCCGGCCGGATCTGCCCGACGGAGGGAAGGGATATGAATGAACCTGGGTCCAGGATGAGCAGCAGGACTACCGTAATACACCGGTAAATTGGGAAAGGCAACCGACAGCGTGACAGCCCGGGCAAGGCGTATAAGACGGAATCGCGGAATCAACACACACGACAGAAACAGGAGAACAACACCAACCGTAGAGAACAGATGCAGAACAGGCTGGCGACCAGGGCAGAACAGGATTCCGAGCAGGTTTAAACCGGCTACGGAGCAGGATGACCCCACCCCTAATAGGCGACAGGTGTACCTCCTGAAGCCAAGATGATCCAATGGCTCCGGGTGACCTGAGGGCTGGCTGCAAGGCCCAGAGTCCGGAGTCCGCGGACCGGAATATGGTCCGGAAGGCGGGGTCTGGACCGGACCCTAACATTCTGTCAGAGCCCCTGCTATTTCTACACTAACATCCCTCAAGGCCCTAGGGAAAATCCCTTCAGTATCCTGAGACTTATCCATTTTTATATTCTATAAAACGCCAGTACTTCCGCTTTTTTAATCATCATAGTTCCCATAACAACCCTACCTGTTCCCATTGACTTACACAATTCAATATCCTTCTCCTTCGTGAATACCGACGAAAATAAATCTTTCAAAATCTCCCCCATCTCTTTTCGCCCACACATTGGTGTCCACTCTGATTCTGTTAGGGATCAATTTTATCCCTCGCTATCCTTTTGCCATTAAAATAATTGTAGTAACCCTTTGGATTTATTTTCACCTTACTTGTCAAAGCATCCTCAGATCTTCTTTTAGCTTTTCTAATTTCTTTCTTAAGATTCTTTTTACATTCTTCATATTCCTCGAACACCTCAGTTGTTTCATGCTGCCTGTATTTATTGTAGATCTCTCTCTTCGTCCGAACCAAGTTTTCAATATCCATGCAAAACCATGGCTCTGACAAACTTTTAACCTTTACTTTCAGCCTAACAGGAAGATAAAGATTCTGTACCCTCAAAATTTCACGTTTAGATGACCTCCATTTCTCTATTACATCCTTCCCATTAAACAAATTTTCCCAATCCACTCCTTCTAAATCCTTTCGCATTTCTTCAATGTGAGCCTTTCTCCAAGCAAAAATCTCAACCCTGGGTCCTGTCCTATCCTTCTCCATAATTATATTGAAACTAATTGCATTGTTATCACTGGAACCGAAGTGTTCCCCAACACATACTTCCGTCACCAGACCTTTCTCATTCCCTAACAGGAGATCCAACACTGTCCCTTCTCTAGTTGGTACTTCTATGTATTTCTGCAGAAATCTATCCTGCACACATTTTACAAACTCCAAACCATCCATCCCTTATACAGAATAGGCTTCCCAGTCTATGTGTGGAAAATTAAACTCTCACAATCACAACCCTCTGCTTAGTACAAATATCTCCTATTTTCTTACAAATTTGATCCTGAATTCTTGCTCCCCCTTAGGTGGACTGTAATGCACCCCTCTAAGTGTTACTGAACACCACTGTAATACTTTCTCTGACAAGCAATACAACACATCTCCCTCTTGTGCTTCCGATTCTATCACACCTGAAGCAACAAAATCCAGGAATATTTAGATGCCAATTACACCCCTCCTGCAAACATGTTTCACTAATAGCTACAACATCATATTTCCAGGTATCAATCAATGCTCTACGCTCATCCACTTTTCTTCCAATGCTCCTAGCATTAAAATAGATGTATTAAATAAATTCTCCACTTCCTGCTCTCTGTTTACCCTTGCAAACAATTTTATTATCTTTTTCTTCCTTCTCCCCTACTTCTTCCGTCTGAGCCCTCCCCTTCTCTGTCAGCTGCCTATCCTCCCTCACAAACTATCTACTAGCTTTCCCTATTTGTGAACCAACCTCCTCTCTCCTCGTCTCTTCAATTTGATTCCCACCCCCCAACCATTCAGTTTAATGTCTCCCCTGTAGCCTTCACAAATCTCCCCGCCAGGACATTGGTCCCCCTAGGATTCAAGTGCAAACCGTCCGTTTTGTACAGGTCCCACCTGCCCCAAGTGCGGTCCCCATGATTCAGAAACTTGAAATCCCAACTCCCTGCTCCAATCCCTCAGCCACTCATTTATTTCCCACCTCATTCCGTTCCTACTCTCACTGTCGCGTGGCACAGACAGTAATCCCGAGATGACTACTTTTGCTGTCCTTCTTCTCAAATCCCTTCCTAACTCCCTATATTCTCGTTTTAGGACCTCTTTATTTCTCCTACCTATGTCATTGGTACTTGTATGTACCACGACCTCTGGCTCCTCACCCTCCCACTTGGACGCGATCAGAAACATCTTATTGTAAATGACCTATTTTCGTTGGTGAGATTGTCCGAAACAGTAAGATAAGCTAACAGGGGGAAAATAAAATATTAGAGAAACGACACCCCCCTTCGAAAATTAAGAGAAACCTAATATCTATTGCCATTGTAGCATCACACAAATTGCTGGAGCAACTCAACAAGTCAGATAAAATTCAGAAGTGAATAAGCAGTGGATATTTAGTGATGAAAGCATTCGTCAGGGCTAGCAGGAACTGGATAGACGACAGAATACAAAGTTGGGACGAGGGGCTGGTGGATAGCGAGAAAGTGACAGGAGGATAGGAAACGTAAAGTGATATAGAGGAGGAAATCTGGCAGGACAATAGGGAAACGGAAAGGAGGAGGGTACCCAACAGGAAGTGATAACCATTTGAAAACAATGGGGGAAAAAACAGGGCGGGAAAACATAAGAGAAGGGGAGTTTTAGGGAATGTTTCTACCGGTGAGAGAAGCGCATATTCAAATCATCAGGATGGAGGCTACTCAGATGGTATATGTGTTGCTCATCCACTTCTGTACCTTGAGGTTGGTCTCATGGTCGCATAGCAGGAGGCCATGGACCGACATTTTGGAAACGAAATGGGAATCACAATTAAAATATTTGGCACATGGAAGTTCCAGATTAGGCGAATCGTGCGGAAGTGCTCGACAATTGGATCCCCCAATTTGCGACGTGTTTCACCAATGCAGCGATGGTCGCAACGGGAGCAGTGAACAGAAGAGACTACCCAAGTAGATTGTCAGAAGTGTTGCTATTTCTTGTATGCTTATTTGTATGCCAACTGATAGAGGGGATGTGACCAGAATGTTTCCTATATGCGCCAGAGGGCATAACCTCAGTTTGAGGTACGGCTATTTATAAAACAGATGAGGTTGAATTTATTTAGCCAGAATTTGGGAATTTTTGCAATTTATTGTAAAAGTCGATTGTACAGGCCATGTCAGTGAGTATATTTAAAGCGGAGTTGATGAGTTCTTGAGTAGTCAGGGCATCCGAAATTATGGAGGAAGACAGGAAAATGGGATTGAGAGGGATAATATATCAGCCATTTTCGAATAGTGCAGCAGACTGTACGTACTGATTGAACGAACGTTGTTCCGCTGCCTGAAAGTGATATGGCCTAAGACTGCAAAAATATTTTTTTCTCCTTATCTTGCCTCGTTCCTGCACAGTGCATCGGTTAGGTTTCTTCTCCAGACTGCAGTGCCAAAGTGAGAACGTTAGCTTGTGAAAAAGGTACAAAATAACTTGGATTTTAAATCAAACGAATAGAATAAGTAAATGAGAATAACTAAATAACATAGCTCAAATATATTTGCACACGATGTTTACGAAATAGAAAAACTGGCAGTTCCATTGATCAAAACAGTGAAGCGTCTGGAACGAGCTGCAGGTGAACGCTACTCACTGGGATGTACCTACATATGCAAGCTAGAAATTGTTAGCTGGAACATTCCTGACACAATTCGGATCGAGAACCTCACATTTACACCATAAATGATACACAAACAAATACGGAAACGGTTAGTGAGGGTTGGCCAGTAGAAAATGGGAAGGGACTCCAGAAAGGAGCTGAAGAGGTTGCCAGAAGCAATAGCACCAATTACAAACCATCAGCAGGCAAAAAAAAATGGTAATTTTAACAAAATGCCAATGAAACATACAAGGGTCTACTCCCAAAAGCTAATAACAGCAGTTTTACCTTGCTGTTTTCTATAAGTGAGAAGTGAAATGTATCTCATAGACTGCATCCTTCAATTCGAGAACTTCGATATGGTTGCTTCCAATCTCTATGGAGCATTTGTCACAAGTCAGTTTGTAACAAAGTTACAAACCCTTTGAGAAGTTTTGAATCGAATTTTAAAGTTAATGAACCAGAATATTAAACAAAATTGACGAACCCAAATACCTTTACAATAGAGGTATACGATCTCCCCAGACTGGCAGTCTTCCTGGTTCGAAACAACGAACGAACACTCCGACAATGAACTCTCAGTCCCCTTGCACTGAAATTTATTCAGTAGGGCAGCTCCGTCTTCAGATGCAATAGGTCTGATTGCAAGAGTGTCGTAAGACCCGCATACAGTCTGTCGACAATATATTTCTCCATAGACTGCATTCCATTGACTGCTACAGACGGGCAACCATTGATCTCCATATTTAATTTGTAAATCTCCTCCACAAGGTGCGCGCGGTCCCACCACTCTGACTTCTCCGAAATCTTCAAGAAAGTGACAATGATTAATTGTGCAATTTCATCCTAAATGATACTGTTAGTTCGTAAAACAACTTATATACACTGAAATTAGTCAAGGTAATTAATTAGTATTGCTATGTTCTAAACTTCCTTCTTACTTCTCTCCTCTCAGAAACTGCTGAAAGAGTTCAGCAGGTCCAGAAGCGTTCATGGAAAAGCACAGCTTTCAAACAGGCCCGACCACCCCTTCCAAAGCGTGCCGAAACCTCTTAAACTGCCTAATCCCATTGACTCAGCGATGGACCATCGACCTCCATATCCCTACTATGCATCTACTTACCCAACTTCGCATGCCCACTTGTGATTGCAGCAAGTTCCACATTTTCAGGGCCCCCTGAGTGAATATTTTCCTATTATGTTCCCTTTAAACCTTTCATATTTCACCTTTAACGCATGACCTTTGGTTTTATTCCCAGACAACCTCAATGGAAAAAGCATGTCTGTGTTTACCTTATCTTTTCCGCTCATAATTGTGTATATTTCTATAAAATCTCCACTGAATTTTTCCACGTCACGTTCAAAGGAATAAGGCCTTAATCTATTCAATATTTCCGTATAAATCAGTTCTGCCAGATCGAGGAATATCGTTGTAAATGTTCTCTGTCGTCTGGAAATTAATGAAACTGAATAAACAGTCGACGTTTCGGACTAACGCATTAATTTAAGTCCGATCCGAACGAACCTAATAGGTAATGTGCGTCAGATTTCACTGTGGAAGTCTCGACAGTAGGAGGAAATTGGAGAGTGTCAGTGGCCAGAAGTGCGTGAAGCTGCCATTACCAGGAGAAGGTGCTTAGGAAGCTGAACGTATGAATTCAATTAAGTCACTTCGACGAGATGGGATACAGCATAGTGTTCTGAAAGTGATAGCTGTACAGATCGTTCAGGAATTAGTAATGCTTTTTCAATGATCAATAGAACGGTTTCTGTGTACTGAAACAAAATGCAACAGTCACTCCAGTTTTTCATAAGGAAGGGAGACAGACAAAAGGAAGTTGTGGGACACATAGACTTTGTTTACTTGTTGGGAAGATGTTGGAATACATTCATAAAGATCAGGTTTTAGGGCACCTGGAGACATGCAATACGGTCTGCTGGACTCAGCCTGGCTTCTTTGACAGGAAAATCTTCCGTGATAAATTCCTTGGAATTCTATGAGAAAAAACCAGTGACATAGAAAAGGAGCGTCAGTGGATGACGTTCCTTTCGCTAATTACTTTCACGCGGTGCAGCACATGAGGCTGCTAAACAAGACAAAACACCATTGTAGCACAGGAAAGATACTAACATGAATACAAACGTTTGTAGATAATTTGTTAACCAGCAGAATACAAAGAGTGGGAATACAGGGAGCGTATACAGTGTTGCTTCTTGTTACTTGTGTTATGCCTTAGGTGTCAGTGTTCTTTCCATGTTATCTGTTAATGAATTGGGTAAAGTTTTGATTGTATTTGTGGCCTAGACTGATTCTGATCCTGGGAACGAAACAATAACATAAGAGTTGAGTCCATAAGCTCTCAGCCTGTAATCATCGAAGGAGGGCGAAAGTCAAGAGTTCTTATATAAACAGACTGGATATATAGAGTGCATATGAAGCAGATAATTCCTATCATAGAGTGGAATATGTGCAGATGTGCCTGCCTCAGAATGAAGTATTTGTTTGAGAATGAATACATATCAATCATGCCGGAATGACAAAGCAGACTTGACGGGCGGTACGGACATTTATCTCCATTGTCTTTTGGTCTTGTAAGTGACACCAGTGGTAGCGATAACGGTGCCGTCTGTTGCATTTCCTAACCGTCTATTTGACACAAATTCATACACTTTTTAATATATATGGAAAACCTTCTGCACGGTGAGTCACATGCATCTGAAAACTAACCAGGTTCAGTTTAGAATAAGGCAATATATATGAAAAAAGCTAACGGTGGAAACAGTACGTTATCTGGGAGAGAAATGCTTAGGAAGATTAATCATTAGATTCCTTGTTACTATGTGTCGAATTTGCAACTTAAGAAATTGATGTGCCCTCACATCCGATACAAATGGTTATAATTAAATTATTTATTCAAAGATAGAGCGCAGAACAGATTCTTCAGACCCAAGGAACGGAACAGCCCACCATTTTACTTACTTAATTCCGTTACTCATTTCCTGTTCAGGGTAGGAATGAAACCCTCCACTTATGATGGTGTTTAGAGCTTCCTTGATCATATCAATAACATACCTTCAGATATCACTACTGTCAGTCATGCGAGCCTCGAGTGGGCACAGGATTGCCATAACATTCAGATGTAGAATGGTTCTTCATTATATTTCCATAAAAATTTAGTCTTATCAGTGTGGGTTGTTAGCACTGATCTGCAAACCCAGCCTGGACTGCCGGTGGACCACCCTTATTCTAACCTCTACCATTCAATATATATGGCATAGGTAACCCTACCAAGAGCCAAATCATAAAGATCTTACTGGTGCCAACACATCTCTCCTGCTCATTGAGGCACACAAGCCTCCAAACCACGACAAGGTTGTGTTCTTTATTCATTGGGATACCCAAGCTTTTTTTCCCCCAAAAAAATTTAAAAAAAATTCACCAATAAAATTAGGCATGGGATCCGAATACCCTGGTTTTGGAACCCTTGCTCAATTCTGAGCATTTGCCCTCTGCTCCTAGACTCCCCCACTGTGGAAAACATAATATTCGTATGCTGCAACACGGGGTCACGGAGGAGAACCCAAGTGCAGGACACTGGCACGTCGACTCAGTTGGGGAGGCTGGTGTAGACCTGAACGTAGAGCAGGAAACCAGAGGGAACTTGACAAGGAGACGGGATTCACAGGGACTCTCTAGAAACTAGAGCGGAACTTAGAACTACCGGTTCTAATCGGAGCAGGGAACGAAGTATCACACGAGAGTTGACCAACAAACTGGCAACCTGTGATAGAGTCGCCATTCTATTTATTTCCCAGTCTCGGATGAAGGCCAGATGTACAGTAATTGGGTAACTAACAGCAATTGACTGAAATTGGGCATAATCAGGGAGAAAGAATTGTTAAAGGGCAACGGCCATCCGGAACTATGACATATCCACTCCAGAGACATTTCAAATTTCGACAGTGTTTAGTTGGATCCCCCATCATTCTTCGATACTTCAGCTGGTACATACCCTGAACCATGAACCTCTCCTCATACAATCAACTTTTCATTCTTGTAATCATTCCCGTGAAGCTCCTCTGAACGCCCTTCCATACTATCATATCATTTCTTAGATAAGCGTCTTGAACTTTTCTTCCTGTTTATAAATGAAATATTCTGCGCTTTTATTTATTCTATAAAGGTGCAGCAGCATACCCTTTCCGACACGGTTTTCCATCTGCCACTTCTTTCTCCATTCTCCTAATCTGTATCGGCTCTTCTTTAGCGGCCCGGCTTCCTTAGCAATACCTACTTTACCACCAATCTTCGTGTTGCCTACAAAGTTGGCCACTGAGCCATCGATTCCATTTTCCATGTCAGTGACGTATAATGTAAAACAATGTGGATCGCAACTCGTCACCGGCAGCAAAGGGAAAAAAAACGCCTCCTTTATTCCCACTCTTTTCCGTCTGCAATACTATAGACTTCCATCTTGTTAAGTAGCCTCATGTGATGCACGTTGTGAAAGGAGTCTGAAAAGCTAAGTACGCAAAATCCACTGATTCTGCTTCTTCTATCCTGCATGTTATTTTTTCAAACAATTGCAACAGAATTGCTAGGCACGGTTTGAACTTGGGAAGCCCTGCAGACTTCAAATGATTTTATCTTGTGATTGATTCTAAGTATCCTGAGACCTCATCCGTCCCAATCGCTTCTAACATCTTCCCAACCACTGAGGTCAGACCAACTAGCCAATAATTTCCATTATTCTGCCTGCCTCCTTCCCTGAAAAGCAATACCACTAAAAGGAGTACTGTTCCCTTTTGGGTAACGATAAAACTATTTTCTTTTGTACAGTTCATATACTCCCCAGAATAGATCCCTATGATCCAGAAGACTGAAACCCTGTCCACTTGCCCAGCAATAACTCGTCAGTCATGCATACATCTGGGAAATCATGCTGTCGCTGCTCGTCCGGCAAGCCGCAGACCAGTGATTGTTGTCCCGAGGGCTCAGCTTTTCAGGATACTACATCGCCTCCTAAATTCTCTCTTCAATACCTCTTCGTTTTCCCTACCTGCACTATGCCATTGGTATCAATATGTATCAGGATTTCTGGCTGCTCTCTCTTCCCTATAGAATGTGACGCCGATTCGAGACGTTCCAGACCCTGACACGAGGGACGAAACATTACATCCGTACTAAACGCTCTGCTATGGTGATGTGCATGTGTGAACTGCCAATATGTACGGTGATTTAATATGGGCAGGTTTAATTACAAATGATTCTGGATAATCATATAATCTCTTTCGGGTTGTGTGATATGGATGCAACTAGTTTGAAAAAGCTAACAGTGATTAGAATGTTCAGGTGCTGCGCCCTGGTTATTGAAAGTGAATTTCACGATAAACGTTGCGGAACTCACTTGGTTTCGATTTTGTTTTAGCTCCGAATACAGCGTGTTTGTCGTGTATAAGAAAAAGTGCCGACATGTTAGAGGAACATAAAATCTGGGACGTAATAGATTTACCGTGGATTATGTAGAGTTTCGGATGCATGGGTTAATTGCGTTAGACGCTAGTCTTATTACACCTGATTCGTTAATTTCGTTTCACAGTTTGGATTGCTGTAAAAAAAGAACTATTGCGGCAGAGTCTTACTGAAAAAAAAAGACTTAAGGTGCGTGACAGGTGTGTAGGTGCTACATGTTTTAGAAAAAAATAACCATTTAAAACATTCTCTCCTTTGTGAAATTGCGCAAAACATGAAAAAAAAAAACAACTGTGTGGATGCGGGAAACCGATATAAAGGAAATTCACAGTATATCTGGAAAACAGTAAACAATACTGAGATGAGATGTGCGAAAAAAGTAACATTTCAGCAGGACAAAATCTGCTTAAATCTCCGTGAATACTACCGCTCAGGGTGAGTTCCAGGGTTTATACTGTATATAGCGGTGGAGTTTCACCTCCACTAATGATAGGGTCAGGTGTTCAGACCTTACGCTAGCCTTCACCCTTTTTCAATGTGTAACATCTGGATAGCACCCATGATCAGTGTCACTTGATGCTATGGGAGTAGGTGGTGAAAGATCGAATGATATTTGGTGCATATCACAACACCTGGGTATGAGACCAGTAACACCAGGGAAACAAACACTGAAGAAAATTAAGAATTAATAATGGCTGGGGTTACCGTCTTGTAAATACACTGCTTAGAGGAAGACAATGGAAAACCGCCTCTGTAGAAACATTTGCCGCGAACAGTGATGGTAGTTGATACGACCATGATTGCTTACGTCATACGACATGATACATAATGATGATGCTGATATTGTATGTCGGTGTGTGTTTGTGTGTGTGTGTCTGTGTGTCTGTGTGTGTCTGTGTATGTGTTTAGTAAATATGCAATGATGATATATTGCACTGAGTATTAAACCTAATAGTCTGGATTATAGAGTCATAGAACCATAGAGACATAGAACATACAAACAGGTCTTTCGGTCCATCCAGTCTATGCTGACATAATTTAAACTTTTCCCATCGGCCTGCAACCGGAACATAGCCATCCATATATATACAATCAATGTACCTTCCAACCTTCTCTTAAATGTTGAATTCGTTCTTGGATGCGCATAGGTTGCTAGCAGCCCATTCCTAGTTCTGATATAAGAAGTTTCTGATAATGTTCCCCTTAAATATCTCACCTATCTCTTTTAGCCTATGTCATCTGGCTGTAGTCCTACTCAATAAGGAAAAGACTACTTGCATTTACCTTAGTTATACCCCTCATAATTTTGCATACCTCTATTAAAACTCATCTCGATCTTCTACGCTGTAAAGAATAAATTCCTAACGTAATCATTCCTTATAACGTAGTTCTCCCATACCCTGCAAAATGTATTGTGAATATATGCTACACTCTTTCACTTCTTACTTACATCGTTTCTGTAGGTAAGTAATCACAATATTTCAAATTAGGCCTCACCAACGTCTTACACAACTAAAATATAATATCCCATCTTCTGCACTCAGCACCATTGATTTATGACGGCAAATGTGCCAAACGCTTTCTTTTACGTCCCAATCTACCTGTGACGAACTATGGTCCTACATTTCCAGATGCTTTTGTTCAAAAGCATTCCTCAGGGTCCTGTCTTTCAGTGTGTAGGACCAATCCTGTTTGGTCTTAGGAAAGTGCAATATTTCACGCTTGCTGCATTAACTGGGCGCCAATTTTCACTCTCCCACTGTTTATCATTTTTATTGTAAAATCATATTCAGAAGTTAAATAATTATAATGTCTTGTTCTGCAATATTTCACGACTTCTGTGTCCCTCACATGATTAATAAATATTAAGTATTTGAACGCGAATTGATCCACAGGTTTGTGCAGGAGAATAAAGTCGGCTTTGAAGGTTTAGTACGTGAATAGAATTCAGCCGCTCAACAGATTTTTCTGCTTCTCGATATAGTATTTTTTCGTTGAATTAATAATTAGAAGGACGTAGTGCATGTGAAACGCCCCGTTTCATATCACCATAGAAAGAGTGAACAGAATCGACGACTTATTTAACATCGTAGTCCTACTGAGATAGCCTCTACTGCTTTATTGGGCAAGTAGTTCCATAGAATCACCACTTTCTGGGAAAAGTAGTTTCCCCTCACATCCGGCCTAATCTACTCCCCGAATCTTGAGGCTATGTCCATTGGATCTAGTCTCGCATACCAGACAGACAGACATACTTTATTGATCCCGAGGGAAATTGGGTTTCGTTACAGCCGCGCCAACAAGAATAGTGCAGAAATATAGCAATATAAAACCATAAATTATAAAATAATAATAAGCTATTCATGCCAAGTGGAAATAAGTCCAGGACCAGCCTATTGGCTCAGGGTGTCTGACACTCCGAGGGAGGAGTTGTAAAGTTTGATGGTCACAGGCATGAATGACTTCCTATGACGCTCAGTGTTACATCTCGGTGGAATGAGTCTCTGGCTGAATGTACACCTGTGCTTAACCAGTACATTATGGAGTGGATAGGAGTCATTGTTCAAATGGCATGCAGCTTGGACAGCAGCCTCTTTTCAGACACCAGCGTCAGATAGTCCAGTTCCACCCCCACAACATCACTGGCCTTACGAATAAGTTTGTTCATTCTGTTGGTGTCTGCTACCCTCAGCCTGCTGCCCGAGCACATAACAGCAAACATGATAGCACCGGACACAATAGCCTCGTAGAACATCCTCAGCATCGTCCGGCAATGTTAAAGGACGTCAGTCTGCCCAGGAAATTGAGACGGCTCTGACCTTTCTTGTAGATAGCCTCAGTGTTTTTTGAACTGTCCGATTTATTGTCAATTCGTAACCCTAGGTATTTGTAATCCTCCGCCATGTCCACACTGACCCCTTGGATGGAAAATGGGGTCATCGCTGCCTTAGCCCTCCTCAGACCCATCACCAGCTCCTTAGTCTTTTTCACATTAAGCTGCAGATGATTCTGCTCGCACATTGTGACAAAGTTTCCCTCCGTAGCCCTGTACTCAGCCTCATCTCCTTGCTCATGCATCCAACTATGGCAGAGTCAGCAGAAAACTTGTGAAGATGGCTAGGCTCTGTGTAGTAGTTGAAGTCCGAGGTGTAGCTGGTGAAGAGAAAGGGAGACAGGACAGTCCTCTGTGGAGCCCCAGTGCTGCTGACCCCTCTGTCTGACACACAGAGTTGCAAGCGTACGTACTGTGGTCTGCCAGTCAGGTAATCAATAATCCATGACACCAGGGAATAATCCACCTGCATCACTGTCAGCTTCTCACCCAGCAGAGCAGGGCGGATGGTGTTGAACGCACTGGAGAAGTCCAAAAACATGACCCTCACAGTGCTCCCCGGCTTGTCCAGGTGGGCATAGACACGGTTGAGCAGGTAGACGATGGCATACTCAACACCTAGTAGGGGCTGATAGGCGAACTGGAGGGGGTCTACGTATGGCCTAACCATTGGCCGGAGCTGCTCTAGAACAAGTCCCTCCAGGGTCTTCATGATGCGGGGGTCAATGCCACCGGTCTGTAGTCATTGGAGCCACTGGGGCGCCGCGTCCTCGGTACAGGAACGAGGCAGGACGTTTTCTACAGCACAGGAACTCTCTTGAGACACAGGCTCAGGTTGAAGACATGGTGTAGTACTCCACATAGCTGGGGGGCACAGGCTTTGAGCACCTTGGGGCTGACACCATCCGGGCCTGCAGCCTTGATTGGGTGGGAACGTTTCAGCTGTCTTCTCACCTGTTCAGCTGTGAAGTCCACCGTGGTGGTTTCAGGTATGGAGGAGTGTAATCACGAGAGCAGGGTGTGGGGCTGTGAGGAGGGGTAGGAGGGGAGAGTGGAGTATGTGTTGGTTGGGGGCCGACAGCAGATGAATCATGTGGGGGAGTGGCAGGGGCCACAGTGTCAAATCTGTTAAAGAACAGGTTAAGTTCGTTGGCCCTGTCCACACTGCCTTCAGCTCCTCTTTTGCTAGTTTGTCGGAATCCAGTAATGGTCCTCATCCCACTCCAGACCTCTCTTACGTTCCACTCAAGCTTCCTCCTATACATGTCCCATATACAATGCCAGTGAAGAAAAAAATCCTGCCTGTATCTATTCTATCCCTTTTATTACATTATATTTTCCTAGAGTATCTCCCCTCATTCTTCTGAGTTCCAGCGAATACAGTTCCAGGCGACTGAATCCCTCCACATAGTCTAACCCCGTCATCTCCGAAATCAACCGGGTAAAACTCCTCTGCATTGCCGTGAAAGCCAGTAGGTCCTTCTACAAGTAAGGAGACCAGAATTTCACACAGTACTCTAGGTGCGGCCTCGCCAAAACTCTTTACTGTAGCAGCATAACCTCCCTGCTCTTGAACTCTATCCCTGTAGCAATGAAGGCGAGAGTTCCATTTGGCTTCTTGATAGCTTGCTGTTCGTGCAAACCAACATTTTGTGATTCATCCAAGAGCACTCTCAATTCGCCCTGCACTGTAGCATGCTGCATTGTTTTTACATTTAAATAATAATCTGTTGTTTCATTTTTTTCCTTCCAAAGTGAATGACCTCGCATTTATCAGCATTGTACTCCATCTGCCAGACCCTTGGCCACGCACTTAACCTATCGATCTTTCTCTGCAGAATATCAATAACTTCGACACAATCTGCTTTTTCACTCCATTTAATATCATCAGCAAATTTAGGTACTCCACACTCGTCCCCCTCTCCCAGATCGTTAATGTACATGTCTCCACAGATGCTGCAAGGAATTTTAGATTCGTTTTTTATTATTTCAGAATTCCGTTAATTACTCAGCCTTCCTTATTAGTGATACAGATTCTCATAGAAAACCAATTGCTTCTACCAATTATACTGAGTTAGTTTTATAATTTAAATTTGATTTTCGAAACTTTTGAATAGAGCTGTGCATTGCTTATTAGGGCAGCCTAGATTCGGTAAAGTGCATTTTCCTGTTGCTGCCCGTGATGGTGAGGGCATCGACTGTCTGTTTTGAAAGAAAAAAACATGATTCCGTTCTGTAAGTGGTAAACATGGGGATTACAGTAATTACGGCAACTTCACAACATATCCCAATGACGGAAAGAAGGGTTTAGTTGTTTGTATAGATTGTTAAAATTTCCGTACAATATTCTGGGCCAAAGAGACCCTGCAACGCTGAACAGTTTTAGTTCTCTATTTTGCAAACGTGAAAAGACGTTTCTTTGAATCGGAATCAATATGAAGACAGCCAAGAATGAAGATGCACAATTGAGGAAGGAACTTAGCGTTGAAGGGACGAATATGCCTGAAGAAACTCGCTGATTTCATTCAACGATTTGCTGTTTTCTTATTCGTTGCAGGATACAAATTTCATGTAATTTTCTAACACTAAACATCAAACTTCATGCCATATATCAATGATACTGAGCCAGATTCTGATTGTGAAATTAAAGAGAAAATGCGAACAACGGTCCCTTTAAATAAGCTGATGTAATTTAGCAAGACCAGCGATTCCAAACCATTTTTTGTAACGGAATGGACCAACAAGATACAGCAAATGTGTGGAATGCACACAGGGAAAAGAAGCATTGGGACCACAAAAATCTGCTCGACCATTCAGTTATGGCTAATTTATTTCCCCTTTCAATTCCATTTTCTACCTTCTCTCTGTAGCATTTGACTTCGTTACCAATCTAAATAAAACCCTATGCAAATACAAAACAGTGTCTTGTGGAACGATATGAATATTGGAGAGAATAATATTGAGATGTAGCAAAACACTGAACGTCTATATACTGATTAGATTTACCCTTCCCACATAGTTATATCCAACTTGATGCTTTTCAAAAATTGGTAGAAACTCACAGCAGTGTAGAAGCAACAGCTCTGCTCACTTTGAGCAGATAGTGACAATCGAACTCACAAAAGCAAGGGATAAATAATTTTTGTGTCCCTGGTGCCTCGATGTCCCATTTGATGGGAATGTTAATTTCTGAGTATGTCCAGCTTCGTTTATTTTTTTCCAGCTCAGAACAGGATCTGATAAAAACGAATTAGATCTCAAAATAGTGCTTGGATTGCATGCCGAGAATATCAAAAGACATCTCAACACATAGGTATCGGAAAAATGATTGCTCTGATTTATAGCTCTAAAATTCTCTATTAAATTATGTTGTCTTTTGTTGTGGATTCATTACTTTGCTTTATAGAATCGTAGAAACGTACAGCACAATACAGGCACTTCGGCCAACAAAGATGCGCCGAACATGTCCTTTCCTTAGAAGTTATTTAGGTTTACCCGAAGCCCTCTACTTTTCTAGGCTCCATGTAGCTGTACAGGAGTTTCTCAAAATACCCTGTCATATCCGCCGCCGGCAGCCCATTCCACGCACACCTCTGTACCTAGTACCACGCATCTTAAACCTGTCTCCTCTCGTGTTAGCCATTCCAGCTCTGGTATAAAGCCTCTGATTATCCACACAATCAATGTCCCTCATCATCTTCTACACCTTTATCAAGTCACCTCTCATCCTCCGTCGCTGCAAGGAGAAGAAACCGTGTTCACTAAACCTATTTTAATAAGGCATGCTCCCCAATCCAGACAACATCCTTGTAAATCTACTGTGCACACTTCATATGGTTTCCAGATCCTTCCTGTAGTGAGGCGACCAGAACTGAGCACAGTACTCCAAGTGGCGTCTGTCCACGGTACTATAAATCTGCAACATTGCATCTTGTATCCTAAATGCAATCCGATGATTGATGAAGACATAGAACATAGAACAGTACAGCGCAGTACAGGTCCTTCGGCCCACAATGTTATGCCGACACTTAAACCCTGCATCCCATTTAACCCCTCACCTTAAATTCCTCCATAAGACTAATGAACGTATGCGTTCGTAACCACGGAGTCAACCCGAGCAGCAGCTTTGAGTAACCTATGGACTCGTACCCCAAAATCCCACTGATCTTCCACACTGCCAAGAGTCGTAGCATTAATACCATATTCTGTCATCATATTTGACCGAACACACTGAAGTACCTTACACTTACCTGGTTTGAACTCCACCTGCCATTTCTCAGCGCAGTTATGCATCTTATCAATGCACCGCTGTAACCTCTGACAGCCCTCCACACTATCCACAACATTTCCACCCTTAGTGTAATCAGCAAACGGACTAACCGATCTCTGAACATCTACATCCAGGTCATTCATAGACATCACGAAGAGCATGGGACCCAGAACAGATCCCTGAGGCACACCAATGGTGAACCAGCTTCTTGAAGAATATACCCCTCTACATCCGTTCTTTGCCTACTGTGGGCAAGCCAGCTCTGGATCCACAATGCAATGGCCCCTTGGATCCCATCGCCTATTACTTTCTCAATAAGCCTTGCATGGGGTACCTTGTCAAATACCTTGTTAAAATCCATACACACTACATCTACTGCTCTACCTTCATCTATGCGTTACATCCAGAAAAAAATTCAATCAGGCTCGTATGGCACGGCGCGCCTTTGAGAAAACGATGCTGTCATGATGACTATTCTTAAAAATATTATGCCTCTCCAAATGCTCATAAACCCTATCTCCCATGATCTTCTCCATCAACGTACGAACCACTGAATAAGACTCACTGGTCTATAACTTTCTGGGCTATATCTACTTCCTCTCTTGAATAATGGCACAACTTCTGCAACACTCCAACACTCTGGAACCGTTTCCGACCCAACGATGATTGAAAGGTCACTGTAGAAGCTCAGCAAATTCGTCCCCCCCGCCCCCCCCCCCCCGTCGCCCACAATAACCTGGGGCGCATCTCGTCCGGTCCCGTTGACTTATCCAACTTGCTGCTTTCCAAAAGGTTCAGCACACCTTCCTCTTTACTATCTACATTCTCAAGCTTTTCAGTCCGTTGTAAGTCATCCATACATCCATACTATCGCCAAGATTTTTTCCGTAGTGAATATTCAAACAAAATACTCATTGCATACCTCTGCTCTTTCCTCTGGTTCCATACACTGTTTTCCACAGTCACACTGGATTGATTGCATTCTGTCACTTCTAATTCTCATTTTCTTCACATGCTTGTAGAATGCCTTGGGGTTTCCTAAATCCTATCCGCCAAGACCTTCTCATGGCCCCTTCTGGCTCTCCACATTTATTTATGTATTTATTTATTTATTTCCTGATAGCCTTATGATCCTCTCGATCTCTATCATTACCTGTTTCTTTTTGTAACCTTTCATAAGCTTTTCTGTTCTTCTTGACGAGATTTATAACAGCCTTTGTACAGCATGGTTATGTATTTTTTCCCTTTCTCATTGGAACGTACCTATTCAGAACTGCAGGAAAATATCCCCTGAACATTTGCGGCATATCTTCCGTGCATTTCACTGATTTATGCTGCCAAGTCCCTGATTGATAGCCCCATATTTCCCCTTACACCAATTAAACGCTTTCCTAACATCTGTTTCTAACCCTCTCTAATGCTATCGTAAATGAGATAGAATTGTGAAGACTATCTCCAAAGTGCTCTCCTACAGAATGACCTGACGCCTGACCAGGCTCATTTCCCAATACCAGTTCAAATACAGCCTCTCGTTTTGTAGGCTTATCTACATATTGTGTCAAGAAACGTTCTTGAACACAAGTAATAAAATCCACCCCATCTAAACCTCTTGTTCTGGGGACATGCCAATAGCTATTTTGTATTTTTTTTTTCACGACGACATCCCTGTTATCATTACAACTTTCCAGAACCTGTTTCCTTTTCTGGTCCTCGATGTCACCGTTACTATCGAGTGGTCTATAAAATACGCCAAATAGAGTTATTGACTCCATCCTCTTCCTAACTTCCACCCACAAAGAATCCATAGACAATCCATCGATGTCTTCCTCCTTTTCTGCAGCCATGACACTATCTCTGATCAACAGTGCCAAACTACCAGCACTTTTGCCTCCCTCCCTGCCCTTTTCTGAATCATCTAAAGCGCGGCACTCGAGGTAAACATTCCTTCCCCTGAGCCATCCAAGTCTCTGTAATGGCCACATCATATTTTATACAGCTGCATCATTACCTCGCAACTCTTAAACCCTATTCCTCGACTAATGAAAGCTGACACCCATAAGCTTTCTTAACTATCCAGTCTACATGTGAGGCATCTGTTAGGGTTCTGTGAACATGTACCCCTAGATCCGTCTGCTCCTCCACACTACCAAGTGTCCTGCCATTTACTTTGTACTCTGCCTTGGAGTTTGTCCTTCCAAAGTGTACCACCTCACATTTCTCCGGGTTGAACTCCATCTGCCACTTCTCAGCTCACTTCTGCGTCCTATCAATGTCTGTCTGCAATCTTCGACAATCCTCCACACTATCCACAACAACTCACCAACCTCTGTACCGTCCACAATCTTGACATTCACCAAATTTCTGCTTTACAAAAAAAAGACACAAAAAATTATCCATATTTTACTTGTTAGTTCCAGTTTTAGAGTCAGAATCCCACAAATTATATTGCAACCCATCCTTTACAACAGATGGTACAAAACAGAAAAACCGTATGGATATAAAAAGATAGGACAAACAAGCAAGAAAACGTGTTTGTAAATAGAGTCAACAGATAGTAAAATGCAATGTATAGAAACCAATGAGTGAAAATGAAGAGAAATCTGCTGAACTAAATAAAGGAAATTGAAATAATGTAGAACATGAACATGGTATACATTATCCCAGTTGTAGCATCAGCATCTGGTTTCATCCCAAAGTTACTGTGCAGTAGCGTTACACTTTTAGGCCTACATGATAATATTTGTATAAGTATTCAGAATGCCACAATTCTGAAGCCCACTAGAATGGCGGGGTTAAAACTCAGGTTTTAACAGATTGAGATGAGAACAGAAGACAAAACATATAACAATGAGTAGAAGGTTGGCGTCATTCAATGTCTGTAGTGAGATGCTGAAGATGTTCTATAGGTCAGTTGTGGAGAGCGCCCTCTTCTTTGTGGTGGCGTGTTGGGGAGGAAGCATTAAGAAGAGGGACGCCTCACGTCTTAATAAGCTGGTAAGGAAGGCGGGCTCTGTCGTGGGCAAAGTACTGGAGAGTTTAACATCGGTAGCTGAGCGAAGGGCGCTGAGTAGGCTACGGTCAATTATGGATAACTCTGAACATCCTCTACATAGCACCATCCAGAGACAGAGAAGCAGTTTCAGCGACAGGTTACTATCGATGCAATGCTCCTCAGACAGGATGAAGAGGTCAATACTCCCCAATGCCATTAGGCTTTACAATTCTACCGCCAGGACTTAAGAACTTTTTAAAAGCTATTATTAATGCTTTTTGAGATAGTGATTTAGATGCATATCATATTTTTTTACTGAGTTAAGTATTGTATGTAATTAGTTTTGCTACAACAAGTGTATGGGACATTGGAAAAAAAGTTGAATTTCTCCATGGGGATGAATAAAGTATCTATCTGTCTATCTATCTATCTATCTAAGTGTCTAGGTACAATATTACAGCATGAGCAAGCAACAACAACTTAATTAATAGATTTTGCCATTGCAAACGCACATAGGTACAGCAAGCAAGAAGTGTGAAACACCAGAAATCTGCAGAGCTATCATCGGAAATTTAAAGTCACTGGAACATGAGCAGGAGACCCATTATCCCAATCTGTATTATCGGCAACTGTATCATCACAAAGTCACGATGCAATAGCATTAAGCTTTTGGAAGTACACAGCAGCATGTATGTAAATCGACTGAAAGCCGCAATACTAAACATCACTATCTTGCTGAATCATCTCAATTTGTGTAACAACCGTTCTGAGAGTAGATTGTTATTTGTAAATCGCTTAGCTTTTTGGCACTGTCTGCAGAATCAAAGTTTGCAGCATATGGTTTTGTGTTTTTTATTTATAAATCCCCGTTTGGGGTCGGTGTATGGTACTGGCTTGTGTGTTGGATTCAAGTTACTTACTGATTATCAAGTCAAGTCAAGTCAATTCAAGTCAACTTTTATTGTCATTGCGAACATATCTGCTGGTACAGTGCATAGTAAAACTGAGACAACGTTTTTCAGGACCATGGTGTTACATAACACAGTACAAAAAACTAGACTGAACTATGTAATATAAAAAAACAACACAGAGAAAGCTACACCAGACTACAGATCTACACTGGACTGCATAAAGTGCGTAAAAACAGTACAGGCATTACAATAAATATTAAACAGGGCAGTAGGACAAGGTGTAAGTCCGGGCTTTGGGTATTGAGGAATCTGATAGCTGGGGGAAGAAACTATTACATAGTCTTGTCGTGAGAGCCCGAATGCCTCGTAGCCTTTTCTCAGACGGCAGGAGGGAGAAGACATTGTATGAGGGATCCATGGGGTCCTTCATAATGCTATTTCCTTTGCGGATAAGGATGCAACAATTATTCTATCTGTACAGAAATGTATTTGAATCTGAACATTCCCCATGCTTAAATTGTCTGCTGGTATTTTTCTTTCCGGAATCAGGTGTATTTTCTACCTTTAATCTTGCATCCAACGACGGTCACAGTTATACAACGTCATTTCATATTTTTGTACCTGGGAACTGAACGACAGCGATCTTTACTGTTCCATTTTCCGAAATGAAAAGTTGAATTTACATTATTATTATTATTATTATTATTATTATTATTATTATTATTATTATTATTATTATTATTATTATTATTATTATTATTATTATTATTATTATTATTATTATTATTAGTATTATTATTATTATTGTTATTATTATTATTATTATCATCATCATCATCATCTGAAACTGAAGACAATACAAGAGATAAACGCGTCCATTCAGGACAGGGGGAAAATGATCAATTTCTCTCTGTATGTCTGGTCCGCCTCTCTGTCGCAGCAGTAACCAACGCCCTGATGTTTCTCTTTTTTTCGTGTTCGCTCTGGCGAACAGTGAAATAGTTCAAGTTGATAGAAGCAACTCGATCGCAGCCGTTGATTACGATCGTCTTCAAAACTCACAAACTGGAAATATATACATTCTGGCTCTGATTTTTCAGGTTAATCTGTAAATAGGACAGAGGATGTTGCTGTGCAGACAAACGGATGCATGCGTCAGAATACAAATATTAGGAAAGGACAATCAATATCAAGCTGAACAAATGAAATATAACAACGATGTGCTAAGAAACGCGCACAGACTGGAACAGAGCAGTTTTATCAGCAGGTAGAGAACGAAAAGCGAAATTTATTTCTCGGAAATAAATTGATCCTTTCCTAACCAATATAGAAAGCTCGTTTTGTTTGATGTAAATGCAACGACGTGCGCTTGGGCTCTTGACGTCTAAATGACCACGTTATTGGCTGGAATCAGCACGAGAAGTGACTTTTAAATGAATAATTAGATGAAGAGGCTTGAAGCTGGAAGCGTTAAATGATTTTTACTCTTTGAGAGTTCCATGGAATTGTGGGAGCACAAACGCATACAAAAATTGTCAACATTTACACCTGGATACGGAGGAATCTCCTCTCTCCTGCAACGGTATATTAGCCACTCGCTGCTCTTCCATTACCTCAGACGTGAACAATGATTAAAAAATGTTGCTGTCATTTTAAAAACAAATTCTTATCTACCTATGTGTTACATAGTACAGATCTGATCAGGCCGACGGGGATACAACATAGAGCATAGCATATAGGGCAGTACCGAACAGCACAAACACTTGGGCCCACGTTGTTATGCTGAACCTTTAACCTTCATACGCTAAATCTAAAATTTCCTTAATATATACCTCGCCCTTTTGATTTCATCAACGTGCACGTCAGATAATTTTAAGTGTCCCAAATGTATCGAATCTACCACAACTTCTGCCAGGGTTTTCCATGCATCCTCAACTTAATTTTCTACACGAGTGCTGCCTAATCTATGAGTTCCTCCATAATTTTGTGTGTGGTGATCCAAACTTGCAACACCTCCCGTCTTAGTTGCATCTGCAGTAAATTTTGCCGGAGATAATTTCAAACCTGCATAGTGTGCAATTTGCAGTGGAACGTGCAGAAGTGGAAGTTACTAATCTGTTCATGTGTTTGTACTTCATGATGGAGGTCCCAAGAGTGAGAGATCTTACCCGAGTGGTCGTGAATAGTTTTGCATTGAAATTTTATATTTGACAAATAAAGCTCATTTTTCTCTTTACATTTCTTCAAGGTATGCTTTCTAGAAAGCTTGCACTTCAAAGTATATGTTATATACCACCAGAATACATCAATTCACATTTATATGGATTGCTCCTGAAACTTCTTTGATGATTTCCCCAATGTACTAATATTTTTGCAGCCGTAGATTGTCGTCTGCAGGGCCACCCACCAACAACCTTTGTGTTATAGGTAAATGTGCTGATAATGCTATTTACATTTTTATCCAAAACCTTTGTGTGTATTGAAAACTGCATATGAATCGAAACTCATTCTAGTGGAACAGCACTTGACATAGACAACTTATAACAAAAACAGCATTCTTCACCATCCGGTCTCCTGCTTACACGCCTATTTTGAATACAATTTGCCAAGTTCACCTGGTTTCCAATTGCCCTATCCGCTCGCGTTTGACCGTACTAAAAGTCTCACTCAATTCAACGTACACCACATGTACTGCATTGAATAGAATTCATTTAAATCTTACATCCGTCCCACAGTGTGTGGGATCAAATATTCTTTGCGTTATCACTTCGTTACAATGTTCTGACTTATAAATGTATAGGTCTAATGGTTTGCAGAAAGAAGCTGTCCCTAGCCTGTTCGTACTGTCGTTAATGCTGCAGAACCGCTTACCTGGAAGAAGCAGCTGAAAGTTTATGGTTGGAGAGGCTGTTGTCCCCGATGATCTTCCAGGCTTTCTTTACGCTCCTGCCGCTGTAAGTGTCCTCAATGCAGGGAGGTTAAAACTCGAAAATGCACTGGGCTGTCTCTGTATTACCCAGCGATCATGGTTGGTGCACTTCCCGTACGAGGTGGTTACACAACCAGTCAATACGCTATGAATGGTGCTCCTGTAGCAAGCCTTGAGCATTTACGGATCATGCATAACATTTTTAGTCACCTGATGTAGAAGAGGCGCTGTTGTGCTTTATTTTGTTACAAAGCAGGTGTGTACAGTCTAGATGAGATCATCGGTGCTGTGCATACTGAGGAATTTGAAACAAATCACTCTCTCAGATGCAGTCCCATTGATGTTGATTGGGCCGAGTTTGCCTCCATTCATCCTGTAATACACAATCAGATATTTTGTCTTTAGTATATTGAGGAAGATGTTGTTATCTTCTCATCACTGTGTCAGAGTGTCAGCCTCTGCTCTGCGGCTGTCTCGCCACGGCAAAGTTAAATGCCGATCAATATCATGTCACCTTCAAGTTTGATAAGTAGATTTTAGCGGATTGTGACAACACAGTTGTGATATAACTGGAGTGGAGGAAGGGACTCAGGACAGAACACTGGAGGAGGCATCTGTATGCATCTCTCTTCTCGTTATCGGTAGACCGGTTCCATCGGAAGGCGAATAGTAAAGGGTACAGCGTGGGTGGCTGCATGCTGAACGTTCAATATTTAACCGGCATCTCAGAGCATTTGCTTGTAATTGAGGTGAATACGACAGGGCGCCACAATTTCAGATATGCTACCTTGGTGTTCAGAGGCACAGGGACACTGATAGACGATTTGAATCAAGATGGCAATAGACACCTGGAGATGGAAATATCAAAAACATCCGCACACCCTTACAGGATCAGCCTTAGGTTGCCGTACGGCTCCGCTGCTTTATGGCTGTTGACATATTGGAACGATCTAAGTACCTCAGCTTCGGAGATAACCATAGAGCAGGAATCGTCGGTGGCTCTCCTCAGGGATTCAGTTTTATCAACCTCTAATCAAGTTGAGAGCAGGACGTATGAATATTTACCTAATACTTCTGGTTTGGGAAGACCTGGACTGCTTTTTAATGGACAATGTCTCCAATGCACTTTCGAATAAAGCCTCCCTGATCACGAATCCTACAGTCTCTGCTTAAGTATACCAAATCAACTAGCCTCCATAGAATGTTCCCAAAAAATTACAGATTCTCTACTCTCTGGGTAAGTAAACAACAGTATCCGTTCTTAATAGAAGGCCATATTCTGGGGCTGTGTCGTCTCGTCTTAGTCTCTCCCGCCACAGGAAAAATTTTCTCCACCTCATCTCTACAGAGTACTTTCAATATTCGATAGGCTTCAATGTGATCCTCCCTCACTCATCAGAATTCCAGTGAGTACAGACACAGAGCCATCAAACTTTCCTCATATAATAAGAGGTTAAAACTCGAAATAATTTTCATGAACCTCCTGAAACATTCTGCAATGTCTGCCCATAGTCTGAATAGCGCATAATTCGTTTCACGTTCTAATCAAATAGAAATTAATTCTCAAATTGCATCTGTTTTCTTCAGCACCGACAAAAACTTAAACTTTTCTGTACAGAATCGTGTACAAAAAAAATACAAAGTGTAATTGTTCTTTTTTTAAATTTTCACTCTATTTTGAAATAGTCTACGCTTTTATTTCATCTGCCTAAATACATGACCGAATACTTACCGACACCGGGTTCCATCTGACACTCCTTTGCTCATTCTACTAATTCGTTTAAGTTATCTTTTAGCCTCTTTGCTGACTAAATGTCCATTGTCCTGTAATAATTTCAGTTTGTAAATTCTTAAGCAGCTCCATGTGTGCCATCTTGTCAAAGGCCATTGAAAATCCAGCTACACAATATCCTGCGAGTCTCCTTTGTTTATCCTGATTGTTACTTCTTCAAAGAATGATAATAGACGGGTCAGCCAATATTTTCCCTTTAGGGCACCATGGTGCTTTGGCCTATTTTCTCATGTACCTCCAACTATCCTGAAAACACATCCACTCCAAAATCTTACCAATCAATGAGATCAGTCTACCTTCTACCTGTCTCTATTGTTGATGACTGAAGAGTCATTCTTAAATTTTTACACCTTCGGAAGTTAGTAAGAAGCCATTGATTCTTGAAAGATTGTTGCCGAAGCCTCCACAATCTCCTTAGCCATGGCACGCAGAGTCCGAGAGTGCAGAACATCTGGTAGAGGTGCCTTATCTACTTTCAGAATTTTCAGGGTCCTAAAGACATTCCCCTGAGCAACGTCAGATTCAAATATTTCTGCACCCTGACACAAAGGAACTGAAAAGTTCAAATTAACACAGGTATTTTCCTGCAAAGGAGTACTTGGTGAGCCGACAGCTTTCAAAAGTCAAAATCCGAGAGTACAAACTGTGTTGTCTTCAGGCATTTGTTTAGTTTATTATATTTTCGCTTTAGTAATTAGTTTGTAATTATTTTCTAGTTAAGGTTAAGCTTGTTGAAAGGAAATTCTTTGTCTGTGACGTTTCGCGGCATGCGATGACGTCACAGCCGGTTTTCCTACGTCTTGTGGGAAAATACCGTTTTCGAGAAACGGGAAGGAGTGGGCTTGTGTGTGTAGGATCAGCTCGAGGAAAGTTTCTTTCTACGCGCTAAGAAACCTCATAGAAGTAACGCCGGAAGTTCATAAGATAATCGGCATGTTGAAGTAAAAATGTTAACGCTGATTCTGTTAAAAGTAATGACGGTTGATAAAGTTTATGTTTTTTGTTATTTAAAGATTTGCGGATAGTTTGTGTTGAAGTCTATTTAAAGCCAGTCGATGACGTAGGTAGATTCTGACTGTATGTTGCACTTTAATGTAATATAGTTGTTGTAGTTTTACTTTTGCAAGTATTTATGATGTAAATGTGATATCAAGAAGGAAACAAATACTGTATATATTTTGTATTGTTTTATCAACAGTTTTCACCATACGTTAATGTGGAAGAGTGAACAGTAAACGGTTAGTCTTACTGGGACCGCCTCATTGATTGGTTTATGCTTGGTGTTTAGTTCAGAGTTCATTTACACCTGTGGGAGAACACTACAAAGGTCTTTCACTAATAGAGGGGTTTCAATAAGGGCACACTTCATTCTTTTCAATTCTAATGAATACAGGCCTTCATCTAGAGCTCTACATATGGCAGGCCATTCAATTCTGGAACCATTCTCCTGATGCAAAACATATTCTATACTGGACGACTCATAGTCCCTCCTCCCTCAGTGAAACTTCAGGAAATAGAATGTATTTTTAACACGAGCAACTGGACTGGACAACATAATGAAGCCATGTGCTCCTGATATAAAAATAATAAATACTCCTGATGTAATACTGGTCTAACCCTGCTTTAGAAACATGGAAATGTAGAAAAGCTACGGAGTAATACAAGCTCTTCGGCCCACAAAGTTGTGCCAGACATGTCCCTATCTTAGAAATTATAGTCTTGCCTATAGCCCTCTTTTCTACTAGCACCATGTTCCTATCTAAATGTCTCTTAAAATAACCTATCCTATCCGCCTCCACTACCGTTGCCGGCTCCCAATTTCACGCACTCACCCCTCTCTGAGTAAAATTCTTACATCTAGCATCTTATCTGCACCTTCTCCCCACCACCGTAAACCTGCGAACTCTTGTGGCAACCATTTCAGCCCTGGAAAAAGCCTCTGACTATCCACATGATCAATGCCTCTCATCATCATGTACACCTCTATCTGGCTACCTCTCGTCCTCCGTCGCTCCAAGGGGAGAAGGCCAAGTTTGCTCAATCTGTTCTCATAAGGAATGCTCCCTAATCCAGACAGCATCCTTTTAAATTTCTTCTGCACCCTTTCTATGGCTTCCACATCTTTCCTGTAGTGAGTCGACCTGAACAGAGCACAGTACTCCAAGTGGGGTCTGACTAGGGCGCTATATAGCTGCAACATTACCTCTCTGTTCCTAAATTGAATTCGACAGTAGATGAAGGCTAACACACCGTAGGCCTTCTTAACGACAGAGTCAATCTGCGCAGCTGCTTTGAGCGTCCTGTGGACTCGGACTTCATGATCACTCTGATCCTCCACATTGCCAAGAACCTTAACATTAATAGCATTTGACCTACCAAAATGAACGACTTGACACTTATCTGGATTGAACTACATCTGTCACATATCAGCCCAGTTCTAGATCCTATCAATGTCCCGTTGAAAGCACTGACAGTCCTCTACACCATCCCTAACACCTCCAACCTTTGTGTCATCAGCAAATTTACTAACCCATCCCTCCACTTCCTCATCTAGGTCATTTATAAAAATTAAGAAGAGTAAGGCTCCCAGAAGAGACCCTTGAGGAACTCTACTTGTGACCGACCTCCATGCAGAATATGACCCGTCTACATCCACTCTTTGCCTCTGTGGGCTAGCCAGTCCTGGATCCAACAAGCAATATCCCCTCGGATCCCATGCCTCTTTACGTTCTCAGTAAGATTTGCATGAGGTAACTTATCAAATACCTTGCTAAAATCCATATACACTACATCTACTGCTCTTCCTTCATCAACGTGTTTAGTGACATCCTAAAAAAATTCAATCAGGCTCGTAAGGCACGACCTGCCCTTGACAAAGTCATGCTGACTATTCCTAATCATAATGTACCTCTCCAAATGCTCATAAATCCCGCCTCTCAGGATCTTCTCCATCAACTTACCAACCACTAAGTTAAGACTCACTGGTCCATAATTTCCTGGGCTATCTCTACTCCCTTTCTTGAATACAGGAACAGCATCCGCAAACATCCAATCCTCTGGAACCTCTCCCGTCCACATTGTTGATGCAAAGATCATCGCCAGAGGCCCAGCAATGTTCTCCCTTGCTTCCCACTGTAGCCTGGGGTACATGTCATCCAGTCCCGACGACATATCCAACATGATGTTTTACAAAAGCTCCAGCATATCCTTTTTTTAAAAATATCTACATGCTCAAGCTTTTCAATCTGCTGAAAGTCATCACTACAATCACCAAGATCGTTTTCCCATAGTGAATACAGAAGTAAAGTATTCATGAAGTACCTCTGCTATTTCCTCAGGTTGCAAGCACATTTTCCCACTGTCACACTTGATAAGTCCTATTCTTTCACGTCTTATCCTATTGCGCTTCACATACTTGTAGAATGCCTTGGGGTTTCCCTTAATCCTGCCATCTAAGGCCTTTTCATGGCCCATTCTGGCTTTCCTAATTTCCTTCTTAAGCTCCTTCCTGTTAGCCTTATAATCTTCCAGATCTCTAAAGTTCTCCATGAACCTTTTGTAAGTTTTTTTATTTTCTGCTTGACTAGATTTATTACAGCCTGTGTACTCCACGGTTCCACGGTTCCAAGCTTCGGTGTCTCATTGGAGCGTACCTATACAGAATTCCACAGAAATATCCCCTGAACATTTGCACATTTATTCCATACTTTTCCCTGAAAACATCTGCTCCCAGTTTAAGCTTCCAAATTCCTGCCTGATAGCCTCATAATTCCCCTTACTACAATTAAACACATTTATAAATCGTCTGTTACTATCTCTCTCCAAAATGAGATAGAAGGAGATTCTCTAGAGGAAATGTTGTCCCACTGAGAGATCTGACACCTGACCAGGTTATTTTCCCAATAGCAAATCAAATACAGCCTCTACTCTTATAGGCTTTTCTACATATTGTGTTAAGAAAGCTTCCTGAACACACCGAGCAAACTCCACCCCATCTAAACCCCTTGCTCTAAAGCGGTGCCAATCGATATTTGCCTAAATCTATATCTCCCATCACGACAACTCTGTTATTATTACACCTTTCCTGGATCTGTGTCCTATCTGCTCGTCGATATCCCTGTTACTATTGGACCACATATAAAAAACACTCAGTTAAGGTATAGACCCCTCCATGTTCCTACCCTCCACCCACAGAGACTCCGTAGACAATCCCTGCACATCTTCCTCTGTATCTGCAGCTGTGACACTATCAATGATGAACAATGACGCGCCCCAACTCTTTTACCTCCCCCTCTGTCCTTTCTGAAACTTCTAAAACCCGGCACTTGAAGTAACCATTCCTGTCCCTGATCCAACCAAGACTCTCTAATGGCCACCACATCATATCTCCAATGACTGATCAACGCTGTAAGCTCAACCGCTTTGTTCCCAACACTGTTTGCGTTAACATAGACATATCTCAAACCTTCTGACTGAGCTTGTCCCTTCTCTACCACCTGCCTATCCTCCCTCTTGCACTGTCTACAAGCTTTCGCTATTTGTGAGCTAACCTCCTCTTCCCCAGCCTCTTCAGTTCGGTTCCCACCCCCACCCCCCGCCAAAATGATACTAAAAAAGGTTGCGTTGTGAATAATTAAGTAGGTTTTCAAAGCTTGCAGATATTTAGGCAAGTTAGAAAAGTAGGCTGAAAGATGGCAGATGGAGTTTAATGCTGATAACTGCGAGGTGCTACATTTTGGTCGGAATAATCGAAATAGGCTATTCATGGTAAATGATAGGGCATTGAGGATTGCAGTAGAACAGAGTGATCTAGGAATGATGGTGTGTAGTTCCGTGAAGGTGGAGTCTCATGTGGATTGGGTGGTGAAGAAAGCTTTTGGTATGTCGGCCTTTATAAATCAGAGCATTGAGTATAGAAGTTGGGTTGCAATGTTACAATTGTACAAGGCATTGGTGAGACCAAATCTGGTGTATTGTGTACAGTTCTGGTCGCAAAATTATAGGAAAGATGTCAACAAAATAGAGAGAGTACAGACGAGATTTACTAAAATGTTACCTGGGTTTCAGCACCTGAGTTACAGAGAAAAGTTGAACAAGTTAGGTCTTTATGCTTTGGAGCGCAGAAGGTTGAGGGGGGACTTGATAGAGGTATTTAAAATTATGGGAGGCATAGATAGAGATGACGTGCATAGGCTTTTTCCAATTAAAAGTAGGTATATTCAAGCAAGAGGACATGAGTTGAGAGTTAAGGGGCAAAAGCTTAGGGGTAACACGAGGGGGAACTTCTTTACGCAGAGAGTGGTAGCTGTGTGGAATGAGCTTCCAGTAGATGTGGCAGAGGCAGGTTCGATATTGTCATTTAAAGTAAAATTGGATAGATATATGGACAATAAATCAATAGAGGGTTATGGGCTGAGTGCAGCTCAGTGGGACTAGTTGAGAGTAAACGTTCGGGACGGTCTAGAATGGCCGAGATGGATTGTTTCCTTGCAGTAATTGTGATATGGTGATATGGTTATATAGTCTAAACTCTCCCCAGTAGCCTTATCAAACAACCCGCAGGCATAGTGCTACCCCCTGGGATTCAAGTGAAATCCATCCTTTTTGTACAGGTTACAGCCGCCGCAAAAGACGTCCCAAGGATCCAGAAATCTGATTCCCTGCCCCCTGCTCCAATCCCTCAGCTTTCATCCTCCAGCTCATCCTATTCCTATTCTCACTGTCGCGTGGCACAGGCAGTAATGCCGAGATTACTACCTTTGCTGTCCTGCTTCTCAGCTTCCTTCCTAACTCACTGTAGTCTTTTTTTCAGGACCTCTTCCATGTTCCTACCTGTGACATTGGTACCAATATGTGTCACGACCTCTGGCTCTTCTCCCTCCCATTGCAGAATATCTTGGACGCTATTCAAAACATCTCCGACTTTGGCACCCGGGAGGCAAACTACCATCCGAGTTTCTTTCCTGCGTCCAGAGAATCTCCTGTCTGATCCCTAACTATAGAGTCCCCTATCACTACTGCCTTTCTCTTCCATTCCCTACCGATCTGAGCTACAGGACCAGACTCTTTGCCAGAAGTACGGGCATTGCCTCTCCTCCCAGGTAGGGAGTATCCGCACTCCCCCGCCCCCTAACTGTACGCAAATAGGAGTTCTTATTGTCAAGGGGTGCAGCCACAGGGGTACTTTCTTGTACCTGACACTTCCCGATTTCCCCTCCAGACTGTGACCCACCTGTCTATCTCCCATATTCCTGTTGTGACCACTTGCCTATAACTCCTTTCTGTAAAACCTGTACACCTCCTCGCTCTCCCTAAGAAGGCGAAGTCATCGAGCTGCAAGTCCATTTCCCTAACTCCTTACCTTAGGAGCTGCAGCTCGGCACACCTTGTACAGATATGGCCGTCCGGGAGGCTGGGAGACTCCAGGATTTCCTACATCTGACACCGAGCACAGAAAAACTGGCTTCACAACAATACTACCTCCTTTCTGTAATTAACACAGTTAAACCTACGTCACCTCGACCCGTTGCCTCCTAAGCCCGTTGAGTCAACGCCCTATCACTCTGCTGCGCATTCCGAAGCTGCCCATTGGATATGGCGGTCTTCTTTTTAAACCTTTCATCTCTACAAGTTGACGTCACGTGCCTGCGCAGTTTCGACTCTCTTTTACCGAGAGTAGTAAAAAAACTCCCTTTGCAGACAGTAAAAAACACCCAAAAAAAGGTTGTTCGCTTTTTTAACACAAGTGTCACTGCCGTTGCTGGAAATTGAGAAGAACATGTAAAAATGCTGGAAGAGCTCAGCAAATCAGGCAATATCTATGAAGAGGAATAAACAGTTGACGTTTCTGTTGAGACAGGTCACTCCTCAAAAAGTTTCGTTACCGTGTAACTGGCCGAAGCATTAATTTACCTGAGGTCCAGTACGAGCATAAATACGGTGTCTATAAAATGTACAGAACCATAGAAATGTTCATGTTTTATTGTTTTAAAATATTGGAACACAGTGGGTTTAATTTGCCTTTTTCAACAGAAAGCAAAAAACTTGTTTCAAATTCGAAACAGATGCCTACAAAGTGTTCTAAATTAATTACAAATAGAAAACACAATCTGATTGATTGTGTACATATTAATCTCCTGCACGTTCTTATTTATCAGATACACCTTTGACAGCAATTACGGCCTTGAGTCTGTTTGGATAGTTTTCTAGCAGCTTTACATATCCTCAGCCAACATTTCTCTCCATTCCCCTTCGCAAAACTGATTAAGCTCCATCAGGTTGAATCACGATGGTGATCTAACAACCTTTTTGAAGTCGTGCCAGAAATTTCCAATTGTACTTAGATCTTTACTCTGACATGACCACTTCAAGACATTAACTTTACTGTTTTAAGCCATTCCTGTGCAGCTTTGGCTTCGTGCTTGGAGTCATTGTCTTGCTGGAAACAAATCTTCCCCCAAGTCGAAATTCTCTGGCAGACTACATCAGGATTTGCTCCAGGATTTCCCTGTATTTTGCTACATTCATTTTACCTTCTTACTTCATAAGGCTTCTAGGACCTGCTTCAGTGAAGCATCCTCAGTGCATGATGTAAGCACCACCATGCTTCACCTTGGGTATGAAATGTTTTTGATGATGCCCTGTGTTCGGCTTATGCCAAACATTGCGTATAGTCCGATGGTCAAATTGCTCAATTATTGTTTTAGCATACAATTGAACCTTCTTCCAGCTGACTTTAGACTCCTCCATGCCTTCTGACAAGCTTAGCTGAGAAGACATGTGAGTTTTATCTTTCGAAAAGTGGTTTTCCCTTCGCCAATCTCCCATAAACCTGCAACTGGCGAAACACATAGGCAACATTTGTTGATTGTGCAGTTACTCTCATCTCGGCGACTGAAAATTTGAACTCCTCCTGAGCTGTCATAGATTCTTCCGTGGCCTGATTCACTCATGCACTTCTTGCACGCTTATTCCGTTTTCAGCGTTTTAGCTGTGCCATGTTCTTTCCCTTGCTTGATCATTAACTTAAGTGTACTCCAAAGGATATTCAGTGACTTGGAATTTTGTTTTATCTGTCACTTGACTTGTAATTTTCAATAATATTTTCGTGGGTTGCTTGGAATGTGTTCCTTTCGTCTTCATGGTGTAGTTTTTGCAGGATACTGACTCACCAGAAGTTGGACCTTTTAGATGCATGTGTATTTTTAGTTGTCTCAATTGAAACACGTACTTCGCACACGGTGACCTTTATTTAGCTAATTATATGATTTCAGAAACCAATTGGCTGCACCAATGATGATTGTTTGTGTTATAGATGGCGAGTACTTCTGCAATTAGTTCTTCTGAATTTACATTTGTAATTACTCCAGATTTCTTTGGAGAAATCTGTTTTCACTTTGATACCAAAGAGTCCTTTTTTTCGGTGGATGAGAATTAAGGAAAGCTAAATTAAATCCACAATGATTCAATGTTGAAATACAATAAAATATGAAAACTTCCAAGGTGAGTGAATACCTTTTATAGGCGCTGTAAAGGAGCCGACAATACTCTTGTTAGATAATCTAAAGTCCCTTTCGCTGTATGTAACTGTTGAAGCCTTTAGACATTCTAATCATTGCCTTGAATCTGCGTAGTGAATTAATCAGTGTTGCAAATAGTCAGACGTAACGCTGTGAATTTGTGTAGGTCCTCAGATGTTGTCTCTAGTTCTTTGGTGTCGTGTCCTGGTTTGTCACAGTCTCCGTGGTGCTCTTCAAGTGGCAGCAAACTTGCTGTAGTCTAGTCGAAATGCAGGTGATTTTCTCGTCCCATTCACCCATCTTTTCAATCATGCGCAAATAAGCTGCCTCCGCTGCCTCCATGTGAGATAGATACTCAATGGACGGCGAGCTCTCAGAATTCTGAACTCTTTGATGTTCAACGTTGTGCAAGGTTTTCCCTGTTCTGTGTCTTTGCATCGCAGCCCCCTTTTCGATTGTCACCCGTTCCTTGAAAATACTTCCGTTGACCGAAAGGTCCACTTGTATGACCGATATGTCTGTAACGTCCTGCAAATCTGCCTCATTATCTTGATAATTTTCTACAGGAGACGCCATAATTGGGTTGGCGAGAATACACTGAAATCATCTATATGGTCATTGTCGTCGGAAGCCGCTTCTGCCAATTGTTTGGAGTTCAGAATCCGGTTCAGCTACACCGAAGAAGACATTTCACCTAGGCAAATAAAGGAAGTGTGTAAGTAAAACTGAAGTGATTTAAGGTTCCCATAAAGCCAACAAGGACTGTAAATATTGTGAGTCTTAATAAACATCTGAATTATGTGAAGCTCCTTATATGCTGGAATTATTTTCAAAGTCAGAATGCTGAGACACTGCAGGTTTGATACTGGTCTGGGAAAAAAAACATGTTTGCCCTGTAAATGGCCGAGTCCTATTTTACCAGTTACGATATATATAAATTCAGGGACGTTACTGTTCTGAATGAAAAAGTGATGTAGACGATACTTTACTCAAGAACACCACATTAGCGTCCAGTATCTTAGCTCTCTAGAAAGCACAAAACAGTTAGCGAATTCGGGCTCAATGGTTAATGACCGCGACCTGCGTAGCATTATACTCACCTCAGCAGTTAATGACCTGAGATGTTTTTAGTCACCGCATTCCCCACCTCCTCACTCAGATAATGACAGCACTGACTGAATCGTTAGGTTTCGGACTGACACCATACCAAGCGGCGACAGCAGTACTTCTTGGTATTCGACCGGCTTAACTGTTTCTCGCCTTTCTGCACGCTTCGCTGAAATAACTGGAATGCTTATAACATTGTAATATATGAGGACTGACAGCGAAATTCCAGAAATTCCGTATTGTTGCTATTCCAAGGTTGTGTGAAACGTTAAGAAAAGTTCCTCGTGTTTACTTGCACATGGGGCAAAACATCCTTGGTAATTCATCAGCGAAGCTTTTCGCAGCTGGCTAACCGCTAATGTAGCAACTGAGGATTATGAGCATTTAATCGCGCACACATTCACACACACAGACACAAGATTGCGAAAAAAATATTAATACATTGATTTACACGCAGGCAGTTCACGTTGACCAGTGCAAATACAAGTGTTAAATAACATATTTTGGACAGTTAAACAAGGACAGGACCTATGGAGCAGTTGCTTGAGCACACAGAGGGTTTAGAACAGCGATACCTAGGAGAAGCAGTACATATTTATCTGGTAGTGGTAAAGAAAGGGCTTGAATTGCTTGGTTTGAAATGTAAGAGCACTGAGTTCAAGTGTTGGAGCGCCACATTTGAACTGAAAAATAGATTAATGACAAAATATTTGAAATATCATGCACGTTTCTGGAAATTAAGCATATGAAAAATGCTTAAATGCACCCTGGAAAAAGTGTAAACCTTTTCACGTTTTATTTTTCGAGACAGCAGGGCTTAAGTGATCAAATGAGGCTGGAGAGGTAACTTAAGTTCCTTTCCCCTGGAACATGAGCCTGAGGGGGTTCGCAAGAGTTAAGTAAAATCGTGAAGGACACAGATAAAGTGTATACACACAGTCTCATTCATGGGCTAGGAGTATCTCAACCAAAGATCTTAAGCTTCGAGGGAGAGAGGAGCAATTTAAAAGGGATCTGACAGTGAAACTTTCACACAAAGACTGGTGTGCTTGTGAAGCCAAATGCCTGAGGAGGTAGGAAAGGCTGGCACAAACTAAACATTGAACATACAGATATATTGGTAGGAACGGTTTAGAAAGGACAAGCAAATAGTATAAGCTGAAGTAAACATATGGGTGAAATAGTCTGCATCCGCCTCTATATTTCCACCGCTCCACGACGTTGTTTGTAGCATTACATTCAAAATAAAAAAAACAACGAAAATAGTACATATATATTTAGTATTCTCCACAATTTATCAGATCATGTTGGGATATCATGCAGAGAAGTGGCAAATGGATTTCAACGAAGATAAGTGTGAAGTTGTTCAGTTGGGTAAGTCAAATTTGAAGCCAAAATATAATAGTAGTGGTACAAACCTTGTCAGTGCGGTGAATCAGTGAGATCTTCGGTTCCGGGTGCTCAGAAAACTCAAAAATGCTGCGCAGGTTGACATTCTTAAGAAGCTAAATGCTGTGCTGGCTTTCATCGACTGTGTGATTTAGTTCAACAGCCGTGAGGTAATGTTAAAGCTGTATAAGACCATACTTAGACCCCATTTGCAGAACTGTGCTCAGTTCTGGTCACCTCACTACAGGAAAGATGTGGATACTTGAGAGTGCAGAGAAGAGCTACAACGATGTTGCCTGTATTTAATAAAATGCCTTATGATACGCAGGTAGCCTGAACGTGGTCTTTTCTCCTTGGAGCGACGGAGAATTTGAACTGACCCGATAGAGATGTATAAGATGATGAGAGGCATTGATCGTGTAGATAGCCAGAGGTGTTCCCCCCATCCCAGGGGTGAAATAGTTAACATCGATGGAGCATAGTTTCACGGTGCTTGGAATTTTGACAAGGTGTATGTCAGAGTTATGCTCTTCACTTCGAGATGGGTGGCTGCGTGGAATGCACTCTGAGTGAAGGCGGTAGAGGCGGATACCATGGAGCTTAAAAAAATAGATGGCTATGCAGTAGAGTAATTCTGGGCGTTTTCTAAAATAGGTTACATGGTCGGCACAGCATTGTGGGCAGAAGGGCATGTAATGTGCTGTAGATTTCTGTATTAATGTTTTGTGCTCAGAAGCCGTCTAGTGAATGCTCATAGCGGCAATTGAATTCGCAACAACTTTTTCCATTGAACTGCAGCTGGGCCCCAGCGAAGCCACGGTCTTTACACTCAGGCTGCTTTTGTCCTTTTAAGGTTTTGTTTATCTTTGTTTTTTTCACTATTTCCTCCCCGTATACATTTTTTAAAATATTTTCCGGTACGAAACTTTAACCCCAATGTGTGTACTTCCGCAGAAATCTCGTTTTGAATTAAAATCCATTTAAGACACTATAAGGAGATGCACTATCGACGTTTTGGGCCGAGACCCTTCGTCAAGACTAACTGAAAGTAAAGATTGTAAGCGATCTGAAAGTAGTGGGGGGATGGGGTAATGCGCGCGCGCACACACACACACACACACACACACACACACACACACACACACACACACACACACACACACACACACACACACACACACACACACACACACACACACACACACACACACACACACACGTTCAGATCATTCGCGTATTGAGCACCTGGAGCTCTGGAGCTGCAGCTCGATGACCTTCGACTCATACAGTGGACTGACTCGGTGATAGGCTGAAGCTACAGGGTCTCCAACGCTGAGTCTAATGTTGCTGTCCAGAGGAGTAGAGAGTTAACTACAGTACAGTTGTGAAAGGAGATTTACTAATAACAGGAACGGAGAGGATTCTCTGTGAACACAATAGAGACTAACGGGTTTTATGTTGCCCCGCTGTGCTGAGATCATGGACGTCTAGGATCGAGTGGCATTCGAATGTGTGAGAATGAGAAGCCGCAATCCCTGGAGCATATCGGTACAAATGGCATAGATAGACACGGTGAGGAGATCACGAAGAACCATTTTAGGGAACTGGGTTGAAAGTTGAAAGTTGAGTATCAGGACTTACAGTGTAGCAATCTCTGGATTGCTGCCAGAGCCACCTGCCAGTGAGGGTAGGAATGGGATGATTTCGCAGGTGACTGTGTGGCCCCATATCTGTGTGGCTTCAGTTGTTCGGGCGGGTTTAAAATTATTTGGCACGGGGTGGAAACCCAAGTGATAATACTGAAAATAAGTCAGTTAGTTTACATACAGAAGCACTGTGTTGTGAAGAGAGGCTGTTGATATGGACGTCACAGGATGAGTAGTGATGTAAAAGGTAGATAAAATGGAAAATGGTGAAAGGAATTTCGTGAATTGGGAGGGAATGAAAACCGACAGAAGACATATTAAAAGGTTATTGATAATGTACCAGAGGAATACTAAATTAAGATTCACAACAATATTAAAGAAGATGCCAAACACAAAGTGTAAAATAGAAGGGAGGTGGATATCGGATTGCTGCAAAACGATGCTAAGGAGGTAGTAATGGTGGAGAAGGAAATGGTGGATGAATTGAAGCGGTATTTTCCATCTATCTTCACTGAGAAAATCACGAGTAGTTTTGTGAAATGATTTTAGAATTGAATAGCTTTTCATGTGAAGACGTTTGACAACTCTGGGAATGGATTCAATGGAATTTCGAAGACCGAGGGGTTACCGCATTGAAACCTGTGGAATAGTGATAATCAGAAACAAGGCAAAATCTGTGCAGAAGCTTTTTCTGGTGAAAGCTAACATTGACTGGGAGACCGCTTCGCGAACACGTGCACTCTGAACGTCGCCATAAGGGGAATCTCCCGCTTTCCACCCAATTTAATTCCACTTAATATTCACAATCGAACATTTCAGTACATGGCTTTTTCTAGTCTCCGAATAAGGCCACACTGAGGGCGGAGGAACAAAGCTTTATATCCCGTCTGGGTAGTTTTCAATATGGCAATTACATCGATTTCTCAAGATTCCGGTAATGTCCCCGGGCCCTTCAGCATTCCCCGTGCCCATTCCCTCTCTCATCTTCTCTCGCTCCCTACTTATCATCTCCCTCGGGTGCTCATCATCCTTTTCCTTCTTCCATGGACTTCTGATCTTTCCTGTCAGAGTATCGCTTCTCCAGCCCTCTGTCATTTTTCATCAATCATCTTTCCAGCTTTCCCCGCCCTCCACGCTCACCCAACTCCCGTCTTCACCTATCACATTACGAGTTTTCATCCCCTACCCCCCAGTTTCTTACTTTAACTGCTCATCTTTGTCCCCCCCCCCCCCCCCCCGCCCTGGTGAAGGGACTCGGCTTGAATCTTCCCGTGTATTCTTTTTCCATGGACGTGTTAAACGGAGAAAGGCCATGATCTGTGCAGAGGAATGAGTGTAAAAGCCGATTGCACAGCCTCTGAATAGAGAAGGGCGTCCTTTTAGAATGGAGATGAGGAGAAATCCCTTTCACCAGATAGTGACAAATTTGCGGAAATATTTACCACTAGCAGCTGTGAGGGCAGATCTTAATGTATATCTATGGAAAATGTCTATAGATTTCTGATTGGTCATGATATGGAAAGATGCCAGAAGAAAGCATATGATTGGGGCTGAAAGGAAAATTAGATCAGTCCCGATGAAATGACGAGCCAGACTGGCTAGGCCAAATAGTCTAATTGAGCCCCCGTACCTTATCTTCTAACATCTCCTGAACGGTGTAACTGAACGTCATTATAATGTGTGGATCAGACAGAGTTCAACATCCGACTGCATCTGAGGGCTACTGGCTTTCTTAAACTTGAAGAGAAATTTGTAAATTCTCAACTTTATCTGTCTTTTACCAAATTAGTAGCTGTTGTCAAGGATCACTTCAGAGTGTGGAAAATTTGCTTGTTGGAAAATCAAAGTGATTTCCTGAGAACCACGAATTTTCTGACCAACTTTGCTTTCGTGAGATCTGTTTTAATCCCGTTCTATTTTGCAATTTAGTTTTGCATTCATTTCTCGTACTTAAACTGTTTCTTTGTAACCCTACCTTCCTAGCCACAGTCCGCTCACACGTCCGAGATCTGGTTATTACTGATGTTACGTATTCAGGCAACAATAAATATATATAAGTTAGGCAAGGGTTTTTATAACAAATAACACGTTTATTAAACACTGAAAACAAACCCCCCAAAAGTAAACATACACTAGCGTAACCGGAAATCAGCTGCTGTGCGGCAGATTCACAGTTCTTAATAGCGTTGCAGTTCAAACAGTTCTTAAAGCGGTATTGAAAAAAAACAGTTCTTTAAAGTGGTATGCCGAAAGTTCAAAAGCTCACAGTCCATTTAAAAGGAGAGACTTTTTAAGGCGATTTAAATTTTCTTCCACGTCGTTGTCCTTCGATCCCCGGCGTCGAACTTTCCCACGAAGAATTTTATGAAATATAACGGCTTAAAGGCACTGACCTTCCTTCCACACTATTCTCAAATCCTTTCTGGTCAAACCCAGGGATTAACAGCAAGAATAGTCAACGGAATCCTTCCGAATGAGGATCAAATAAGGTCGAAACCCATCCACCGTCGAAAATCGATTCTCCACGATCTTTAACTTCCGAACTCCGATATTCACTCTCCACTAGCAAAGAAACTGCTGGCAATGACCTTTTAAGCTTTAGGCATTATATAAAACTTCATTTTTCAAATAAACTGCGTCATCACATTAAATCACGCAGTGCATGAAGTCAGCTTGGCAAATCTAGCCACGAACTGCCCCACCCCACAGGGTGGGTCTTCCTTTTATAACCTGTAAAAAAACCTGTCACATGACCTCTACTGGCGGGAAAATGACGTCACTCCACCATCACAAGACCATTACCTCAAGTCCAGTATAACTTCAACCCCAGTCACATCACAAGGGTACCACTGTCACGTCTCACGAGTACGTAACACCTCCCTCCAAAAAAAAAACATTTTTGATCTTACAAGAACAAAAATTTTAACAATTACTTACAAGAAAAACAAAGGTATAAATTATAACATACACAATATACAATACAGCATGAGTGTTACAATAAAAAAAACACTCCAAAAAAATTACATTGTACATTCAACATCGAGATAGACAATCAGCAACCACATTATCTTTACCTTTAATATGAGTTATCACAATATTGTACTCTTGTAACATCAAACTCGAATTTAACAATCTTCTGTTTTTGTTTTTCATCTTACTCAGAAAAACTAACGGATTATGATCAGTGTAAACAATAAGTGGTTTTTGAGTTGTACCAACATATACCTCAAAATATTCCAAAGCTAAAACAAGAGATAACAATTCTTTCTCTACTGTTGAATAGTTTCTTTGATGCTTGTTAAATTTCTTAGAAAAGTATGCTACCGGATGATCAACCTCATCACCCTCATTCCTTTGCATCAATACTGCTCCCGCAGCTTCATCACTAGCATCCACAGCTAATGAAAAAGGTTTTTCAAAGTCAGGTGCCTTAAGCACAGGTTGTTCACATATCATTGTTTTCAATTTTTCAAATGCTTCCTGACAAAACACTGTCCACACAAACTTCACATTCTTCTGCAGAAGGTTAGTTAATGGAAGGGCAACATTAGCAAAATTCTTACAAAATTTTCGATAATATCCTACCATTCCCAAAAACCTTCTGAGAGTTTTTTTCCCCGTCGGAGTGGGAATTTCCAAAATTGCCTGAACTTTTGCCTGAACAGGAGCTACCTTACCTTGACCTACAACATAACCAAGGTAAGTCACAGTAACATGTCCAAATTCACTCTTGGCTAAATTAATAGTCAAGTTAGCTTTTGAAAGCTTTTCAAACAATTTCTCCACCGCAATAATGTGTGCTTCCCACGTATCATTTCCTGTCACTAAATCATCAATATAAGCATCAGTATCTTTCAAACCCTGAATCACAGAATTAATCATCCTCTGAAAAGTACCTGGGGCATTCTTCATCCCAAATGGAAGAACATTATACTCATATAACCCAGATGGAGTTACAAATGCAGAAATCTCTCTACCTCTGTCCGTTAATGGAACACACCAATACCCTTTCAATAAATCAATCTTTGTAAGGAACTTTGCTTTCCCAACTTTATCTACACAATCATCTACTCTAGGAATTGGATATGCATCTGTTTTCGTTACAGCATTCACCTTTCTATAGTCCGTACAAAACCTAATACTACCATCAGGTTTTGGCACCATAACACATGGCGAACTCCAATTCGAGTTAGAATGTCTAATAATATCATTCTCTAACATGTATTCAATTTCCTTCTCAGCAAGTTCACATTTTTCCATGTTCATCCTATATGGATGTTGTTTAATAGGTTTGGCATCTCCAACATCTACATCATGTGAAGCTATAGTAGTCCTTCTCGGAACATCTGGAAACAAATCCTTATACTTAAAAATCAATTCCTTCATCTGTTGTTTCTGCTCTAGCTGTAAATGTGCTAATTTCTCATCCATATTTTCCAGAATGGTCGAATTAGGTAACCTAACAGAAACAATGTTAGATTTAGAATGAAAGTCAGATGAATCATCTATCATGTTCCCAGTTAAATCCAACTCATTCTCACTAACCTCAACAGTCACAGTATCAGATTGTTTCTCAAAATATGGTTTAATCATATTTATGTGGCAAAGTTGTGTTGACCTTCTACGATCTGGAGTTTTTATTACATAATCCACATCATTGATTCTCGACACAATTTCATAAGGACCATGAAATCTAGCTTGTAAAGGATTTGTCTGCACTGGGAAAAGAACCAACACCTTATCTCCAGGCTTAAACATCCTCAACCTAGCTTCTTTATCATACCAAGTTTTCATTTTCTCCTGAGCCAACTTTAAATTTTCCTTGGCTAAACTACAAGCTTTATGTAACCTGTCCTTAAATTTCAAAACATAGTCCAACAAATTAGTATGCACTTCCTTACTAATCCACTGTTCTTTCAATAAAGCTAAAGGTCCTCTAACTCTATGCCCAAACACAAGTTCAAATGGACTAAAACCTAAAGATTCCTGTACCGATTCCCTTACTGCAAATAAAAGTAAGTTTATACTCTCATCCCAGTCACTTTCATTTTCCACACAATATGTCCTAATCATATTCTTGAGGGTAGAATGAAACCTCTCCAAGGCAGCTTGCGATTCTGGATGGTATGCAGACGAAGTGATTTGCTTAGCTCCCAATTTATAAACTATCTGTTGAAACAATCCAGACATATAATTACTGCCTTGATCAGTTTGTATTTCTTAGGCAATCCAAAATAAGTAAAGAATTTTATAAGAGCCTTCGTCACAGTTTTAGCTCTTATATTCCTAAGTGGTACTGCCTCTGGAAACCTAGACGACGTACACATGATAGTCAACACATACTGATAACCAGTTTTTGTCTTTGGTAATGGACCAACACAATCTACAATAACTTTAGAAAACGGTTCCCCAAATTCTGGAATAGGTTGTAATGGAGCTACTGGTGTAACCTGATTTGGTTTACCCACAATTTGACAAGTATGGCACGTTTTACAAAACATCACCACATCTTTTCTTAGACCAGGCCAGTAAAAATGTTTTAAAATCTTGTCCACAGTTTTCCTTACCCCTTGATGTCCACGTAAAGGCACACTATGAGCTAAAGTCAAAATCTCATTTCGATAAGCTTTAGGAACAACTACCTGGTAAACAACATTCCATTCCTCACTTGCAGGAATTGTAGGCGACCTCCACTTCCTCATCAACATTCCTTTTTCCAAATAATATCCTATTGACACCTTCTCAATTTCACTACCTAGTAAAGCTTGTTCCCTTAATTTTATAATCTCAGGATCTCTATTCTGCTCTGCTATCATCTCCTTCCGAGACAGAGATAAATCTTCATAGTCAGACTTACTCCCAGAATCTTGTTCAAACGACGAAGGTAAGAAAGTCTCTGACACATCCTCAAAACTCGAATCCTGAGTTGAACAGTCATGAGTAACAACCTCATTCTGCACATCAATTTTTTTAGCAATAGCTCTAGTCACAACACAGGAAGAATCTGTGTTAGAATTCATCTCTGGTTCCTCTAACTCCATTGTCAAATGTACTTCAGGAAAAACTTGTCCACCTGCCAAGTCATTACCTAACAATAAAGAAATACCCTTCACAGGTAAGCTATGCTGTAATCCTACTTTAACAAATGCTGTAACTAACCCTGACTTTAAATTTACTTTATGTAAATGTACAGGCATAAAATCACTTCCAACACCTCTTATGTAATTCACCTCACCAGTATCACTCTCTTCATTAAACTTCAACACACTATCTAACATCAGTGATTGAGAAGCTCCAGTATCCCAAAGGATTTTTTTTGGCACCAGAGTAGATCCTTCTTTCAAGGGTACAAACCATTCAGTTATAAAATGATCATATCCCTTTCTAACTTGGTCAGACTCTAACAAATCCTCATTTGTGTTTACCAAACCCTGTAACTTTACAGGTGCTTCAGTATGTTGCACACAGGCATCTGGAACTGCTTCCTTCTCTGTCTTTTTCAATTTGAAACAGTTAGCTATTACATGGCCAGGCTTCTTACAATAGTTACAAATAAGACCAAACTGTCTTACCTTCACAGGTTTTCCTTCCTCCTTACCTTTCTCATTAACCTCTGATTTAATTTCTGATTTACCTGGAGTCTCCATATTATTTTTCCTCTTAAAAATTCTATCCTGAGGAAATTTATTCTTATAGATTAAAACATACTCATCAGCTAATCTAGCACAGTCCTGCAATTTATCAGTATCCCTCTCATTTAAGTAGGTCCTTACTTCAACAGGAATGCTTCTTTTAAATTCCTCCACCAAAATCAGCTCTTTCAATGTATCATAGTCCTCATTTACATTTTTAGAAGAAACCCATCTCTCAAAACACATAGCTTTATCATAGGCAAATTACACATAAGTCTTTTCCGCAGACTTTTTCAAACTTCTGAATCTTTCCCTATATGCTTCTGGGACTAATTCATACGCTTTGAGATTATTCGTTTTCACAATATCATAATCTAATGCATGCACAGCAGTTAAAGCTGTGTAAACTTGCTGTGCTTTGACTTTAATTACACTCTGTAACAACACTGACCATTTATCTTTCGGCCAGTCTGACATCCGAGCAATAGTTTCAAAATGTTGGAAATATCTTTCCACTTCTGTTTCACTAAATGGAGGGACCAATTTAATTTCTTGACTAGCAACAAACGGTTTTTTAGAATCAGAAGACTGATTCCCAGACCTTAATTTCGCCATTGCATATTCAAAATCTCTCTGCTTCCGTTCAGCTTCCAATTTACACCTCTCTAACATCATTTGTTCGATTTGCAACTGCATCTCCAGATTACTTATTGGAAACGTTTCTAAAATCAATTCATCAAAATCACCCGAAGCCACAAAATGTGATGCGATTTTTCTCTGTATTACAGCTTTTGATGTGGTCTTCAAAATACCTTTAAGTTGCAATCTACGAGCTATCTCAGATACATCAGTTTTTTTCGCCTTCGGTAACAAATCCGCGGCTGGCGAATCCAGAAGCTCATCAATATTCATCGTTGCCGAATACCACTCACAAGCCAATCAAACAAAAGAATCGAGCAGTCCCCGTTACCAAAACACCGATTCAAAAGTTAACAAGCATTTAAACTCAAACGATCCAATCCGGACGCAGCCCCCATATTTATGTTACGTATTCAGGCAACAATAAATATATATAAGTTAGGCAAGGGTTTTTATAACAAATAACACGTTTATTAAACACTGAAAACAAACCCCCCAAAAGTAAACAAACACTAGCGAAACCGGAAATCAGCTGCTGTGCGTCATGATTCACAGTTCTTAATAGCGTTGCAGTTCAAACAGTTCTTAAAGCGGTATTGAAACAAAACAGTTCTTTAAAGCGGTATGCCGAAAGTTCAAAAGCTCACAGTCCATTTAAAAGGAGAGACTTTTTAAGGCGATTTAAACTCTCTTCCACGTCGTTGTCCTTTGTTCCCCGGCGTCGAACTTTCCCACGAAGAATTTTATGAAATATAACGGCTTAAAGGCACTGACCTTCCTTCCACACTATTCTCAAATCCTTTCTGGTCAAACCCAGGGATTAACAGCAAGAATAGTCAACGGAATCCTTCCGAATGAGGATCAAATAAGGTCGAAAACCATCCACCGTCGAAAATCGATTCTCCTCGATCTTTAACTTCCGAACTCCGATATTCACTCTCCACTAGCAAAGAAACTGCTGGCAATGACCTTTTAAACTTTAGGCATTATATAAAACTTCATTTTTCAACTAAACTGTACCACTGTCACGTGTCACGAGTACGTAACACTGACAAAAATGCTCATGTTGAAATCAATGATTGTCCGGCTGTCCGGCCAGGACGAATTAGCAACGGATTCTCCTGCAGCTCGAAAATAACGTCAACAGTGTTTGCCGGATTTACAATGTAGCGTGACAGAACATCGTGTTTCTGTAATATTGGGACATAGATTTGTGGTCCACGGTGTTGTACTGTTATTGCAAAAAAAACATGTTCTGTTTGAACTGAAACAGTACGGTTATTTGATATTTATTTACTCTGTTTGCTGAATGTTTCATTTAAAACTCAATTGGACATTAACAAGTAGGCGGTCACTTCAGCCCACGATGTTATGACGGACTTCTAACCTATTCTAAACTCAATGTAACACTTTCCTTTGACATGGCCTTTATTTTTCTACCCTGTGTATGCTCTCTGAGAATTTATTTAATGACCTTCATGTATCTGCCTCCACCACTGCCACTGGTAGCTTGATCCACATACTGACCAGAAGTATGTGTGAAAAAAAGCTTACCTCTGGCAACCACCTATTATTTCTTCCAATCAGCATAGAATTACGGCCCATCGTTTTAGGTATGTCCGTCCTGGATGCAAAAAGTTGCTGAAGAGCAACCAGCCTTTTGGGTATTTGTGATTTCACACACTTCAGGACTTTATCATTTGATAAAATCAGCACTTAGTTTTAATTCTAATTTAGAATATTTCAGTGAATGCTAGAGCATGGTTCCCTGTTCAGACTCACTTATGAATCAATTTATAGTATTGGTTGGCTCATGGAATATTTGTTTTATTTTTATTTTTTGAAGATCAATTAAACGTTTCTGCTCATGACCCTGGTGTCTTCCTGTGACATTCCTCTGGGCATTCTTGTGTTTTTGTTAGAATAATTTGATGAGAACTTTCTTGAATTCAGCCTAGTGTTAAATTTTTTTCGAGGACTGTTATGAGTGATGAACAGACCTGATGGAAATGGGGTGCAGAGTTAACCATTCCCCCCTCCCGTGAACTATCAACTATTGCTATTGCTATGTGGCTAATGAGAGAGAGAGAGAGAGAGAGAGAGAGAGAGAGAGAGAGAGAGAGAGAGAGAGAGAGAGAGAGAGAGAGAGAGAGAGAGAGAGAGAGAGAGAGAGAGAGAGAGAGAGAGAGAGAGAGAGAGAGAGAGAGAGAGAGAGCCTGTTGATTTATTTATTATATTTTGGCTCTTCCTGGATTAATCACCTTTCGGTACAAGGACATTATTTTGCTCGTTAACGTTCCTCAGGAGACAGCGAGTGTGGCCTGGTTTGATGGACACAGTCATTTAGAATTGATGGATGGCTGAGACCCCATCAGTGGGGATAAAGGCAGGCCTGGGGAGACACCCGGCAGACACACCAGTGCACACTGACTGAGTGTAGCGAACCCAGAGGATTGTGGGGGCTTCGTGTACCGAATCAGGAGATCGGTCAATAAAGCTCACAGTGTGACGACAGGGCCGGTGGGGACTTGCGTATGCGTCCACTCATGCCAGAGTGACGAGTCCACTACAGAAGAACGGTCTAGCTGAAGAACAGAGGGGTCATAGCGTATGACCACAATGGCACGACGGAATAAGAAAGCAACAGAAGGTTTGCCTGCTGCAGCTGCCTAATCTCTTGCTCACTCCCTCTCTCTCTCCAACGAATACAACACAACAACCATAACTACCTCAGCACGCATTAACTGAACTTTATACTCTTCTATGACAATTCATTTACCCCTGGACATCGATAGAGCTGGTTTATTATTGCTTATTTTTATTCCTACACTTTAATGTTTATTATTTCTAACCTGTTTTATATGTATATTTGCATTTTTGATACTGTATTCTGCAGTTTACTAATAAACACTTTTAGTTTTTGGTACCACCAGTCTCCAACGGATTCTTTTATCTCTGCTGGTCTGTAAACCCAGTTACGTGGTACGTAACAAGACGAGGAACTCTGCAGATGCTGGAAATCTAAGCAACACACACAAAATGCTGGAGAAATTCAACAGTCCAGGCTGCATCTATGAAAAAAAGAACTGTAAACAGATATCCCTTCACCAGGGCGGGAGGCTATAGCAAGAAGGTGGATGGTTTGGGAGGAAGTATTACAAGGTATTAGGTCTTCGGTGAAATCGGGAGATGCGGATGGCTGAAATAAAAAGTTGGGAAGCTGATATCTCGATTAAATTGGCTCTCCCAGAAAAAGAGCTTTGACCAGCGGAGAAGCCGGACCTCATAAGTTTGGAGAGAAGTGAACTTCAATCAGGTCCACTGCCCGAGGATAAAAGTCTGCAGCACGACGCGATAACGAAAGTGAGATTTGACTTCCGATCGATTGATCATTTGGATTGATCAGTAAGAGAAAACTAAAGAAAGGCAGTCGCAAGCCCAGCGGCCGTCTTCTGAGTGGACATCGTGATGCTTAAGCTCTCCGAGGCTACAATCAAATGAAATAAATGAAAGAAAAGCTCATGTTTATTGTTGTCTACTACCAAACTGCATGACCATGCATTTCACAACATTTTATGTCATTTGTCAAGATATTGTCCATTCTAATGTATCCTCAACACTAGCTACCCCACTACCAATCTTCGTATCATCTGCAAAAATACCATTTATTCCATCATCTATATCATCGATATACAGCATAAAAAGAAGCGGTCCCAACACCAAAATTTGCAGTTTTGCACTAGTCACGGGCAGCCAAGCAGAAAAAGGATAATTTTATTCCTATTTGCTGCCTCCTACCTATTAACCAGTGCTCTAACGATCTTAGTATCTCTGCTGTAGTCCAATGAGGTCTTAAATGGGTAAGCAGTCTCATGTGCAGCACCCTGTCAAGAGTCTTTTAATAGTCCAAGTATACAACATTCTCTTCACCCATTTATCTCTCGTACTTATAACCTCCTTAAGCAATTCCAACAGGTTCTTCAGGCATGACTTTCCCTTAAGGAAACCGTGCTGACCTACTGGTCGAACTGGACTATAATTTCCTTTCTGCTGCCTTCCTCCTTTCTTAAAGAGTGGGGTGCAATTGCAATTTTCCAGTTCTCTGCCATCACGTCAGAGTCCCTACCTGCCTCTCCCTCCGATGCTGATAACCTTGGATATTACCCTGCCAAACACAACTATCTCTCAGCTATGATTCAATGATGGCCGCAACATCATATCTGACTATCTATAACAGTGCATCAAGATTATCCAACTTATTTCTTACACTCTGTTCTTTGAGATAGAACACCGTCAGTATTGTGTTTGGCACACCTTTTGATTCCGCATCCCTAATGCACTGATACTCATTCCCTTGGCTGTAACGCTGTCGCATCATCTGCCTGCCTATCGTGAGAGTCTGAGTGCATGTTTTTTTCGCTTTTATTGCCATCTGTCCAATCCTGAATCCACTCACTTCGCTTCCTACCCCGACCTCCGTCATGTTAGTTTACACCCTCCCCAAAAACTCCATCAAACCTGCCTTCCAGAATATTGGAGACCTTGGTTTCAGGTGCAGTGCATCACTCTTGTACTGATCTGACATCCTTCAGAAGAGATCCCAATGAGGCAAGAGGTAGGATCCGCGCCCCCAGCTTTTCAGCCATGTATGTATCTGCCAAATAATCCTGTTTTTGCCCTAAATGGTGCGTGACACAGCGAGCAACCCAAAAGTCACAGTCCAGGATGTCTTGCTTCTTAGCTTTCTGCCTGGCACTAAGTTTTCTCTTGCAGACTTGTTTTTTCTTCCTTTGTCATTGGTACCAATATGTGCCGAGCAATCTGGCTGTTTTCCTTCTTGTTATCTATCACACAAACGATTTAGCAGCCACGTTGACGCTGATGCTCAGTGTAAAAGGCGAAGAGAGGCTTGCGGAAGGGGCGGAGATTTTATCTGAGAATCAGAAATCAGTCCATCACAATGCATAATACATATTATAAACGCCAATGAGCTATATACGTGTGTGTGTGTGTGTGTGTGTGTGTGTGTGTGTGTGTGTGTGTGTGTGTGTGTGTGTGTGTGTGTGTGTGTGTGTGTGTGTGTCTTTGTAAATAAATTAAACAAGCACTTCAAAGAGAGCGGAGAAAATAGTGAGGTATTGTTCACTGGTTAAATGTGATGGCGGGTGGGAAGAAGTTGTTCCTCCAAAGTTTATTGTGACGCTTCAGGCTCCTGTACTTTCTCTTTGCTGGATGCAAGAAGAGGGTATCTCCTGGTTGATATGCGTACGTAATGATCGATGCTGTTTTATCTGACATCGGTCTTGAAGGTGTCCAGAATTCTGAGGAGGCAACAGCTCATAATCATTTGTTAGCAACTATGTGCAGCGTTTTTCAGTCATGTGCGGTTATCGCTCCGTACATGACGCTGATGCAACCAGTTAGAAATGCCTGTGGTGTAGATGGAATTGTTTCCAAACGAATCTGCCCATATCCTGCACGTGATAAACCAATGCATTTTTTTCTGAGATAGAAATTCATATACCTACCCTGACGTTGATTTAGAACTCAGGCTAAAGTGAATTGCAGGTCCGCATTCACTAAAACAGTCCTATTGGCCTCCTGTGGCATTTCTCTTTGGTTTGAAAAGGCAGTACAAGAGTATTACGCCGTTGTAGATATGGAACCGTTTTTTTCCCGAAAAGGAAAAAGGCAGAATGCTTCAGCTGAAATCAGAATGTTCTCGGAAACCGAATATCGGTGGCATTTGAATCTGCGTTTGCACTGTGTAATTGTAGAACATGTGTATCTATGTATGCATTCATGTCTGTCTGTATGTATGTATGTATGTATGTATTTATTTATTTGGAGATACAGAACGAAGCTGATACTTCCGACAGCTAAGGTGCACAGCTCTGCAAAGCACGTGTTTAACCCTAGCTTAATCACAGGACAGATTACAAAGTCCGGTTAAACGAAGGCAAGGAGATGTTGTAGACGGGACATATTCTGCATGGACGTCGGTTGGCAGTGGTGTGCCTCAGGGATTTGTGCTTGGAGCCTTACTCGTCATGATCTTTATCAATGACCTGGAAGAAGTTGAGGGATGGGTTAGTAAGTCTGCTGATGACACAAAGGTTGGGGGTGTTACGGATAGTCTGGAGGGCTGTCAGAGGTTACAGCGGGACAATTCATAGAATGTAAAACTGGGCTGAGAAGTGGCAGATGGAGTTCTACCTAAAAAAGTGTGAAGTAATTCATTTCGGTCGGTCAAATATGATGGCGGAATATAGTACTAATGGTAAGAATCTTGACAGTGTGTTTGATCAGAGGAATCTTGGGGTCCGAGTCCATAGGACTCAAAGCAGATAGGCGGGTTGACTCTTTCGTTAGGAACGTATATGGTGCATTGGCCTTCATCAATTGTGGGACTGAATTCAAGAGCCGAGAAATAATGTTGCAGCAATATAGGAACCTGGTCAGACTCCACTTGGAGTACTGTGCTCAGTTCGGATCGCCTCACTACAGGAAGGATTTGGAAACCATAGAAAGGTTGCAATGGAGATTTACAAAGAAGTTACCTTGATTGGCGAGCATACCATATGAAAACAGGTTGCGTGAACTCGGTCTTTTCTCCTTAGAGAGAGGCAGGATGAGAGCTGAGCAGATAGAGGTGTATAAGCTGATGACAGTCATTGATCGTGTGAATAGCCAGAGGCTTTTTCCCGTGGCTGAAATGGTTGCCACAAGAGGACAAAGGTTTAAGGTGTTTAGGTGTAGGTATAGAGGAGATGTCTGGGTTTTTTTTTACGTGGAGAGTGGTGAGTGCATGGAATGGTCTGCCGGCTACTGTGGTGGAGCCGGTTACGATAGGGTCTTTTTATAGACTTTTGGATAGGTACATGGAGCTTAGAAAAAATAGAGGCCTTGTAATTTGTAAGGTAGGGACACGATCGGCACAATTCTGTGGGCCTAAGTGGCTGCATTATGCTGTAGGTTTTCTACGTTTCTATGTTTCTATGAATTGCCTGTGTGTCTTTGCAATGTGGAAGGAAATCGGACGAGAACGTAAAAATCTTACAGACAACGTCGAGGCTGATCACTGAACTCAGATGCCCCGAGTTGTTATCGCGCTAATAGCGATGCTACCGTGGCGCCTCTAATTATCATTTAATTTTAACTTGATTGGATGATCTGATTCAGTTAAACAATGCAGTGATTTCTGATGACATCTAACTTTTATGCACTTAAGTCTGGAGGATTCGAGCTATAGCAAAAACCCGATCTTTATGTGGGTGCACTAAGCCTATTCAGTGTCCACACTGCATGTCCCGTGGTGTGTCTGTCTGTGTCCCAGCGGACCTGCTTTTGATCATCATATGCTGGACACCAGTTGACCATCAGCCGGCTCTCTGCTTTTTCTGCAGGAATCTTAACAAGCAGACAAAGTGTCCTTGGGGTAAAGGTAAACAAGTTGGCAGAAGAAACCATAACATTAATCTTCTCTCTCTCTCTCTCTCTCTCTCTCTCTCCTCTCTCTCTCTCTCTCTCTCTCTCTCTCTCTCTCTCTCTCTCTCTCTCTCTCTCTCTCTCTCTCTCTCCTCTCTCCTCTCTCTCTCTCTCTCTCTCTCTCTCTCTCTCTCTCTCTCTCTCTTCAATAGCAGCATAGTTCATAGGTTCAATTCTGGACCCGTTTCAAACTCGGTATGCCCACCAAAAAAGATTAATATTATTTCCGATGTTGTTCTTACATTACGACATGGCTATGCGCTTCTCGAGCTTTTGGATTATATCATCCACACAAATATTTGCTCTTATAATATCAGCGATTGTTCAAGCTGATACAACTATTTTCACCTAAACCCTGAACTTCCCTGGAAGCATTGGGAAGCAAAAATTTGGACAACTGTTGTCAAAATTTCTGTTACTGTGAATAGCCAAGTGAGTAGCAGATGAACTGATCTCCAAAAGTCATAAAGTTAAAGATGTAACTTTTAAGCATTTAATTTTCATAATTTTAAGCATGGTTAGTGTATTATTCTTGTTTTGTACATTTTAAGAGTGAAAAAAAATAAGAATGGAGTACCATGCAAAAGTTTGGGCATTCAAGAAATTTGAGCGCTTATATAACTTTTATCAAGGTTTCAGACCGTCATTAGCTTGTTAGGGCTATGGCCTGTTCACAGTGATCGTTAGGAAAGGCCAGGGGATGCAAATTTCAAAGACTTAAGAATACGCTGACTCCTCAAAACTTGGCCTAACAACAGCAGTCATAGGTTCATCTATGCAGCAGCCTAGCCCTCTGAAAATTAAAATAAATTATACCCACAAAGCAGGTCAAGGCTGTAAGAAGACAGCAGAATGTTTTGAGGTAGCTGTTTACTCAGTACATAATGTAATTAATAAATAACAGTTAACAGGAACACTGGAAGTCAAGTTGATCTCTAGAAAACCAAGAAAACCTTCCGAGAGAGTGCTAGTAGGATTCCTCGAAGACAAATCAAAATCCCGCTTTGACTGCAAAAGAACTTCAGGAAGATTTGGCAGACTCTGGAATGATGGTGCACTGTTCTACTGTGCAGCAACACCTGCACAAATACGACGTTCATAGAAGAGTCATGGGAGAGTCAGCAGAAGAAAATCTTTCCAGCGTCCTGACCACAAAATTCAGAGTCAGACGTTTGCTACGGAACATCTAAAGAAGCCTAATGCGTTTTGGAAATAATTCCTGTGGACTGATGAACTTAAAATAGAACTTTTTGACCGCAATGATTAAACGTATGTTTGGAGTAAAAAACTGGGGCAGAATTTCATGAAAAGAACACCACACCAACTGTTAAGCACGGATCATCCTTTGGGCTTATGTTGCAGCTTGTGGCAAGGGGAACATTTCACTGGTAGAGAGAGGAATGAATCCAATTAAATACCGACAAATTCTGGAAACAGAAATCACACCGTCTGTAAAAAGAAAAGCTGAAGATGAAAAAGAGGATGGTTTCTACAACAGGAAAATGATCCTAAACACACCTCGGAATACTCAACTGTCTACCTTAAGAGGTGCAAGCTGACGGTTTTGCCATGGGCCTCAGAGTCCCCCGACCAAAACAGTATCGAAAATCTGCTGATAGACATCAAAAGAGCAGTGCATACAAGACAGCCCAAGAATCTCACAGAACTAGAAGCATTTTGCAGGGAGGAATGTGCGAAAACCCCCCAATCATGTATTGAAAAACACTTAGCTGGCTACAGAACTTGTTTATAAGCTGTGATAATTGCCAAAGGGGGTGTTACTAAGTGATGACCATGCAGGGTGCCCAAACATTTGCTTCAGGTCCGCTTCCTGTTTGGTATTATAAAACAGTAAACGATGAAAACTAAAAAAAGTAATCTTTCTTAAAATATTCAAGAAACGTGTCATCTTTAACTTAATGGCTTTTGGAAATCAAGTCATCTTTACTCGCTTAGCTATTCACAGCAACAGAAATTTTGACCAGCGGTGCCCAAGCTTTTGAATGCCACTGTATGTCTTGCTGCGTTAACAACTCGTTCAGTGTTTGACTGGACAAATTGGATGGTATTGTATTCGAAGCCTTATTCACGTGAATGTCTGTATAAAAATACCCGTAAATAAAAGATGACAAGGAAAATCAGATTCATTCAATGCAATGCCGACGAAACTGGAATATCGAGTAAATTGAAACTAGTTTAGTCATCAACTGTAATAGTTAAGACTTCAGTTTATTAGTAACAGGTATATTCTGTTAAGCAACGAAGAGCAAATGCAATCAGGAGTTACAGGCAAGTGTTCACACCGGGGCCACGGGAGGCGGACAGGTGTGTCACGGTTAGGAGGGGGAAGGAGAAGAGTCAAGTACTAGAGAGTACCCCAGTGGCTGTACCTCTTCATAATAAGTACTCCTGTTTGAGTACTGCTAGGGCGGGGACAGCCTGCCTGGGGGAAGAAACAGTGGCCGTGCCTCCGGCACAGAGTCCGGTCCTGTAGCTCAGAAGGGTAGGGAAAGGAAGAGGAAGGCAGTAGTAATAGGGGACTCGATAGTTAGGGGGTCAGATAGGTGATTTTGTGGATGCGATCAGGAGACCCAGATGGTAGTTTGCCTCCCTGATGCCAGGGTTCGGGATTTTACTGATCGCGTCCAAGTTATCCTGAAGTGGGAGGGTGGGGAGCCAGAGGACGTAGTACATATAGGTACCAATGACATAGGTAGCAAAAGGGTAGAGGTCCTTAAAGGAGAATATAGTGAGTTAGGAAGGGAGTTGAGAAGAAGGAACACAATGGTAGTAACCGTGGGATTGCTGTCTGTGCCACGCGACAGTGAGAGTGGGAATGGAATGAGGTGGAGGATAAATGCGTGGCTGAGGGATTGGAGCAGGTGGCAGGGATTCAAATTTCTGGATCACTGGGACCTCTTTTGGGGCAGGTGTGACCTGTACAAAAAGGACGGATTACACTTGAATCTCAGGGGGACCAATATCCTGGCGGGGAGATTTGCGAAGGCTACTGGGGAGACTTTAAACTAGAATATTTGGAGGTGGGAATCAATCTGAAGAGACTAGGGGAGAGGAAGTTCGTTGACAAATAGAGAAAGCTAGTAGACAGTGTGTGAGGGCGGATAGGCAGGTGATAGAGAAGGGGGGCGCTCAGACCAAAGATTTAAGGGAGAAGGAAGAAAAATATAATAAAGTAAATCGCATCGTTAGGGATAAACAGAGAGGTAAAGGTGGAGAGTTTCTTAAATGTATCTATTTTAATGCTAGGCGTATTGTAAGAAAAGGGGATGAGATTAGAGCATGGATTGATACCTGGAAATATGATGTTGTAGCTATTAGTGAAACATAGTTGCAGGAGGGGTGTGATTGGCAACTAAATATTCCAGGATTTAGTTGCTTCAGGTGTGATAGAATCGGAGGGGCAAGAGGAGGAAGTGTTGTACTGCTAGTCCGAGAAAATATTCCAGCCGTGCTTTGGCAGGATAGATTAGAGGTCTCATCTAGGGAGGCTTCTTGGGTAAAACTGAGGAATGGGAAAGGTGTACTAACACATATAGGTATGTATAATAGACCACCTAATGGGGAGCGAGAATTGGAGGAGCAAATTTGTAAGGAGATAGCAGATATTTGTAGTAAGCACAAGGTTGTGATTGTGGGAGATTTTAATTTTACAAACATAGACTGGGGAGACCATTCTGTAAAAGGGCTGGATGGTTTGGAGTTTGTAAAATGTGTGCAGGATAGTTTTTATTTGCAGTAATTCATAGAGATACCGACTAGAGAAGGAGCGGTATTGGATCTCCTGTTAGGGAAAGAGATAGGTCAGGTGACCCACGTATGTGTTGGGGAGCACTTCGGGTCCAGTGATCACAATACCATTAGTTTCAATATAATTATGGAGAAGGGTAGGACTGGACGCAGGGTTGGGATTTTTGATTGGAGAAAGACTAACTTTGAGGAGATGCGAAGGGATTTAGAAGGAGTGGATTGGAACAATTTGTTTTATGGGAATGATGTAATAGAGGAATGGAGGTCATTTAAAGGTGAAACTTTGAGGGTACAGAATCTTTATGTTCCTGTTAGTTTGAAAGGAAAGGTTAAAAGTTTGAGAGCTCCATGGTTTTTAAATATTGGAAACTTGGTTCGGAAAAAGAGGGAGATCTACAATAAATATAGGCAGCATAGAGTAAATGAGGTGTTCAAGGAATATAAAGAATGTAAAACGAATCTTAAGAAATAAATTAGAAAAGCGAAAAGAAGATATGAGGTTGCTTTGGAAGGTAAGGTGAAAATAATTCCGAAGGGTTTCTACAGTTATATCAATATCTAAAGTATAGTTAAGGATAAAATTGGTCCCTTAGAGAATCAGAGTGGACAGCTATGTGTTGACTGAAAGAGATGGGGGACATTTTGAACAATTTCTTTTCTTCGGTATTCACTACGGAGAAGGATATTGAATTGTGTCAGGTCAAGGAAACAAGTAGGGAAGTTCTGGAAACTCTGATGATTGCGGAGGAGGAAGTACTGGCGCTTTTAAGGAATATATAAGTGGATAAATCTCCGGTTCCTGACAAGATTTCCCTAGGACCTTGAGAGAAGTTGGCGTAGAAATAGCAGGGGATCTTACAGAAATATTTCAAATGTCATTAGATACGGGGATGGTGTCGGAGGATTGGTGTATTGCTCATGTGGTTCCATTGTTTAAAAAGGGTTCTAAAAGTAAACCCAGCATTTATAAGCCTGTCAGTTTGATGTCAGTGGTGGGTAAATTAATGGGAAATATTTTTTAGAGATGGTATCGATAATTATCTGGATAGACAGGGTCTGATTAAGGACTGTCAACATGGATTTGTGCGTGGAAGATCATGTCTGACAAATCTTATTGAATTTTTTGAAGAGGTTACGAGGAATGTTGACGAGGGCAAAGCAGTGGATGTTGTCCATATGGACTTCAGTAAGACCTTTGACAAGGTCAAAGCATTGAAGATAGGAGTTGTGATGTAATGTTAAAATTGTACAAGGGATTGGTGAGGCCGAATTTGGAGTATTGTGTACAATTCTGGTCACCGAATTATAGGAAAAGTAATAAAATAGAATGAGTACAGAGAAGATTTACTAGAATGTCACCTGGGTTTCAGCACCTAAGTTACAGGGAAAGGTTGAACACGTTAGGTCTTTATTCTTTGGAACACAGAAGTTTGAGGGGGAGCTTGATAGAGGTATTTAAAATAATGAGGGGTATAGATCGAGTTGACATGGCTAGGTTTTTTTTCCATTGAGAGTAGGAGTGATTCAAACAATAGGACATGATTTGAGAGTTAGGGGGCAAAAGTTTAAGGGTAGCACGAGGGGGAATTTCATTACTCAGAGAGTGGTAGCTGTGTGGAACGAGCTTCCAGTAGAAGTGGTAGAGGCTGGTTCGGTATTGTCATTTAAAGTAAAATTGGATAGGTATATTGACAGGAAATGAATGGAGGATTATAGGCTGAGTGCGGGCCAGTGAGTGTAAGCGTCGGCACGGACTAGAAGGGCCGAGATGGACTGTTTCCGTGCTGTACTTATTATATGCTTGTAGGTTATATGGACTAATTCTGGATGACTGTCACCAGCAAGTGACGGTTGGAGGACATAAACGTTACAGACCGACAGACATACTTTATTGATCCCGAGGGAATCTGGGTTTTGTTACAGCCGCACCACCAAGAATAGTGAAGAAATATTACAATATGAAATCATAAATAATTAAATAATAATAAGTTAATAATGCCAAGTGGAAAAAAAAAGTGCCGGGCCCGCCTATTGTCTCAGGGTGTCTGTCACTCCAAGGGCGGATTTGTAAAGTTTGATGGCCACAGGTAGGAGTGACTTCCTATGACGTTCAGTGTTACATTTCGTGGAATGAGTGTCTGGCTGAATGTACTCCTGTGCCTAACCAGTACATTATGGAGTGGATGGGAGTCGTTGACCAAGATGGTATGCAACTTGGAAAGCATCCTCTTTTCACACACCACCGTCAGAGAGTCCAGTTCCACCGCCACAACATCACTGGTCTTACGAATGAGTTTGTTGATTTTGTTGTTGTCTGCTACCCTCAGCCTGCTGCCCCAGCACACAAAGCAAACATGATAGCACTGGCCACCACAGCCTCGTAGAACATCCTTAACATCGTCCGGCAGATGTTAAAAGACCTCAGTCTCCTCAGGAAATAGAGACGGCTCTGACCCTTCTTGTAGACAGCCTCAGTGTTCTTTGACCTGTCCATTTTATTGTCCACTCGTATCCCCATGTATTTGTAATCTTCCACCATGTCCACACTGACCCCTTGGATGGAAACAGGGGTCACCGGAGCCTTAATCCTCCTCAGGTCCACCACCAGCTCCTTAGTATTTTTCACATTAAGCTGCAGATGATTCTGCTCGCACCATGTGACAAAGTTTTCTACCGTAGGCCATTACTCAGCCTCATCTCCCTTGCTGATGCATCTAGCCATGGCAGAGTCATCAGAAAACGTCTGAAGATGGCAAGACTCTGTGTTCTAGTTGAAGTCCGAGGTGTAGATGGTGAAGAGAAAGGGAAAGTTACTCGATCAAGTGCAACACCTTTCAATTATCTCACTACATTCACTTGGAGTATATAAGCAATTGTTCATAGCGCCAAACTGAATTGTGGATCTAACGACCAGAAAGTAGTTTGGATATACTTACAAAAATCCGTGAAAAACATCGGATACTAGTAACCCAAAGCATCACATATAAAATGTTGGAGGGTCACAGCAGGCCAGGGTACATTAATAGAAATGAGTAAATAGTTGATTATTCGGACCGGGACCATTTGTCACACTTTTTCCGTTAAGGCTGCCTAACCTGCTGAGGTACGGCAGCATATTGTGTGTTTTCAAAATACCCTAATCTGAAGGACCATATTATTGCAGTACCGAATTCACCTTCACCGTTTCTGGACCAAAAAGAAATGACAATTGAAGTTGACCTTGCCAAACATTACAAACACTGGAAAAAAAAGAAAGATTATATGTATCTCTCATATCTTAGTTAGGGATCGAAAATTTGAAGCTGAAGTTGACTAGTGATTGCAAAAGAAATAGATTTTTAGCAAAGCTGGAAAAGAGTACAGTCGATAGCTCCGACTGGGATCGTTCATTAGGACTGCAGAAAAAGGCATGTCACAGTCAGAAGGTGGACAGAGGGGATAAACAAATGTAAGGTGAAATGCTGGTGGGGGGTGAGGGTAAGAGCTGGGAATTTGACTGATGAAAGAGACTGATGATGAAGAAGGATAAATCTGATAGGAGAGGACAGAAGACCATGGAAGGAAGTAAAGTGGAGAAGCACCAGAAGGTGATGTTGGCAGTTAAGGGAATAGAGTGAGAGAGGAAAATGAGAATGGGGAATGGTGAAGAACAGAGGGCATTAACGGAAGTTCTAAATATCGATCTTCGTTCCATCAGATTGGAGAACCCAAGATTGGAGTACCCAGCCGAAATATAAAACATTGTCCTTGCAACGTGAGTGTGGATTCATCCCGACAGTAGAGAAAGACACGGATTGATATATCAGAATTGAAATGGGAAGTGCAATTAAAATGGGTGGCTACTGGGAGTTCATATTTTTCCTGGCAGATGGATTGTACTTTTCTCAGCAAAGCAGTCTTCCAACCTATGTCGGGCGTCACCGATTGAGAGGAAGTCACACCGGGAACACTAGGTTTAGTATAGGACCCGGAAAGACTCATCGGTGAAGTTTCGCCTCACCTGGATGGCCTATTTGGGGCTCTGAATGGTTTTGAGTGAGGCGATGTAGGGGCAGGTGTAGCACTCGTTCCGTTTGCAAGGATAAGTGCTAGGAGGGAGATCAGTGAAGGGACGAACGGACAAGGGAGTAACGTAGGGATCGATCCCTGCCAAAAACAGAAATTTGAAGGCGGGGGGGGGGGGGGTGGTGGTGGGACGTAAAGATATGTTTGGTCCATTGGAGATGTCGCAAGTTGCAAATAATTATGTCCTGAATGGGGAGGCTTACAGGTTTGTCGTTGTTGGGAGAGCAGAAGAAGGCTGAGACTTGGTTAACACAAATCCAGGTGTTAACACACCAAGGTGTTGAATCTGCATAAAATGCCGAAAACTGCATTTACAGGTGTTTTTGACAGACAACATCCATTTTTTGTGCAAATAAATTTGAGTGGCAACAGGAAACTCGCTGCATAATGCTGAAAATTCGACATTTAAACATATTGGAACATATAACAGTCGTGTTGAATAACAAATGTAATTTTTCTGCTACCCTACTCGTCTAACGTCACCACATACTGTACATCTAACAATGTTCCGACTTTATCCTGTTTCTTTTCCAATTCTGCAAAACATAAATGCTTAGCAGAAGGCTTATTAAAGCAGTATATCGCTCAGACCAACAGGGGAATAACTGTACAGATTGGGTGGACCAGAGGTGATTAGCGATCTGAAAGAAAATGAAACCACAGCCGGTAGTGTTCACAATATGATTGAGTTCAACTTCCAAATTTGATAGGGAGAAAATAAAGTCTGTCATAACTGTATATCAATGCAGTAAAGGAAATAACAATGGCATGGGAGAGGTACAGGCCAAACAAAATTGGAAGGAAATGCTGGCAGGGATAACAGCAGAGCAGCAATAGGGCGAATTACCAGGGGAACACAACGAGGAAAGAGCTAGATAAATGTGCTATAAAAACAAAGAAATACACAAATGACATCACTGTAAACCCTAGGCTTACAAAGCAAGTGAAAGCTAATGTAAAATTTAAAGAGAGGGCAAACAGTAAATCAAAAAAAAAAATGTGGGAAGACAGAGTATTGGGAGACCCTGAAAACCTTAAAGAGAGCAAATCAAAGAACAATTAGGCGTAAAAAATGAAATTCAAAAGCAAGCTAGCAAGAAATATCATAGTGGATAGTAGAATCTATTTCAAGTGTTACGTACTCGTGACAGTGGTAATCTTGTCATGTGATTGGGGTTGAAGCTATATTGGACTTGAGGTAATGGTCTTGTGATAGTGGAGTGATGTCATTTTCCCGCTAGTAGAGATCATGTGACAGGTTTTTTTTTCACTTTATAAAAGGAGGACTCCTCCTTGTGAGGAGGGGCAGTTCGTGGCTGGATTTGCCATGTTGACTTCATGCCACTGCGTGATTTAATGTGATGATGCAGTTTAGTTGAAAGGTGAAGTTTTATCTAATGCCTAAAGTTTAAAAGGTCATTGCCAGCAGTTTCTTCACAAATACTGCTAGTTGAGAATCAGTGGAGAGTGAAGATCGGAGTTCGGGAGTTAAAGATCGAGGAGAATCGATTTCGACGGTGAAACGGGTTCGACCTTTGTTTGATACTCATTTCGGAAGGATTTCGTTCACTGTTCTCGTGTTAATCTCTGGGAAATACCAGAAAAGATTGAGGACAGTGTGGAAGAAAAGGTCAGTGCCTTTAAGCCGTTTTGTTTCATAAAATTCTTCGTGGGAAAAGTTCGACTTCGCGGACTGAAGAAAAACGATGTGAAAGAGAATTTAAATCGTCTTAAAAAGTCTCTCCTTTTAAATGGACTGTGAGAATTTTGAACTTTTGGCAATACCACTTTAAATAACTGTTTTTGCAACATTGCTTTAAGAACTGTTTGAGCTGCATCAGGTTAAGAACTGTTCAAGCTGCCGCACAGCAGCTGATTTCCGGTTACGTTACTGTTTTGTTTACTTTTGGGGGTTTATTTTCAGTGTTTAATAAACATGTTCTTTGTTATAAAGACCCCTGCCTGAATCCGTAACACAAGTATGTCAAAAAAATTGAGACTGGATATATAGACGCTTGAAAATAAGGCCAGAGAAGTAGTAACCGGTGCTAATCAGATGGAAGATGAACTAAATTAATATATTGCATGAATCTCCACTATGGTTAACATGAGTAGTGTACCAGATGCAGGAAGAGAAGCCATGCAGCTATTATTTATAAGTAAAAGGTGCTCAAAATCTGAAAAACCAAAGGGCACACAAATCTCGTGGACAAGATAAACTGCATAATACCGTACTGAAAGCGGTAGCGGTAGAGATTGTGGAGCATTAGTAATGATCGTTCAAAATCATTCATCCTGCAATGGTACCAGGTGACATGGTATTTGCAAGTGCGAAACACTCCACAAGAAAGGAGTAAAACAGCAGAAAGGAACGTGTAGACAGGTTAGCCTGACCTCAGCGGTTGGGAGAATGCCGGAGTCTTTTTTTGAGGTAGAGGTAATCGAGTATTTGGAGGCAAAGGACAAAATATGACAAAGACAGCACGTTTTTTTTTAAGGAATATATTGTTCTAATTATCTGAGATGTTAACACGTAGGAAAGTTAAAGTGATCTAGTGGATGATGTCTGTTTGGACTTTCGGAAGGCGTTTGACCAGATGCTGCACTTCTGGCCGATTACCATGTTAAGAGGCCATGGGATTAAATAAATGCTACTAACGTGATTAGAACAGTTGCTGGTTGGTCGGAGGCAACGAGTGGCAATTCATTGTCATTTTTATGTTCGCTGCTAGTGAATAGTAGTGTTCTGTAGTGGTCGTTTTTTGGACCGATTATTTTTATACTGTATATTCATAATTTAGCTGAGGGGATGAATAGCTTTATCGCCAAGTTTGAAAATGATACAAAATTGGTGCAGGGGCATGCAGTGTTGAGGAATCAGGAAGGCTTCAGAAGGACTAAGACATTAGGAGATTGGCAAGAAATTGACAAATGAAAGACGATGTTGGAAAATGCTTGGTCATGCGCTTTAGTAGTCGAAAGAATGTGCACAGCCGTTTCTAACAGCAGATAAAATCCAAAAATCTGAGATTCAAAGAGACTTCGGTAGAGCATCATAAAGATCACCTTGCAGCTAGAATCTTTGCTGAGGAAGATTTTAGGGTTGATTTCCAGTGTTCTATGAAACAATTCAAGTCACTTTTATTGTCATTTCGACCATAACTGCTGGTACAGTACATTGTAAAAATGAGACATCATTTTTCAGGACAAGGTGTTACATGACATAGTACAAAAACTGGACTGAACAATGTAAAAAAAAACATAGAAAAACTACACTAAACTACACTCCTACCCAGGACTGCATAACGTGCACAAAACATTGCAGGCATTACAATAAATAATAAACAAGACAATAAGGCAGTAAGGTGTCAGTCCAGGCTCCGGGTATTGAGGAATCTGATATATTGGGGGAATAAACTGTTCCATAGTCTGGTCGTGAAAGCCCGAATGCTTCGGTGCCTTTTCCCAGACGTTCGGAGGGAGAGTGGTTTGTATGAGGGGGGCCTGGGGTTCTTCATAATGCTGTTTGTTTTGCCGAATCAGCGTTTAGTGTAGATGTCCGTACTGGCGGGAAGAGAGACCCCGATGATCTTCTCAGATGACCTCACCATCCGTTGCAGAGTCTTGCGATCCGAGATGGTGCAATTTCCGAACCAGGCAGTGATACAGCTGCTCAGGATACTCTCAGTACAATCCCTGTAGAATGTGATGAGGATGGGGCTGGAGAAGGACTTTCCTCAGCCTTCGTAGAAAGTAGAGACGCTGCAGGGCTTTCGTTGCTATGTAGCTGTTGTTGAGGGATCAGGTGAGAATCTCCGCCAGGTGAATACGAAGAATTTGTGCTCTAATTTGGTGCTCTTTTGGGTAACTTGGATAATTTGGGCTCACCTAATTTCCTTCTCAAGCTCCTTCCTCTTAGCCTTATAATCTCTTATAATCCTCTTAGCCTGACTCCATGAATTTTTTGTAAGTTTATCTTTCCTTATTGACTAGATTTATTACAGCCTTTGGACGCCACAGTTCCTGTATCCATCCATAACGTCACTGTCTCATTGGAACGCACCTATACAGAAGTCCATACAAATAACCCATGAATATCCGCCACATTTATTCCCTACTGTTCCCTGAAAAGATCCGTTTCCAATTTAAGCTCCCAAATTTCTGCCCTATAGACTAATAATTCCCCTTACTACAATGAAACGGTTTTCTAACTGGTCTGTTCCTATATCACTCCAAAAATAGACAGAATGAGATTCTTTAAAGGAGACAGAATTTATTATCACTATCTCCAAAATCCTATCCCTCTGAGAGATCTGACACCTGACCAGGTTTGTTTCCCAATACCAAATCAAGTACAGACTCTACTCATGTAGGTTATCTACTTATTGTGTCAAGACAACTTCATGAACACACCTGACAAACTCCACCCCATCTAAACCCTTTGCTCTAGGGAGATGCCAACCGAAATTTGACGAAATTAATATCTCCCATCACGATAAATCTGTTATAATTACACCTTTTCAGGATCTGTTTCCCTTTCTGCTCCACGGCATCCCTTTTACTATTGGACGGCCTATTAAAAAAAACTTAATTAAGTTATTGATCCCTTCCTATTCCTAACCTCCACCTACAAAGACTCTGTAGACAATCCGTCCATGGCGTCCACCTTTTTTGCAGCCGTAACACTCTCACTGATCAACAGTGCCACGCCTCACCTCTTTTGCCTCCCTCTCTGTCCTTTCTGTAACATCTAAAACCCGGCACTTGAAGTAACCATTCCTGTCCCTGACCCATCCACGTCTCTGTAATGGCCACAAAATCATATGTCCAATTACTGATCTACGCTCTAAGCTCACCCGCTTTGTTCACAACACTTTTTGCGTTAACATAGACACATTACAAACCTTCGGCCAGAGCGTGTCCCTTTTCTTTCACCTGCCTATCCTCCTCTTACACAGTCTACAAGCTTTCTCTATTTGTGAGCCAACCTCCTCTTTCTAAAACCTCTTCGGCTCGCTTCCCACCCTGCAATAATTGAAGTTTAAACTTTCCCCAGTAGTTTTAGCAAACTTCCCCGCCAGAATATTACTCCCCCTGGGATTCAAGTGCATCCCGTCCATTTGTAGAGGTCACACCTGCTCCAAAAGAGATCCCAATGATCCAGAAATCCGAATCCCTGCTCCCTGCTCCAATCCTTCAGCATTTATCCTCCACCTTATTCTCTTCCTATTCTCAATGTCGCATGGCACAGGCAGTAATCCCGAGATTTCTACCTTTGCAGTCCTGTTTCTCAGCTTCCTTCCTAACTCCCTGTGGTCTTTTTTCAGGACCTCTTCCTCTTTCCTACCCATGTCATTGGTACCAACATGTGCCACGACCTCTGGCTGTTATCCCTCCCACCGCAGGATATCTTGGACGCGATCGGAAACATCCCGGACCCTAGCACCTGGGAGACGAACTATCAACCGAGTTTCCTCCCTGCGTCCATAGAATCGCCTTTCTGAGCCCCTAACTATAGAGTCCCCTATCAATACTGCCTTTCTCTTCCCTTCCCTACCCTTCTGAGCCACAAATCCTGGCTCTGTGCCAGAGGCACGGCCACTGCCGCTTCCCTTTAGGTAGGCTTCCACACCCCACAACAGTAAGGAAACAGGAGTAATTATTGTCAAGGGAGTGCAGCCACAGGGGTATTCTCTTGTATCTGGAACTTCCCCTTCCTCGTCTTCCTGACTGTGACCAACCTGTCCGTCTCCCGTAGCCTTGGTGTGACTACTTGCCTATATCTCCTTTCCGTCACCACCTCGATCTCCCTAACCAGGCGAAGGCCATATAGTTGCAAGTCCAATTCCCTAACTCGGTCCCTTAGGAGCTGCAGCTCGACACACCTTGTGCAGATATGGCCGTCCAGAAGGCTGGGAGACGCCCGGACTTCCCACATCTGCCACCGAGCAGAGGAAAATGGCTTCACACCAATATTACCTCTTTTCTGTAATTTCCACAGTTAAACCTGCGTCGCTTCGTCCCGTTACCGTCTAAACCCATTGAGCAAAAAGTTCTATCACTCTGCTGCCTCACACTCCGCTGCCCACTACGACGCTTTCTGCTGGGTATGGCGGTGTTCCTTTTAAACCGTTCAGCCCTACTCGTTCGCGTCACCCGCCTGCGCAGTCTCGCTTCTCTTATACCCCGAGTAGGAAAACACTCCCTTCCCAGGCAGTAAAAAAACACCAAAAATATGTCGGACTTTTGTTAATGCCCATTCCTGATGAAGGGTCTCGGCCCGAAACGTTGGCTACACTTTTCTCACGGATGCTGCCTGACCTACTGAGTTCTTCCAGCGTTGTGTACGTGTTTTATGTTCCCGGTTGTGCTGCGATCATGGACGTCTTGGAACGGATCCATGGCATTCGAATGTGCAAGAGTGCGAAGCCACAATCTCTGGTGCATATCGGCACCAATAACATCGATAGACAAGGTGAGGAGACAACGAAGAGCCATTTTAGGGAACTAGGCTGAAAGGTGAGAATCAGGACTTCCAGTGCAGCAATCTCTGGATTGCTGCCTGTGCTACATATCAGAGAGGGTAGGAATGGAATGATTTGGCCGGTGAATGCGTGGTTCAAATCTGGTGCATGGGACAACGGTTCAGATTTATGGACCATTAACGTCTTTCCGGGGAAGTACGATCTCGACAAAAGTGAGAGATTTCACCTGATTCAGAGGGGGAACAATATCCTTCCGGGCAGATTGGCCTCAGTTGTTCGGGCAGCTTTGAAATTACTTGGCAAGGGGTGGGATCCCAAGTGATATTGCAGAAAATAAATCAGTTAGTTTACATACAGAAGCACTCTGTTGTGAAGAGAGGCTGTTGATATGGACGTCTCAGGATGAGTAGTGATGTAAAAGGTGGACAAATACGAAAATTGTGAAAGGAACTTAGTGTATTGGGCGTGTTTTGAAAACCGACAAACGCATCTAAGAAGAATGTAAAAGAGGAATACGAAAGTAAGATTTACAACAATATTAAAGAAGATGCCAAACATAAAGTGTAAATTAGAAGGGATGTGGATATCGGATTGCTAGAGAACGATGCTGGGGAGGTAGTAATGGTGGAGAAAGAAATTGTGGACGAACGTAAGAAGTATTTTTCATCAGTCTTCACTGAGAAAAACACTAGTTTGGTGAAATGATTTCAGAATTGAATAGGTTTTCATGTGAAGATCGTTTGGCAACACTGGGAATGGATTCAATGGAATTTAGAAAACTGAGGGGTGACCGCATTGAAACCTATGGAATGGTGATCATTAGAAACAAGACGAAATCTGCCCGTGCAGACTCTTTTTCTGGCAGAAGCCAACGTAGAGTGGGAGACTGCTTCGTCGAACACGAGCGCTCTGACCGCCGCAATAAGTGGGATCTCCCACTTTACAGCCATTTTAATTCCACTTAAAATTCACATTCCCACATTTCAGTGCATGGGTTTTTCTAGTTTCGCTATAAGTCCACACTGGGGTCTGAGAAACAACGCTTTATACTTCCTCTGGGTAGTTTTCAATATGACGACATTTACATCGATTTCTCGAGATGCCGGTAACCTCCCAGGCCCCTTCAGCATTCCCCATGCCCATTCTACACTCAGCTTCACTCCCTCCCTGCCTCTCATCTCCCTCGGGTGTTCATCCTCCTTTTTTTTCTTCCATGGACTTCTGATCTTTCCTGTCAAGAGTACCTCTTCTTCCGCCCTCTATCCTTTTTCATCAATCAGCTGTCCAACTTATTCCGCCCGCCACCCTCACCCATCTCCCGGCTTCACCTATCACATTTTGGGTTTTCATCCTCTTCCCCCCCAGTTTCTTACTTTGAATCCTCATCTTGTTTGTTTGTTTTTTTTTGCCAGCCTTGGTGAAGGGACTCGACCTGAATCTTCCATTGTATTCTTTTTACCATAGATGTGTTAAAGAGAGAATGGTCATTATATGTGGAGAGGAGTAAATGTAACAGCAGAAAGCATAGCCTCTGAAAAGAGAGGGGCGTCCTTTTAGAATGGAGATGAGAAGCAATCCCTTTCGCCAGATAGAGACGAATTTGAGGAAATGTTTGTCCTTAGCTGCTGTGACGGCCAGATCTCAATGTATATTTAAGGAAGAGGTTTATAGATTTCTGATTTGTCATGATATGGAAAGATACCAGAAGAAAGCATAAGATTGGGGCTGAAAGGAAAATTAGATCAGTCCCGATGAAATGGCGGACCAGACTGGTTAGGCCAAATAGTCTAGTTCAGCCACTGTACCTTATCATCTAACATCCTCTGAACGGTGTAACTGAACGTTATTACAATGTATAGATCAGACAGAGTTCAACATCCGACTGCAATTGAGGGCTACTGGCTTGCATAACCTTGAATAGACAATTTGTAAATTCTCAAAATTATCTGTCTTTTAACAAATAAGTCGCTGTTTTCATGGATCACCTCAGAGGGTGGAGAATTTGCTTTTTGGAAAATAAAATTAATTTCCTCAGAATCACGAATGTTATGACAAAATTTACTTTCGTGAGATCTGATTTAATCTAATTCATGTTAAAAAAAAACTTTAAATACATTTCTCATGCTTACCCTGTTTCTCTGTGACCCTATCTGCCTACCCGCAGCCCATTCGCACCCCTGAGGTCTGCTTATTACTGACAAAATGCTCATGTTGAAATCGATGATCTTCCTGATGTCAGGCTAGGGACAATTAAGAACGGATTTTCCTACAGCTCGAAAACAATTTCAACAGTGATTGTCGGATTTTAAATGTAGCGGGACGGAACATTGTGTTTCTGTAATATTGGAAGATAGATTTGAGGTCCACGGTGATGTTACTGAAAAACAACACGTTCTGTTTGAACTGAAACAGTACGATTATTTGTTATTTATTTACTCATGAAAGGCCACGTCGGAATCAGTTTGCTGAGTGTTTCATTTAAAACTTAATTGAACATTAACACATAGTCCGTCTCTTCGGCCCACGATGTTGCGATGGAATTTTTAACGCATTCTAAAATCAATGTAACATTTCCCTCCGACATGGCCTTTATTTTTTTCTACCCTGAGTATGGTATGTGAGAATTTCCTTAATATCCTTCATGTATCTGCCTCCACCACCAACACTGGCAGCTTGATCCACATACTGACCAGCAGTATTTAAAAAAAAACTAACCCCTGGCAACCCCCTATTATTTCTTCCAATCACCATAAAATTACGGCCCATTGTATTAGGTATGTCCGTCCTGGATGTAAAAAAAAAATGCTTAAGAGGAACCAACCTTTTGGGTGTAAATGAATTCACACTATGAAGGTCTTTATCATTCGATAAACTCAGCCTTTCGTTTTAATTCTAATTTAGAATATTTCAGTGAATGTTGGAGCATGGTTCTCTGTGCAGACCTACTTATGAATCAATTTGCTATATTGGTTGGCTAATGGAATATTTGTTTTATTTTTCTTTTTGGAAGTTCAATTTCCGCTCATGACCCTGGTGTTTTCCTGTGACATCACTCTGTAGATGCCGCAAGTCTCTCTCACACACACACACACACACAAATCTGGAGAAATTCAACAGGCCAGGCTGCCTCTATGAAGAAAACAGTAAACATTCACCCCTTCATCAGGGCGAGAAGCTGTAGCAAGAAGGTGGATGTTTCGCGATGAAGTATTACAAGGTATTAAGTTTTGTGTGAAATCAGAAGTACGGATGGCTGAAGTAAAAAGTTGGGAAGCTGATATCTCGATCAAGTTGTCTCTCTGACAGAAAAAAATATTTGACCAGCGGCCAATTAGGACCTCAGAAGTTTGGAGAGGAGTGAACTTCAAACAGGTCCACTGCCCGAGGATAAAAGGCTGCAGGAGGACGCGATAATGAAAGTGAGATTTGCCTCCCGACCAGATGATAATTTGGATTGATCAGAAGAGCCAACTAAAGAAAGGCAGTGGCAAGCCCAGCGGTCGCCGTCTGAGTGGACATAGTGACGATCGTGATGCTTAAGCTCCCCTAAGCTACAATCAATGGAAGGAAATGGAAGAAAAGCTCATGTTTTATTGTTGACTACCTCCAATGTGCATGGCCATGCATTTCCCAACATTTTATTTCATTTGTCATGATCTTTCCCATTCTCCTAATCTATCTAAATCCTTATTCAACCTAAATGTTTCCTCAACACTACCTACACCTCTACCAATCTTCGTATCATCTGCAAACCTGGGAAGAATGCCATCTATTCCATCACCTAAATCATTGATATACAGCATAAAAAGAAGCGGACCCAACACCAACATTTGCAGTACAGCACTAGTCACTGGCAGCCGAGCAGAAAAGGATCATTCTATTCCTACTCGCTGCCTCCTACCTATCAACCAGTGCTTTTAGCATCTTAGTAACTCTGCTATAGTCCCAGGAGCTCTTAAATGGGTAAACTGTCTCATGTGAGGCACCCTGTCATGAGCCTTCTAATAGTCCAAATATACAACATTCTTTGCACCCTTTTACCTCCCATACTTATAATCTCCTAAAGGAATTCCATGGGGTTCTTCAGGCATGAATTTCGCTTAAAGAAGAGGGACGCCTCACGTCTTAATAAGCTGGTAAGGAAGGCGGGCTCTGTCGTGGGCAAAGTACTGGAGAGTTTAACATCGGTAGCTGAGCGAAGGGCGCTGAGTAGTCTACGGTCAATTATGGATAACTCTGAACATCCTCTACATAGCACAATCCAGAGACAGAGAAGCAGTTTCAGCGACAGTTTACTATCGATGCAATGCTCCTCAGACAGGATGAAGAGGTCAATACTCCCCAATGCCATTAGGCTTTACAATTCTACCGCCAGGAATTAAGAACTTTTTAAAAGCTATTATTAATGCTTTTTGAGATAGTGATTTAGATGCATATAATATTTTTTTTACTGAGTTAAGTATTGTATGCAATTAGTTATGCTACAATAAGTGTATGGGACATTGGAAAAAAAGTTGAATTTCCCCATGGGGATGAATAAAGTATCTATCTATCTATCTATCTATCTATCTATCTATCTATCTATCTATCTATCTATCTATCTATCTATCTATCTATCTATCTATCTATTTATCTAAGGTCTCAGAGCTGACTTTTTCCTATTTAGTCCATTGTCAACAAGTACTGCCGCATCCTTCACAATTGACTCCAACATCTTCCCAAGCACTGAGGTCTGACTAACTGGTCTATAATTTCCTTTCTGCTGCCTTCCTCCTTTCTTAAAGAGTGGGGTGACATTTGCAATTTTCCAGTCCTCTGCCACCATGCCAGAGTCCAACGATTTTTGAAAGATCATTACCAATGCCTCCACAATCTCTAATGCTCCCGCTTTCAGACCCCTAGAATGCAGTTCATTTGGTCGTGGTGACTTATGTACCGTCAGATTTTTCACCGTTTAGAGTGGCTTCTCCCTTGTAATAGTAACTACACTCACTTCTCTTCACTCATACACTTCAACATCTGGCACACTGAGGGTGACTTCCACTATGAAGACTGAAGCAAAATACTCATCTACCTCATCTGGCATCCCCTTGTCCTATTAAATATCATTTTCCGGCCTAGTTTTCCAGCGACTCTAAATCCACTGCTACTCTATTTTTGATTTTTTTTACATACCTTACAGCTATTATTTTACTTTGTTGCTTGCCCTCTCTTTTACTTTTACATTACATTTTCGTAAGTTTTAACCTCCTTGGTCACCCATGGTGGCGCTACTTTGTTTTTTGATTTTTCCTTAGTTTTGGAATACATCTATCCTACACCCTCCTCAATTTCCCCAGAATATCACGTTATTGCTTCTCTGTTGTCATCACTTCCAGCATCACATTCCGATTTACTTTGGTCAACTCTTTCATTCAACCGTATGTCCTTTACTCTACTGAAATATTGCTACGTCAGATTTTAATTTCTCCGAAACAAATTTCAAATTGAACTCTGTCGATTTGCACTCACTGCTTTCGAAGTGTTCTTTTATCTTAAGCTCCTTAATCGACTAGGTTTCAGTACATAACACAGAATCTAGTACAACCAATCCCGTAATAGGCTCATCGACGAACTGCTCTAAAATCCATTTCGTAAGCATTCAACAAACTCACTTTCTGGAGATCCATGACCAACACTACTTTTTCAATCGACTTGCAAGTTGAAATCTCTCATAACTATCAGAACATCGCCCTTTTCACACGTTTTTTTGTTGTCTTTCCGTTGCAACTTGTGGCTCGCATCCCAAGTACTGTTTGGACACTTGTATATAAATGCCATCATGGTCCTAATAAAATTGCAGGTTCATAACTCAATCCCCAAGGATTCAATATCTTCCTATCCTATATCACACCTTTCTACTGATCTGATGCTATTATTTACCAGCAGAGCAACGCCACCGACTCTGCTTACCTTCCTCTCCCTCCGTTGCATGTAACCTTGACATTCCCCTGCCAAATACAACTATCTTTCGGCAATGATTCATTGATGGCCGCAACATCATATCTGGCTATCTATAACATTGCGACAAGATTATCCATCTTATTTCTTACATTCTTTTCATTGAGATAGAAAACCTTGAGTACTGTATTTGCCACACCTTTTGATTCCGCGTCCCTGATGAACTGGAACGTATTTCTATGGCTGTAACCCTGTCTCATTATCTGCCTGCAAATCCTGAGCGTCAGACTGCATGCTTTTTTCGCTTTTTTGCAATCTGTCCAATCCTGAATCCTCTCACTTCGGTTCCTATCTCCACCTCCGCCATTTTAGATTACACCATCCCCAACAACACCATCAAACCGGTCTTCTAGAATATTGGCGACCTCGGTTTCAGGTGCAGTGCATCACGTTTGTACTGATCTGACATCTCTCAGAAGAAATCCCAATGATGCCAGAGTTAGAATCCGCGCCCCCTGCACACTAGCTTCTCAACCATGTATTTATCTGCCAAATAAAACTGTATTTTGTCCTCAATGGTGCGTGGCATAGAGAACAACCCAGAAGTTACAGTCCTGGATGTCTAGCTTCTTAGCTTTCTCGCCAGCACTAATTTGCTCTTCAAGAACTCTTTGTTTTTTTATTCCTCCTTTGTCATTGGTACCAATATGCACCAAGCATTCTGGTTGTTTTCCTTCCTGTTATCTTTCACACAAACGATGAAGCAGCCACGTTGACGCTAAAGCTCAGTGTGACAGGCAAACAGCGGCTTGGGGGAGGGGCGGAGATTCTAACTGAGAATCAGAAATCAGTCCATTGCAGTCCATAATGCATATTATAAAAGGCAATGAGGTGTGTGTGTGTGTGTGTGTGTGTGTGTGTGTGTGTGTGTGTGTGTGTGTGTGTGTGTGTGTGTGTGTGTGTGTGTGTGTGTGTGTGTGTGTGTGTGTGTGTGTGTGTGTATACAAGCACTTCAAAAATTAAAAAAACAGCGGAGAAAATAGTTAGGTATTCTTCACGGGGTCAATTTGATTGCGGATGGGAAGAATTTGTTCAGGCAAAGTTTACAGTGACGCTTCAGACTCCTGTACCTTATCTTTGTTGGAAGCAAGGAGAAGATGGTATTTTACTGGCTGATATGCATCCGTAGTGTTCGTTGACGTCTTCTCTGACATCGGTTTTGAAGGTGTCCGGAATTCAGAGGAGCCAACAGCCCATCATAATTTTTATCAACTTTTATAGCGTTTTTTCAGTCACGTGCGATCGTTGCTCCGTACATAACGGTGATGCAACCAGTTAGAATGCCTGTGGTGTAGATTGATTTTTTCCAAACGAATCTCTCCATATCCTGCACGTGATAAACCAATGACATTTTTGTGAGATAGAAATTCATATTCCTTCCCTGACATTGATTTAGAACTCAGTCTAAAGTGAATCGCAGCTCGCATTCACTCCTGTCGTATTTCCCTTAGATTTGAAAGGCAATATAAGGGTAGTACACTGTTATAGATAAGGGACCATCTTTTCAGATAAAGAAAAAAAGGCAGAATGCTTCAGCTAAAATCAGAATGCTCCTGGAAACCGAATATCGTTGGCATTTAAATCTGCGTTTGCACTGCTTAATTGTAAAATGTCTGTATTTAAGTATGTATATATTTCTTTACAGATACAGAACGGAGCTGGTACGTCCGACGACCAAGGTGCACAGCTCAGCAACGCAACCCTAGCTTAATCACAGCACAGCTTGCAAAATCCGGTAAAACGAAGGCAAAGAGTGGTTGTAGACGGGTCATATTCTGTATGGAGGTTGGTGACGCGTGGTATGCCTCAGGGATCTGTGCTGGGACCCTTACTCTTCGAGATTTTTATAACTGACCTGGATGAAGAATTTGAGGGATGGGTTAGTAGGTCTGCTGATGACACAAAGGTGGGGGGTGTTGTGGATAGTCTGCAGGGCTGTCAGACGTTACTACAGCAGGACATTCATAGAATGCAAAACTGGGTTGAGAAGTGATAGATGGATTTCTACACAAATAAGTGTGAAGTAGTTCATCTTGGTCGGTCAAATATGATGGCAGAATATAGTATTATTGGTAAGAATCTTGGCAGTGTGGACGATCAGAGGGATCTTGGGGTCCGAGCCCATAGGACGCAAAAAGCAAAAGAGCAGGTGGACTCTGTAGTTAGGAAGACATACGGTGCAATCGTCTTCATCAATTGTGGGACTGAATTTAAGAGCTGTGAGGTAATGTTGCAGCTCTATAGGTCACTGGTCAGACCCCACTTGGAGTACTGTGCTCAGTTCTGATCGCCTCAATACAAGAAGGATTTGGAAACCATAGAAAGGGTGCAGAGGAGATTTACAAGGATGTTGCCTGGATTGGCGAGCATGCCATATGTAAACAGGTCGAGTGAACTCGGCCTTTTCTCCATGGAGAGACGGAGGATGAGAGGTGAGCTGATAGAGCTGCATAAGATGATGACAGGCATTGATCCTCTGGATTGCCAGAGGCTTTTCCCTAGGGCTGAAATAGTTGCTACAAGAGGACAAAGTTTTAAGCTGCTTGGGAGTAGGTACAGAAGAGATGTCAAGGGTAAGTATTTTACACAGAGTGATCAGTGTGTGTAATGGGCTGCCAGCAACGGTCGTGGAGGCGGATACGATGGGGACTTTTAAGAGACTTTTGGATAGGTACATGGAGCTTAGAAAAATAGACGGCTATGGGTAAGCCTAGTAATTTGTAAGGTAGGGACATGATCGGCACAAATTTGTAGGCCGAAGGGCCTGCATTATGTTGCAGATTTTCTACGTTTCTTTGTTTTTATGAATAGCCTGTGTGTCTTTGCAATATGGAAGGAAATCTGGGGAGAACGTAACACATCTTAAAGACGTCGTCGAAATTGATCTCTGAACTGAGAAGCCCCGAGCTTTAATCGCGCTAATAGCGATGCTGCCGTGGCGTCTCTAATTATCATTATATTTTAACTTTATTGGATGATCTGATTCAATTAAAAAATGCAGTGATTTCTGATGACAACTTACATTTATACACTTAAGTCAGGAGGATTCGAACTATAGCACTGCAAACACTCTGTCAACAGTGCTTACAGACTGCAAAATACCTGAGCTGTTGCAGGTTCTGGGGTCAGATATTTGTGTAGCCATACCCAAGTTAGCCTCAGTACAACCCATAAAATGTGCTTGCAAACACTAAACGTATTTTAAAGGATTATGAACTCAGCCTACTCTATCTGGGACACAACTCTCCCCATTATCGACGACATCTTGAAGAGACGGTGTCTGAGGAAGGCGTCATTCATCGCCAAGGACGTTCCCACTCTCCTCATTTCCACCAGTAAGTCTGAGGGACATGATACTGAAGACATGTACACAGCGACTGAGAAACATTCACTTCTCCCTGCAGTCAAATGCTTGAAAGATCATTCAATGCAAGTGTTATTCATGATTTTGTTATATAAAGATATTTTGTAATTTATATTAATTGTATGTCTCTACACTGTATTTCTGTCGCAAAAAATATTTCACATGATATAAGGCGACGATAATAAACCGAATCTATAATCATATCCTGTATCAATTATAACCAGATAACCATATATAACCATATAACAATTACAGCAGGGGAACAGGCCATCTCGAATGTTGTAGTGTCACGTACCACGTGACAGGTTAAAGACCCAACAGAAATAGAAAACACCGTGGAGTCTGGTATTTCTATAATCTAATGCTATTGATTATTAACTATGCAATGCAGCAATATAAATGCCGATATATCAAACAGGCTAGCAATAATTTTATATATTGATTTATATATTTTGGTATTAAGTCGAGTAGTGATGGAGAGAGAGAGGGATAGTAAGTTTTGAGTCTTGAGGTAAGCTGACGCCGTCGATCGTCCCGTTGTCCTCCGAAATCCTTTGGAAGTTACCGACTATGACAATTACAAAGGGAACCGTTCTTCTGTGGTGGAATTATTAACCCAGGCACACGAACCATTAGACACACGAACAATTCCCCACCAGTCACACGCTTTTCACACTGCGAGATCCACTGACCGATCCTCCGGAACCCACCTCTTCTGTGGGAACAACAAAGCTCCTTCAGTGTCTAAATCCATGTGTTGTAGGTCTATCAGCGGACATGCTATTTATCTCAGCATGCAGAACACCAGACGTCCATCAAATAACGCCGTCCTTGGTCACCATGAAGACCCATGAGCTGCTCGTTGCTCTTTCTTGGCAAAAACTCTCAAGCAGGTAGTGACCTTGTATATTCAAAACAATCTTGCAGAAGAACCATAACACCATCTCCGACCAGACTTTGCCTCTCTCTCTCTTATCAACAAGATGTCCAGTTTTGAACAACAACTCCCTCTCTCTTTTCAAAAACACATTCATAGGGGTATTCAGGATCCCGTCACACTAGTCTGTGCCTTACGCTTACTCCCACCTAGTCCCACCGACCTGCACTCAACCCATAACCCTCCATTCCTTTCTTGTCCATATACCTATCCATTTTTTAAAAATGACAATATCGAACCTGCCTCTACCACTTCTACTGGAAGTTCGTTCCACAGAGCTACCACTCTCTGAGTAAAGAGGATCCCCCTCGAGTTAGACCTAAACTATTGTTCCTTAAATCTCAACTCATCTCCTTTTGTTTGAATCTCCCCTACTCTGAATGGAAAAGCCTATCCACGTCAACTCTATCTATCCCACCATATACTTAAATACCTCTATCAAGTCCACCCTGAACCTTCTACGCTCCAAAGAATAAAGACCTAACTTGTTCAACCTTTCTCTATAATTTAGATGATGAAACCCAGGTAACATTCCTAATAAATCACCTCTGGACTCTCTCTATTTTGTTGACACCTTTCCTATAATTCGGTGACCGGAACTGTGCGCAATATTCCAAATTTGCCCTCACCAATGCCTTGTACAATTTTAACATTACATCCTAACTCATATACTCAATGCTCTGATTTATAAAGGCCAGATACCAAAGGCTTTCTTCACCACCCTATCCACATGAGATTCCACCTTCAGGGAACTATGTACCATTATTCCTAGATTACACTGTTCTACAGCATTCCTCAATGCCCTACAATTTACCATGTATGTCCTATTTGGATTATTCCTACCAAAATGTAGCACCTCACACTTATCTTCCATCCTTCAGCCCACTCTTCTAACGCGCCTAAATCTCCCTGCAAACTTTGAAAACCTTCTTCATTAACCACAAAGCCACCTATCTTAGTATCATCAGCATACGTACTAATCCAATTTACCACCACATCATCCAGATCATTAATGTATGAACCTTGTCAAAGGTCATACTGGTCCATATAGATAACATCCAATGCTTTACCCTCGTCAAACTTCCTAGTAACCTCTTCAAAAAATTCAGTAATTATGTCAAACATGAACTTCCACGCACAAATCCATGCTGATGGTTCCTAATCAGACCCTGCCCATACAGATAATTATATATACCATCTCTAAGAATACTTTTCATTAATTTACCCACCACTGATGTCAAGCTTACAGACCGATAATTACTACGTTTACTCTTATAACCCTTTTTAAACAATGGAACCACATGAGCAATACACCAATCCTCTGGCACCATCCCCGTTTCTAATGACATTTGAAATATTTCTGTCGGAGTCCGTGCTATTTCTACACTAACTTCACTCAAGGTCCTAAGGAATATTCTGGCAGGATTCGGAGACTTATCCACTTTTATATTCTTTAAAGACGCCAGTACTTCCTCTTCTTTAATCATCAGAGTTTCCATAACTACCCTACTTGTTTCCCTTACCTAACACAATTCAATATCCTTCTCCTTAGTGAATACCGAAGAAAATAAATTGTTCAAAATCTCCCCCATCTCTTTTGGCTCCACACATAGCTGTCCACTATGATTCTCTAAGGGACCAATTTTATCCCTCACTATCCTTTTGCTATTAATATAACTGTGGAAACGTTGGATATATGTTCACCTTACTTGCCAAAGCAACCTTATAATAGCACCGACAGCGTGAATACAACCCATAGATCTGCAGTCAGGAATGTATTTTAATGTCAGAGAAAAACTGCATGACCAGCTATGAAACACGTATGAAACTGTACTATATGCAGTTCTAGTTATCTACCTACACGAAGGATATCAATAAGATTGAAAGTCTACAGAGAGAATATACACGGATTTCCCCAGACCTGATGACTTGTATTACTGTGAAAGCTTCAAATCATTGAGATTCTATTGTTTAGAGCGTGGAAGAATCATAAGAGATTTGATAAATGCATATGGAATGATTTGTGGCATACTTATTGTAAACCCGTCCATAACATGTAGGAAAAGAATAGGCTATTCATCCGGCTCTACCATTTCATCTTGACCGATCACGGATCCCACTCAGCCCCATACTGTCATAACTGCGATGCCGTGATGAATCAGGAACTGGATTGTTGGTTAAAATATACCCACGGCATTGTCTTCCACAGCAGTCTGTGGCAGATGATTCCACAGATCCACTACCCACCGGCAAAAAGTAAAGAATTTTTTTACCTCTCTTCTAAACGGTCGCCGCTCAGTTTTGAGGTTGTGCCCATTGGTTCTGGACACACGCACCATAGAAGGCATTCTCTCCACATTTACCTTACCTGGTCCTTTCAGCATTTTGTAGATTTGAATGGGATCCTCACGCATTGTTTTAAATTCCAGTGAATACAGACCCAAAGCTGCGAAACGGCCCTCATATATACAACTCCTTCATTCCCAGACTCATCTTGATGAACTTCCACTGGACTTTCTCCGTTGAAAAAAAGCATTCTTTCCAACATATTGGGCCCGACCCTTGTTAAAATACTCCAGGTGCAGCCTGACTAGGGCCTTATTAGGTTCATCAATTACTACTTGTGTTTATATTCTATTTCCCTTGAAATAAGACCAGAGATATAGGGTGCAGGTCGGCCATTCGGCCCATCGGGTCTGCTCCGTCACGCTATCATGAGCTAATAGAATTCGTCCGTCATTCCTACTCCACTGCATTCACCCCATACAATTTGATGCCCTATTTAATCAAGAACCTATCTGTCTCTGTTTTAAATACACCCAATAACGGCCTGCACAGCCGCTTGTGGCAAGAAATTCCACAGATTTACAAACCCCTGACTAAAGTAATTTCTCTGCATTTCAGTTCTAAATGAACGTCATTCAATCCTGAATTCGTCCTATATTGTCCTTTAATCCCCTATCATAGGAAATAACTTTGCCATATCTAATCTGTTTTGGCCTTTTCACATTAGGGATGTTTCTATGAGATCCCCTCGCACTCTTCTGAACTCCAGGGAATACAATCCAAGAGCTGCCAGACGTTCCTCATACGTTAACCCATTCAATCCTGGAATGATTCTCGTAAATCCTGCCTGAACCCTCACAATATCAGTATATCTTTTCTAAAATAAGGAGCCCAAAACTGACAATATTGCCATTGTGCTCTCACGAGTGCCTGAAAGAGCCTCAGCATCATATCCCTGCTTATATATTCTATATCTCTAGAAATGAATGTGAAAATTGCATTCGTCTTCTTCACAACCGTCTTAACCTGGAGGTCAAATTTTAGGGTATCTTGCACATGGATAGAAAGTTCCTTTATCCCTCTGCATTTCGAATTCTCTCAGCATCTAAATAGTAGTCTCCTCGTTTATTTATTCCATCAAAGTGCATGATAATACATTTTCCAGCTTTGCATTTCATTTGCCACTTCTTCCTCATTTTCCGAAACTATCTAAGTCTCTGTGCAGGGTTTCTGTTCCTCAACACTACCCGCTCCTCCACCTATCTTTGTATCATCGGCAAATTTAGCCACAAACCATTAGTACCGTCGTCCAACTTATTGATTTGCATTATAAAAGCAGCGGTCCTAACGCTGATCCCTGTGGAACACCACTGGAAACCGGCAGCAAGCAGGAAGAGGATCCCTTTGTTTCCACTTCTGTTTTCTTCCGACGAACCAATGCTCCACCCATGCTTGTAACTTCCCTGTAATTCCATAGGCTGGTATACACAGCAGCTTGTGAAAGGCCTTCTGAAAATCCAAGTACACTGCATCATTTTTTTCTTTTTTTTTACCCTGCTTGCAATTTTCTCAAATAACTGCAGTAGATCTGTCAGGCAAGAGTTACCTTTCAAGAAACTAAATTCCAGCATTATATCTGCCTTCTTTACCTCAGACGCAAACTGTAAATTAATAAAATTCATTATCATCTATTACCCAACACTGTCTTCCATCTGCCACTCTTTTTGCTCATTCTTCCAGCTGGGGCAATCACATTGCTTCTTCAACAATACCAGCACTTCCACTTATCTTCATATCATCCGCACACATTGCTACAAAACCATCAATTATATTATTTAATTCACTGACCAATAATGTGAAAAGTAAAGTTTGCAATACTGATTCCACAGAACATCACTAGTTACTGGCAGGCAAACAGAAAAAAAGGGCATTTTATTCATACTTGGTTGTTTACCATTCCTCTGACCACACCGGTACATTTCCTGCAATGCCATAGGATTTATCTTGAAAAGCAGCCGCATGTGTCGCACCTCACTGAACGTCTTCTGAAAGACCAAGTAAACGGCATCTACTACCTCTCTTTTTTTTCCACCTGCTTGTTACTTCCTGGAAGAACCTACCAGCTTCCTCAGGCAGGATTTTCTTCACAGGAAACATGTTGAATTTGACGTATTTTGTCAAGATTCGAAAAATGATCCCGAAAACACATCCTTAAGAATCGACTCCAGCACTCTCGCAATCACTGAGGTTAGGCTAACTGGCCTGTAATTACTTTTATTTTGCCTTCCGTCATTTTTAACGAATGGATAGACATTTGCAATTATCTGCAGGAAGATTGTTCATACTGAGATAGGGCGAGACAATAACGAGAGGTAATAGGTAAGAATGATAGTTGAAATGTTTGAGGGAAACGTGACGGAGAGCTTTACACAGAAGGTAGTGAGAGTGTGGAGCCAGAGGCCATTGGATCTTTAAGAGCACCATTTCTATATTTGAAAAAAAATCTGGATAGGTAGTTGGCGACAGCAAGAGTGAAGGGCTAGGTGTATTTGGATACACGAAGCATTACCAGGTGCATTGCGGGATATGGTCCAGGTGGGGCCAGATTGGACTAGGCAGAAAAATAGTCCTGACGAAAGGTCTCGGCCCGAAACGTTGATTGCCCCTTTCAACGGATGCTGCCCGACCTGCTCAGTTCATCCAGCTTGTTTATACGTGTTGATTTGACCACAGCATCTGCAGTGAACTTTGTGTCGGCAGAAAAATAGTTCGGCCCCGGCTGAATGAGACCAAGTGAACGTTTTTGTGTTGCCGTTCTCTATGGCTCAGTGATTCTATGAATCTTTGTGGGTTTCTTTTTTCTCATTCTGCAGGTGTTGCCTGGCATGCCGATGGACTTGCAGATAAGACATTTCTGTTGGAAACGGCTGCTCCGGAAGTTAAGACGACTGAGCAAGATAAATACTAACAAGCAATGTCTGTCAGCCTGCGACGGCGGCTGTGTCAGAAAAGCAGACACGGCGGTACAGCAAAGAGAGCAAATGCAAAACCTGTCATCCTGCAAGTAATCACAGACGCCTTTTCTGCAATATAACAATAAAAATAAAGCTTTCGTTCAATAGTTTGCTGCAACTTCTGATAATTCTCACAAATCCCTTCTATTTGGACATTCCTCAGCACAGGATAGCTGAGCTCGAAGGATACCTCAGATTCCATGGAGCCTGAATTTCTTTGCGTCTGCAAGGGAATCCTAGAACATAATAAAAATACACAACACAGAAAGAGGCCTTTCAGCCAACAATGTGCAAACCAAATAAAATAGTATTCAAGTGGCTAAGTAAATTAACATCTGTTGCCATATTCGAGTCATTGTCTACAAGAGTCTGAAAACGCTCTAATGTATCTGCCTCTGCTACTACACTGGGCAGCTCATTCCAGGCACCCACCATCTTTTGTGTCAAAAATCTACCCCTGATATCGCCTTTGAATTTACCTATTCTCACCTTAAATTCATGCCCTCTGGTATTAAGAATTTCAACCGTCCGAACTGCAGTTTTATAAAGGTGCAATAAAACTTACTGATTTTTGAATTGAATGCCTCGATTATGAAAACGACGGATCCCATATGCCTTTTAAACACCCTATCAAACTGTGCAGACATTTTGAGGGAGATAAGAACTTGGACCTCCGGATCCCTTTGCTCACCAGCACTGTTTAGGATTTTGCCTGTCTCTTTAGGTTTCCCCTACCAAAATGGAGTACTTACATCCTTTTACGCTCCAGGTAATAAAGTCCTAACCTATTCCACCTTTCTCTGTAACTCAGTTTCTCAAGTCCTGTCAACATCCTTGCAAACTTTCTCTGCACTCTTTCAACTGTATTAATATGCTTCCTGTAATCCGGTGCCCAAAACTACTCACAATACACCAAATTCGGCCTCACCAATGTCTTATACAACCCCACCATAATATTCGAATTCTGAGACTCAGTTCTTTGATTTATAAAAGACCATGTTCCAAAAGCTCTCTTTATGACCCTATCTCCCTGTGACGCCACTTTTAGGGAATTTTGTATCTGTATTTCTAGGTCCCGCTGTTTTACTGCACTCCTTAGTGCCCTGCCATTTACCTTGCATGTTTTACCTTGGTTTGTCCTTCCAAAGTGCAATACCTCACACTTATCTGTATTAAACTCCATCTGCCATTTTTCTTGCTAGTCCAAATCCCTTTGCAAGCTTCAAAAGCCATCCTCACTGTCCACTACTCCTCCAGTCCTTGTATCATCAGCGCATTTGCTGATCCAATTTACCGCATTATCATCCAGATCATTGATATAGATGACAAATAACGATGGACCCAGCACTGATCCCTGTGGCACACCACTAGTCACAGACCTCCATTCAGACAAACAATCCAACCACCCTTATCACTCTCTGCCTGCTCCCATTGATCTAATGTGTAATCCAATTTACTACCACACAATGTATACCTAGTGAATGAATCTTCCTAACTAACCTCCCATGCGAGACGTACTCAAAGGCCTTACTGACGTCCATGTAGACTATATCCAACTATACAACATCCACTGCCTTCTCTTCATCCACTTTCCTGGTAACTTCCTCGAAAAATTCTAATAGAGTGGTTAAACTTGACCTACCACGCACAAAGCCCTAATAAGCCTCTGTCTATCCAAATACTTGTAGATCCTATTTCTTAGTACTCCTTCCAATAATTTACCTACTATCGACGTCAAATTTACCGGCCTATACTTCCCGGATATCCCGGATTACATTTAGAGCCCTTTTTTAAACAAGGGAACAGCATGAGTTATTCTCCAGTCCTCCACACATCACTCGTAGATACCGACATTTTAAATATATCTGCCAGTGACACTGCAATTTCAACACAAGTCTGCTTCACGGCCCGAGGGAATACCCTGTCAGGTCCAGGGGATTTATCTACTTTTACTTGCCTCAAGATAGCAAGCACCTCCTCCTCCTCAATCTGTATCGGTTCCATGAACTCACTACTTTTTTGCCTTTTTTTCCAGTGACTCCATCCTTAGTAAATACAGACGCAAAAAAATCATTTAAGATCTTCCCCCTCTTCTTTTGGTTCCATACGTAGCCGACCACTCTGATCTTCAAGAGGACCAATTTTATCACTTACTATCCTTTTGCACTTAATATACCTGCAGAAGCTCTTTCGAGTATCCTTCATCTTGACTGCCAAAGAGCAACCTCATGTCTTCATTTAGCCATCTTGCTATCTTTCTTTAGTATTTTCTGCACTTTTTATACTCCTCAAGCACATTATTTGCTCCCTGTTTCCTATACATGTCAAAGTCTCACTCCGCTTCTTCGTTATCAGAGTTCCAATATCCCTTGAGAACCAAGGTTTCTAATTCTTATTCACGTTGCCTTTAACCCTGACAGGAACATACAATCTCTGCACTTTCAGAATTTCTTCTCTGAAGGCCTCCCACTTACCAATCATATCCTTGCCAGAGAACAAGCTGTCCCAATCCACGCTTTTTAGATCCTTTCGCAAATTGGATGAGCTAGCCTCATTAGTAAGGAATGTTCACCATCCAGAGACAGAGAAGCAGTTTCAGCGACAGGTTACTATCGATGCAATGCTCCTCAGACAGGATGAAGAGGTCAATACTCCCCAATGCCATTAGGCTTTACAATTCTACCGCCAGGACTTAAGAACTTTTTAAAAGCTATTATTAATGCTTTTTGAGATAGTGATTTAGATGCATATCATATTTTTTACTGAGTTAAGTATTGTATGTAATTAGTTTTGCTACAACAAGTGTATGGGACATTGGAAAAAAAGTTGAATTTCCCCATGGGGATGAATAAAGTATCTATCTATCTATCTATCTATCTATCTATCTATCTATCTATATATCTATCTATCTATCTATCTATCTATCTATCTATCTATCTATCTATCTATCTATCTATCTATCTATTTATCTATCTATCTATCTATCTATCTATCTATTTCTTCACCTGTCCTAACTCGTTTCCTAATATTGCATCCTCTCCAGTTGGTACCTCTATATATTGATTCAGAAAACTTTCCTGAATAAATTTGACAAATTCTAACCCGTCTACACCTTCAACTGTATGGGAGACCCAATCAATATGTGGAAAATTAAAATCCCCTTCTATCACAATTTTATATTCCCTGCAGTTGTCTGCTATTTCTCTGTAGATTTGCTCCACCAATTCACGCTGACTATTGGGTGGTCTATAATACAACCCCATTAATGTAGTTATACCCTCCTGTTTCTCAGCTCCACCCATATGGCCTCGGTAGACAAACCCTCTAATCTGTTCTGCCTGAGCACTGCTAAAGCATTTTCCCTGACTAGCAATGTCACAACCACACCCCCCCCCCCACACCCTTCATTCCGCTGCCTCTACCACTTGTGAAACATCGGAACCATGCTGCCAGTCCTACCCCTCCTGTAGCCAAGGTTCACGAATGGCTATCATGTCGTAATTCCATGTGTCAATCCACGCCCTCAGCTCGTCAGCCTTCCCCACAATACTCCTTGCATTGAAGTAGACACACCTCAGAAGATTATCACCACCACACACAATACTTCTATTTATGAACTTACATGACCTTTTAACATCATTTATTTTCACCCCCGCTCCACTATTTGTTCTGGCATTCTGGTTCCCATCCCCCTGCAAATCTAGTTTAAACCTTCCCCAATAGCACTAACAACCATACCTCCAAGGATATTAGACCCCTTGTAGTTCAGGTGAAACCCGTCTCTCTTGTACAGGTCCAACTTGGCCCAGAAGAGGTAACAATGATCCTAAAATCTGAAACCCTGCTCCCTACACAAGTTCCTCAGCCACATGTTCATCCGCCAGAGCATCCTATTCTTACCCTCACTGGCACGTGGCACAGGTAGCAATCCTGAGATTGCCATCTTCGTGGTCCTACTTTTTAACTTCCTTCCAAGCTCTCTATTCTCACCGTTCAGGACCTCTTCACTCTTTCTTCCTAAGTCATTGGTACCGATGCGTGCCATGACATCTGGCTTCAGAATCCCACTTCAGAATACTGTTCACACAATCAGACACATTCCTGATCCTGGCACCCGGGGCGCAACAAACTCTCCGGGAGACGCTGTCACGACCAGAGAACCACCTCTCTGTACCTCTAACTATCGGGTCCTCTATCACTACCGCTCTCCTCTTCTTCCACCCTCCCTTCTGCACTGCAGAACCAGACTCAGTGCCAGAGATCCGGCTGCCGCAGCTTGCCCAAGGTAAATCATCCCCCTCCCAAAGTTATCCAAATCAGTATGCTTGTTGTTGAGAGGAATGGCCACAGGAAACCCTGCTCTGACTGCCCTTTCCCCTTCATTTCGCCTGACGGTAACTCAACTACCTGTGCGCTGCTCCTTTGACGTAGCTACCTCCCTGAAGCTATTATCTATAAACTCCTCATTCTCCCAAATGAACCGGAGGTCATCCAGCTCCCGCTCCAGTTCCCTAACGCGGTCTGTTAGGAGCTTCCGCTGGATGCACTTATTGCAGGTATCGTTGTCAGGGACACCGGAGGAGCATTCCATCATGTTGCCTGACATTCTCCCTAAATTTACTAGTTAAAGAAGAAATCGAATGAGAAAAAAGAAACAAAAACAATAACTTACCGGAACCTAATCTCGCCTCTGCCTGTTAAAAGCGAAGCCTGTTGAGCCAAAGTTATCTAGACCTTTAACAGTACATGGAGCTAAGATGTTGTGGCCATTACAGAGACTTGGATGGCTCCGGCAGAAATGCTTACTTAGTGCTAAGCTATAGATGTCTCAGAAAGGGCAGAGATGGAGGCAAAAAAAGGTGGGGGCGAGGCACTGCTGATCAGAGTTAGCGTCACGGCTGCAGGAGAGGAGGATGTTATGTCGGAATTGTCTAATCAGCCTCTGTTGGTGGAGGTTCTAAAGAGGAAGGGGTCAATAACTCTACTGGGTGATTTATAGACCACTTAATAATAACTAGGACATCAAGCAGCAGATAGGGAGGCAAAATCTGGGAAGATGTTAAAATACCCGGGTTGACGTGGTGGAAGAATTCAATTTCCCAAATATTCATTGGCATCTCCCTAGATCAAGGGGTTTAGATGGGGTGGAGTTTATTAGGTGTGTTCAGGAAGGTTTCTTGACACAATATGCAGATAAACAAAAACGATGAGAGGCTGTTCTTGATCTATTATTGGGAATTCAACCTGGTCAGGTGTCAGGTCTCTACGTTGGAGAAAATGTTGGAGATAATAACCACAATTCTATCTGATTTATCATAGCATTGGAGAGGGAGAGGAAAATACCAGTCAGGAAAGCGTTTAAATGGAGAAAGGGGAATATATGAAGGTATCAGGCAGGAACTTGAAAACATTAATTAGGAACAGATTTTCTCAGGGAGATGGACGGCAGAAATGTGTCAAATATTGAGTGGACAATTCGTTCCGATTAGACCAGGAAAGGATAGTAGGATACAGGAACTGTGTTGTGCAAAGGCTGTTGAAAATTTATTCAAGAAGAAAAGAAAAGCTTACGAAAGGTTCAACAGAACTCGGTAACGATAGAGGAATAAAACGTATAAGGCAAGCTGGAAGGAGTTTAAGAATGAATTTAGGAGAGCCAGAAGGGGCCATGAGAAGTACTCGGCGGACATAATTAAGGAAAATCCCAAGACATTCTACGAGTATGTGAAGGGCAAGAGGAAAAGACGTGAGAGAATAGGACCAATCAAGTATGACAGTGCAAAAGTATGTGTTGCACAGGAGGAGATAGAAGTGATACTTAATGAATGCTTTCCTTCATTATATACTATGGAAAAGTACTTGACGATTGTAGGCATGACTTACAGCGGATCGAAAATGTTGAGCATATGGACATCAAGAATGAGGATGTGAGGAAGCTTTCGAAAAGCATCGAGTTGGATTACCGGATGATATATAACCCAGACTACGTTGGGAGGCGAGGGAGAAGATTGCTGAGCCTCTGGCAATGAACGTTGCATCATCCATGGGGACGGGTGAGGATCCAGAGGAATGGAGTATTGCAGATGTTGTTTCCTTAATAAGAAAGGGATTAGAGATAGCCCAGGAAATTATAGAACAGTGAATTTTACTTTAGTGGTTGGTAATGATCCGGACAGGCAGGGTTTCGGAGGATTTGCACTTTTTCCAAGTCAGCTCGTGCCTTATAAACCGCATTGATTGTTTTTGAGGACGTGACGAAACACATTGATGAAGGTAGAGCAGTAGATTTAGTGTTTTAAGGATATGAGCAAGGCATTTGATAAGGTACCCCATGAAAAGCTTACTGAGACAGTAAGGAGGTATAGGATCCAAGGAGACCTTGCATTGTGTATCCAGAATTGGCTTGCACTCAGAAGGCAGTGTTGTTAGAGACGGGTCATGTCCTGGGTGTAGTGGTGTGCCTCCGGGGTCTGATCTGGGACCCCTTCTCTTCGTGAATTTCATAAATCAGCTGGATGAAGAACTGGAGGGATGGGTTCGTAAATTTACTGATGACACAAATACTGGGGATGTTGTGGATAGAGTGGAGGACTGTCAGAGTTTACAGCGGGACATCGATAGGATCCAAAACTGGGCTGAGTCGTGGCAGATGGAGTGGAGTCAAACCAGGTAAGTGTGAGGTAGCTCATTTTAGTAGGTCAAATATGACGGCAGAATATAGTATTAATAGTAAGACTCTTGGCAGTGTACAGAATCATAGGGATCTTGGGGTAAGAGTACATAGGACACTCAAAACTGTTGCGCAGTTTGTATCTGTGGATAAGAAGGCATACAGTGCCTTCATCATGGGTGAGATTGAGTCTAAGATCCGAGAACTAATGTTACAGCTATGTAGCATGCTGATCAAATCACACTTGGAGTCCTGTGCTCAGTTCACTTCACCTCACTGCAGGAAGGATGTGGAAACTATAGAAAGGGAGCAGAGGAGATTTACAAGGATGTTGCCTTATGAGAACAAGTTGAGTGAACATGGTATTTTCTCATTCGAGCTGTAGAGGATGAGAGGTGACCTAATAGAGGTGTTTCAGATGATGAGAAGCATTGATCGTGTGGATAGTCACTGGCTGTTTCCGAGGGCTGAAATGACTAACACGAGAGTACACAGTTTTAAGGTGCCTGGAAGAAGGTGCAGAGGAGATGTCAGAGGTCATTTGTTTTTTTATAAACGCAGAGAGTGATGAGTGCTTGGAATGGGCTGCCAGAGGATGGAATTTTATATATCAGTATATTCTTGTAGTAATTTATAGTTATTATATTATAATGTCTGGGAAATTAGAGCTGCCGCAAAACAACACATTTCACGATATTTGCACATTTGAATCCGATTCTGAGCTAATTGAATGCCCAGCACTTATCTTTGTGGAACACCAATTATGCAATTCAAAAAATTAATGGTTTGTTCGAGGCATATCCCTTCTGACCGACTTACATATATCACGGATCAGTGGAGCACAAGCCTTTCTGCTGACAATGTAGTGCCGACTCAGATAAATTATTTTACTGACTTGATTAACACAATCACAAGAAATAGCACATTTGCTGAGAATGTGGCACAACTGATGTACAATAGACTGCATGGATTTGCTTAGCCACACACTGTCACATATATTAGACCGTTCTGAAGTGCAGAAACTCAGTGATAAAATGTTAACGATGATATTGTAGTTGATAATTTCATTTCCAACACCCTCATGATCACAAGTTCAATTTTGAACAGGAACCTAATCGAGCATTTTGCAGACGCTTTTCACCAGAATCAATGTCCGGCCTACTGCTTGTCATTGCAATCGTTTTGCCTAAAATGGAAACTATAATTTCTATTGGGTTAGCGAATCTGGTAACGCGCTGTAAAACAGTTGAGACACATTGCTAACTATTTAAGAGTGCTCTTCTAATAAGAAAGCCACTCTTTGCTCTACCTAGCAGCAAGTTAACCTCCAATTTCGTCGAAGAACTATATAAAATCACCCTTCATTCACACCAGGCAAAGCGAAATGTGGTGTCTGTGGATACTTTTGTTTGTCCTCCAAAATCCAAGCTGTAAGTACTGTTATCAACCACTTTAAATGTAATATAAATGTAGATTCTCAAACATTTCTGAGTGAAGCTTTGTGGTTAAACGCTGAGGAACTGTGTGCACCTCTAATCGATAATAGTTTGTGATCACGATTGATTGGATGCAGAGATGAGATACCAAGTTGGATCTTGATTAGCTTTGGCAGAAGGTGGGATAGGCTCGGGATAACTTTTATTGAAGTGGATGAGGCGGCAGAGTAACGTGACAAACGCCTATGAAATATGAAAGAGTAAATATAAATTATGACATTTTAAGAAAGAGTAGATAGACTCCGATGGATAAGATATAAGAAATATCTGCATTTATCAAAATTCTAAGAGCGTACGACTTTGTTTAATAAAATTACTATATATATTTTCGCGGTATGTAGGAGATTGTTGTTCACCCAAAGCTTGAAAACGCCATGGTATCGGAAGCTTTCAGCTTAGTGTTATAAAAAGGCATGAATATAAATATGTCATTGAGGCACGGTGGGCAAATGGTTCTTCGTGTTATATGACGGTAAAACTTTAGTAAATAATCTTATAAAACCCATTGGCAATGTTTAGTTATTTGACATTATTTATGTGTCAGTTCTTCTGGAGTGAATGCCAGTAAATGCTTTGTTCCGATTTGTTCAGAAAAATAAATTAAATCTTCATCACTTTGTGCTCTGATAATATGCCATGAATTATCTGGTTGAACTACATTAAACACAGCGACATTTTAAAACCTGGGCAGAATACTTGATTGTATTTTTATCCTCGCAGGTTTGTTCATAATCTAAGAAAGTTATTTGATGTTATCTGGTTAACGTATCAGGTGAAAATGTTACATGCGGCATGCCTTGTCCCAGAAGAAATCGGGCTTTTCGGTTAAGAAGTCTGCATATGCCCTCCTATCTCATATTCCAAATATCAACGATTTGATAGGCTACGATTTTACCGATTTACTCAAGGCAATATCTATACACTTTTGTCCCAGCGCCGCACGGGTCAGTTTTGTAATTAAATCATCTTATATCTCGTCGAGGGCTTTCCCGATCTGTGAGAACCTGAAGCGAACCGATGGCAGTGTGAAACGATTGAACCTTCAGTCTACGTTCGGCTCTCTCTTTTGAGCGCGTACGTTACATGTGCATGTTTTCGTCTCTTCCTACTCAGTTCCTTGCTCCCACATTGTAATTTGCTGACATTGTATCGATGCAAACATGACTCGGTAAAAAAAAATGTATTCTGCTTCTCCGTTGCCGTTCTTCCGTGCCTGTGTCATGACAGTTAGTTTCCAATTATGTTCGACGATGAACCGCATAAATGTACAAGCATATCACTTTAAAAATATGTGGATCCAGCGAAGTCATTATTCCAGATCAATTTCCTAATTAAATTCCAAGAACACAGTACTAAATTGAACTGTATGCATAGGGATAAACCTCAGGGGAATTATTCCGCTGAAATAAAACCAGCAGGATAATTGTAGTTCAGAATAACGGTAGCTCTAATACACTAGGAAATCTGATTTGTCTTCTTGACTGTTCCGAAATTGATAGATTGGAAGTTTCTATGTTAGTACCAGATAGCAAACTTGATGTCAAATTCTCCATACTGCTCTGGAATGGAAAGGTTTGCATCTAGTTGTAAACTCAGCCAGCTCCATCATGGAAACTGGCTTCCCCACTCTCAATAGCCTCCAAAACAAGATTCTTCAAAAAAATGTATAATTAAATATTCTGTTTGTTATTTTTATTGTGCATTTCACTGTACTGCTGCCGCAAAACAACATGCTGCACATCAGTGATATTACATTGAATTCTAAATCATACTTGCTGAAGGGCTCAGTTCAAAGTGTCAATTGTTTATTCATTTGCATTCTTGCAGCGTGGCTTACTGAGATACTCCAGCATTTTGTGTGTATTTCTATGTCAGGAAAACTATTGTTTTTGGCTGCAGTACACTATAAGACGTAAGATACACTATAAATTACAATAGGAAATACAGTATACATTTAAAAATTAAATAAGTAGACGGCAGGCTCCCAACATGGGTTCCAAGGCCCCCTTGCTTAATGGTATTGTTCCACGCATACAAAAGGATCGGAACACCTCAAGTGCGGCAAATTAACTCTACACTAACATACCATGTCAAAGTTCTGCCTGCTTCAACACAAAACGTCGTTGGATCTATTAAATCGAATTTAAACTATTCACTAAAAAACTACAAGGGCGATTACTGCCAAGCAAATTAAACAATGAAAATTAGAATTAAATATGTTAAAAATAGTTCATGTAATTTCATCAAGGTAGGGGGTTGTCGGCTTGCAGATATTATGCATTTCGAATATGGAAGTCTATTCTTTGGGAACAACAATACGACTGGAGGGAGCTCACATTGAGTATTGTGAACCGTTTTCGGTTCCTCACCTCAGGAAAGAAGTGCTGGCATTAGAGAGGTTTCGGAGGTGATTCACAAGGATGATACCGGTAATTAAAGGGTTATCATACGAGGAACAAAAATAACAAGCGGTAACTTTACGACTTCCACAATTTCTCTTCCAAATCATCGTGCAAACCTTGGCAGAAAATCGCAAACAGGCGATATAATAAATCGTTCTCAATGATAAGCTGTTCCAATATTTTAAAGGCACTCTACCTCTGAGCTACGCAAATTGAAATGCTCTCGCGCACAGAGACGTTGTTGCAGTGTAGTTGGAATTTTATCTTATATAATGTTAACGTGGATGTTAAATACCCTATGATACATTATCTGTTAATTAATAATATCCTGAAATTTTCAATATAATAAACGTATCACAGTCTTTATTTTCAAGCATATTGTCTCAGGAGATTAGTGTGCAAACTTGAAGCACACGGTATTGGGGTATGGTATTGATGTGGATAGAGAATTGGTTGGCAGACAGGAAGCAAAGAGTGGGAGTAAACGGGACCTTTTCAGAATGGCAGGCAGTGACTAATCGGTACCGCAAGGCTCAGTGCTGGGGCCCCAGTTGTTTCCAATATATATTAATGATTTAGACGAGGGAATTAAATGCACCATCTCCAAGTTTGCGGATGACACGAAACTGGGCGGCGGTGTTAGCTGTGAGGAGGATGCTAAGAGGATACAGGGTGACTTGGATAGTTTAGGTAAGTGGGCAAATTCATGGCAGATGCAATTTAATGTGGATAAATGTGAGGTTATCCACTTTGGTTGCAAGAACAGGAAAACAGATTATTATCTGAACGGTGGTCGATTAGGAAAAGGGGAGGTGCAACGAGACCTGGGTGTCATTGTACACCAGTCGTTGAAGGTGGGCATGCATGTACAGCAGGCGGTGAAAAAGGCAAATGGTATGTTGGCATTCATAGCAAAAGGATTTGAGTACAGGAGCAGGGAGGTTCTACTGCAGTTGCACAAGGCCTTGGTGAGACCGCACCTAGAATATTTTGTGCAGTTTTGGTCCCCTAATCTGAGGAAAGACATTCTTGCCATAGACAGAGTACAGAGAAGGTTCACCAGATTGATTCCTGGGATGGCAGGACTTTCATATGAAGAAAGACTGGATCGACTATGCTTATACTCACTGGAATTTAGCAGATTGCGGGGGGATCTTATTGAAACGTATAAAATTCTAAAGGGATTGAACAGGCTAGATGCAGGAAGATTTTTTCCGATGCTGGAGAAATCCAGAACGAGAGGTCACAGCTTAAGGATAAAGGGGAAGCCTTTTAGGACCGAGATGAGGAAAATCTTCTTCACACAGAGAGTGGTGAATCTGTGGAATTCACTGCCACAGGAAACAGTTGAGGCCGGTTCATTGTCTATATTTAAGAGGAAGTTAGATATGGCCCTTGTGGCTAAAGGGATCAGGGGGGTATGGAGAGAAAACACGTAAGGGTTCTGAATTGGATGTTCAGCCATGACCATACTGAATGGCGGTGCAGGCTCGAAGGGCTGAATGGCCTACTCCTGCACCTATTTTCTAAGTTCCTATATTTCTAAGTTACAACAATGTTACAACATTTAGTAATAAAGAATGGAAGTCGGTAGCTCGTTTTCAATAAACGGCCGGACCGCTGAGCACCTACGCCGTCTGCAACAAAATAAGAATTAATAAAAAATAAATGTGCCTGGCAGTTTCCAGGCCGAGTAAAAAATTCCTGCTCAAAGCCGTGTTTATTTAGCAAAGCTACATCAAAAAATATATAGAGGGATCGTTGTGTAAAACTATCTCACTCATTGGAGTCTATCTGTGAAATTAATCAGAAAATGGCTGATGGTGGATTTTCCAAATCCGATCCAGCGTGTCTGCTTAGGCTCCTTCGTCATCGCAATGAGAAGAGGGCATACCTTTGGTAATGGTGATCGTTAATGATGGATGACACTTTTTTGAGGCATCATCTTTTGAAGATGTCTTCCACACTGGCGATATATAGTAGAGATAATAATTTTGACACTGGTTCCGATTTCAAATATCAATTCTACACACACGTAACCATGAAGAATTCCGCGATAATAAACGCAATTTTAAGTAATCTTCTGTACCGTATCACGGCGTGTCTGATTAAATTCAAGTTTGAGATAGAGTTCCAGTGTATTGTCCTCTCATTGCACATCTATATAACCAAACGAAGTAATGGATCTCCAGACCACGGTACAATCATAAAATATATACAACACACAGCATATATACCAAAACATACAAAAAATAGTTGACCCTTCGCTCCATCTGGTCCGTGCCGAACGTGTTAAACTGCCTCTTCCACAGATCTGCACCTCCACCATAGCGCTCCTACTGGTAGAGTACATCTAATCATCCGACGTTTACTTAAACGTTGAAATCGAGCTTGCATGTACTACTTGTGCCGGCAGCTCATTCAACACTCACATGACACGCAGAAGATTCCCCGATGTTCCCAACAATATTTCCAGCTTTCTCCTCTGCCCATGATCTCTTGTTACATTTCCAGCCAACGTCAGAGGGAAAGGCCTGCTTGATATCCTCCATCTATACCCCTGATAATTTCATACGCCTCTACCAGCTTTCCTTTGTATATTTTACGTTCCAAGCAGTAAAGTCTGAAACTATTAAACCGTTTACTCATAGTGCAGATTCGCCAGATCTGGCAACATCCTTGTAACTTTTGTTTGGTAACTTTCAGTCTTACTTACATCTATCCTGTAAGTAGGTGACCAGAACTGCACACAATACTCCAATGTATGATACACAAACGATTTTTTTAAACGTCAACATAACATTCCATCTTCTGTACTTAATATATTGATTAATAAAGACTAATGTGAGATAAGCTATCTTTATGACCCTATCTACCTGTGACTAAACTATCAAAAGTTACGGACACATAGTCCCAGTACTTTTGACTGACCCTCACTCCTCAGTGCTCTACTGTGCGCTGAGCAAGAACGACAATAGCACGTCCTACTGACGTGCAACAACTCACACTTCTCGGCATTAATTTCCATCTACAATGTTGCAGCCCATTTTTTCCAGCATATTCAGATCTGTCTGCAAGAATCGCTTTCCACTACACCCCCAATCTTAGTGTCATCCGCACATTTACTAATCCTGTTAATCACATGATCATCCAAATCATTGATGTAGATGATAAGCAACAACAGACCCAGCACCGATCCCGACGGGACTCCACTTGACACAGGCCGCCAGTCAGAATGGCAAACGCCAACTACTACTCTATGGCTTCTTCCACAAAACGAATGTCTAATACAATTAACTAGTTTTTCATGATCGCCGACAGACAATCGTCCCATGTGGGACCTTGTCAAATGTCTTACTAAAATGTATGTAGACAGCATAAATTCCTTCCATTCGTTAACTTTCCTGGTAACTTATTTGAAAAATTCGATACGATTGGTTCGACATGACCTACCACACAGAACGACATGCTGAATCTGCTGAACAGTAAAAAAAAAACCTCGAGAGGAATTTTATATAAACACCCAAACAGTAGTAAGGATGTGGTCCGCAAATTCCAACAGGAACCAGAAAATACAAAGAAAAAGGGTAATATTCCGACTGTCATTGGGAATTTCGACATGAAGTTACATTGGGAAAGTCATAATTTTTCTAGATTGCAGAGGGGGGTACTTCTCGTGTTCTAATTTGATGACTTTTTAGAACACCTCGAGGATAAGCTCAGGAGGGAATCAGCAATTCTGTGAACCAGTATTGATAGAGAGTTTAGGTTAACAATCATTAGTGGAAAATTGTCACAAACTAATTCTCCCTGAAATTTGAAAAGAGAAGCTGCCAATTGTATCAGTATTTCGGTAGCGAAAAGGGAATTACATGCGGAGCGTAGAGCACAATTGATTGGGGAAAAAGAACACACACTGTCTGCGATGATGGCAGAACAGCAATAGCTGGAATTTCAGGAAGCAATTTGGAAGGCACAGGATATATACATCCAAAATAGGAAGAAGTATTCTAAAAGAAAGCTGACAAAACCGTGGCTAACAAGTGAAGTCAACGCCAACATGTGAGGAAAAAAGGCACAAAAACTAATGGGACGCGTTTAACAACCAACCAAAGTCAACTAAAAATTCATTAAGACGGTGAAGATGAAATGCGAAAGTAAGCTAGTGAATAAATTGCATACCAAATGTTTCGTCAGATACATTATCTGTAAAAGAGCGACGAGAGAGGATATCGGATCACTGGAAAGCAATGCTGGACAGCTAGTAATGCTGGTCAACAAGATGGAGGCCAGTGTGATTACGTATATACCATCGGTCGTTACTGTTTCAGACGCTAGTATTTGGAAGCTCCAACGGTCAGGGGTCATGAGATGTGTGAACTTGTCATAATTAGAAACAATGTTCTTTGGGAGTTGAAAACTCTGAGGGTATACAAGTCACCTGGACCTGGTAGCATACATCCCAGTGTGCTGACATAGCTGGGTAAACAGACCGTGGGAGCATTATCAATGACATTTTAAAGGATCACTAGATTCTGGAATGGTTCTTTATGACTGAAAACTTGCAAATGTCATTTCATTCTTCAAGGAGGGAAATGGAAGAAGAAAGAAAATTGTTAGCCAGTTTGCCTCATCTCAGTAGTTGGGAAGATGTCGGAGTGGATTACTAAGGATGAGATCTGAGGATACTTGGAAGCACATGATAAAATAGGCAACAGTCTAAAAGGTTCGGGTATTCGAAGAGTCACCTGGATAGCTACATGGAGCTTAGGAATATAGAGGGGTATGGATTACCTTAGGTTAATTACCATTACATTACTAATGGGGGCCGAAGAGCGTGTATTGTGCTGTTGGTCTTCTATGTTTCTCTGTTTCTAATTGACAAGCAGGATAGACAAAGTAAAGTCGGTTCATGTTATGCCCTTGGATTTTCAGAAGCTTTTTGACGAGGTGCTGCACCTGAGCCTGCTTAACAAGTTTCGTGCCCATGGTATTAAACGAAAGATTCTACTAGGTATAAAACAGTGGCTGATTGGCAGGAGTCAAAGTTTTGGTTGGTTGCCCGTAACTGGCGGTATTCCGAAGTGCTTTGTGTGAGGACGGACTTCTTTTTTTAAATTTTATATGTCAATCAATTGGATGATGGAATTCAGGGCTTGTTTGCTAAGTTTGCAGACGATATGAAGACAGGAGATGGGCATGTTGTTTGAGTAACTAGAGATGCTACTGAAGGACTCACCTTTGGAAAAGGCGCAAAGAACTGGCAGAGTGAATTCAATGACGGGAAGGAAACATTAAAAACCCTTGTGCAGGCAGTGAGGGAGACAAATGCAGTGTTAGCACTCGTTTCAACGGTATTTGAATATAAATGCAAGGGCGTAAAATTGAAATTTTATACAACACTCGTAAGACTTATTTCGGATACTTGTTACACACACAAACTGTTGTAGGAACTCAGCAGGCCAGGCAGCATCTATGGAAAAAATCTACCCAAAAATCTTCCGCAAGACCGGAGAAAGAAATCTGAGGAGTAGATTTGAACGATGGGAGTTGGGGAGAGAAACACAAGGATATAGGTTTAACCTTAAGAGGGGGGGAATTACGTAAAAGCTGGAAACTTGATTGCTGAAAGAACAGAAGACCACGGGAGGAAGAACCCTAGAGGTTTGGGCGGGTACGGAGATAAGATGACAGCGAAAAGAGAATGGGAAGGGAACGGAGGATGGAGGGCTGGGCATTACGCGAAGTTCGAAAAACTGATTTTCATGCCATCAGGAGGAAGGCTATCCGAAAGGAATAGAAACTGCTTTTCGTCCAATCAAAGTGTGGTCTCATCACGGAATGTGAATGGGAAGTGGATTTAAAATAAATAGCCACAGTGAGATCCTAATCTTTTGGCGTCGGAGCGTAGATGCTTGGTGAAGGAATCCCCCAATATACGTCGGATCTCACCGATATACTGGAGGCAACACCAGAAGCACTAGGCAGAGTATATTACACCAACAGAGTCACAGGTGAAGTGTTGCCTCACCTGAGAGGACCGTATAGCGTCTTGGTTGTTAATGAGGGAGAGGGTGTAGGGGCAGGTGTAACACTTGTTACGCTTGCAAGGACACTCTTGAGCGGTTTTGGGCCACTTATCTAAAACTGAAACTGGAGAAGATTCGAAGAATGTTCGCGAAAATGATTCCACTGTTGAATGGCTTTTAATAGGAAGAGGGTTTGACAGTTCTTACCCTGTATTAACTGGAATATAGAATAATCAATTGTGACCACATTGAAGCCTATCAAATGGAAAAAGGCCTTGATATAGTGGATGTGAAGAAGATGTTTCCTAGAGTGGAAGGTCAGACCACAGGACGTAGCCTTAGAATAGATGGGCTTCCTTTTAGAATGGAGATGATAAGGAATTTCTTTAGCTAAAGAGTCTTGAATCTGTCGATTTCTTTGTTACAGGTACAGCGATGTATAATTAAGGCAGAGGGTAATCGATTCATCTTTTTGGTCAGGCATGAAGTCATGCAGGAACAATTCAAGTCATAGGGTTAAGAGGAAAATTAGATAAGCTAGGATTCAATTGCGGAACAGACTCAGCGGGCTAACTGGATTAATCCTCATGGTTCTGAACAATCAACGTTTATCCAAACACCGTGCACTTTAATCTGATACATTAGAATGACTTCCCAAAACTGTCCCACAAGTGATGTCATCCGGGAATCTCGTTCTCGCCCCACAGAACGTCGTTTTTGATCCCCTAATTAACAAATCTGCTATCAACACAACTCGCCTTTTCTCCCCCTTTCCTTCTCAGTCTCAGAATCAGAATCAATGCTAGAAACGTGAGCACCGTGACTTTCCTTTGTTAGGTCATCGCCCCCTACAATATCCAAAGAAAGCTGTACCGGTTGAATGGGATGGCCAAAAGTGGACTCCGCACTGGTTCCTTAACGTTTTTTTTTCATTCCTGACTGTCATCCAATTACCTGTGCCCTCCACCTTGGGTGCAGCTCCCTCTCCAAAGGTCATATCTATCGCATCCTCTGACTCCGCACTGTTCCGAAGTTCATTCGGATCCAGATCCAACACTTTCACGGGGTTTGCTAGAAGTTGAAGCCTGGTACACTTTCCACAGTTGTAGTTCTTACAGACACACTAGGTCTCCCTTCCTTCCAACATGCAGCACAAGGAACATGCCACTATCCTGGCTCACTCCATTAATGTTCCTAACTGAGCAATTATAAAGAATAATGCATGGGAAAAATCTCTACCTTTTTGGTCTTTGCTTTTGCCTTCATTAACTGAAGCCACTACCCGCTGAATCCCGGAAGAACTGCAGCCTCAAAATCTCCGCTTGGATGATGGCTGCTCAGCTTTCCTTGCCATATATATATATATAAATAATTACATAGGTAGTTCAAAGAGAGAAGAAAAATACTGACAAAGAAGCCTCTCCTGAAGCATAGTGTATGGATAATATTATAACAAATCTACGTATTTTCAGGGCAGTTTGGTCGAATTTATTTTCAGAGTGCTGGATATAAATGGTGTCGCATTAAATTTTTAGTTTCCAGCCCATCTTTCTCAAATTGGAAATATTTAAATGATGGGATACCAGCTCACATATTCAAGCATCAGAATAAGTGATAATAATCTGATTTCGATTCAGTGAGATGAAATATGGAAACCCCTACCATGTATGTTTCAACGTTCACTGACGTCTGGTGAAATCGCTCAAGACTGGAAATAGACTAACGTTGTCCCAGTACATAAGAAGAGTGACCGCACTGACCCTGGTACCTATTGAACCGTACGTTTAATGTGTCTCGTAGGAAATATTAACATAAAGTGAGCTGGAAAAGCAGCTAATTAGAACAGAACTGCTTACAGCCAGCATGCGTTCAGAATGGGGAGGTGTTCATGTTTTTACTAATATGCTGGAGTTCTATGAAGAGGCACCTAAAATTAGCAATAAAGCGGTTGAAATAATTTATTTGGACTTTCAGAAGGTTTTTAACAAGAAACCCCTAACGATGCTTATAATGAACTTAAAGGATAAAGGAATTCAGGATAAGGGTTGAGAAAGGTTTTTGGAAATGGCTGTAGAGCAGAAAACACCGAATTATGGTCAGACGCTCAATTTCACGCCTAGTAGCTGTTAAAAGTGGAATTTCGCTGGGATCAGTTTTGGTTCCGCTGCTGTTTTTAATCTGGATTAATGGTTTGGATAAGCACGTTACCAATAAACTGGTAAAATTTGCAGATGACAGAAAATTAAGTGGACGGTCTGATAACGTGCGGGCAGGGTAAAATAATGAAAACAAAATCCAAATGTGCACATATTATTGTCTGGTAAAAGTTAATGTAAGTAATTGTAAAATATGACATACAGAAGTAGAAATATTAGATAAAACTGTCCAATTGGGAGTCCTGTTTTCGAATGTGCACTGTATGAGAAGGATTTGGGCGTCCTAGTAGACTCGTCGTGCCATCATCTGGGCAATGTACAGAAGTAATGAGGAGGTCTGATAGAATGTTCAGCTGTATAATGCGCTCAGTGGATTTCAAGTCTGGAGCTCTTCTCCATTAACTGTATAAAGAGCTTGTGTGGCCCCGTGCACAATTTTGGTCTCTATAATTGAGGGCACTGGAGAGAGTTCTGAGAAGGGCGGCGAGACTCATTCGAGGTCTGCAGAGTACAAGCTGTGAAGAAAGATTGACATAATTAAATCTGTTGAGCCTAGGTATACGCCGCATGAGATGGGACTTGATAAAAATGTTCAAAATACTTAAGAGTATAAATAAAGTGAATGCTATTTCCTACTAAAAAATAAGTGAATCAACGGCGTCTTTAGATTTTGGTGGAGAATGGTTAAAGTAGGATATCATACTAGCATCAGCAAGCATATCTTTACACAGCGATTTGTAGACATATGGAGCAAACTCCCTGGTTGTGTAGTTCAAATCCAAGTTTGATGGTTATTTCAACACTCTCTCTGAATATGATTTTAGCAATCATTGTTGGGCTATGTTCATGTGCCAATGTCATTTTCGTGCCAAAACATATTCCAATGTTCTACTGTTCTATTATCAAAATGATTCAAACATGTTATTCATGAGAAGATGTGTAGATGTTTAAATCACATCTGATTCACAGATAATTGACGGAGTGGACCCAAATATGTATACATATACACTGGTTATATTTCCAAATATGTATACTAATCAAACATTACTTCCGATGTTAAGGCACGAAACATTATCAAATAGCAAAGTTTGTCATAAATAGAGATATTCCGTTGTTGAAAATTTGGGCAGAGAAAATGTCAGATCTCGGTTCATCGGTACATATACGATTCAATGTATTTTGCGAGGTCAAATGCAAGATAGAATTGTTCAATAAATGAAGTACCACTAAGGAGCACATTCGTGCATAACGGTATTGGGATGTTTCGACATTACTGTCTGAAAAATTGGGAGTCAGTCGATAGAATTGAAAAGAACGGTTTATGACACTTGCCTTCATTGGTCAGGACGTTGAGTATAAAAGTTCGCAAGTGGTGTTGCAGCCATATCGAACTTTGGATGTGCCACGTTTTGATATTCTCTGCATTTATGACCCACTTCATAACGCAAACGTTGGAGAATGCCCAGAATACTTTCACCACAATGCTGTCTTTGTTGGAGTATATTCACGAAATGAGACTGGACAAACTTGTTCCATATCTTCTGAAGGATACTGTAACGGAGGTGTATGAATTGTGAGAGGCTTGATTAGAGTAGATAGTCAAGGTATTTTTTTTTTGCCCACGGTTGGGAAGTCAAATACTAGAAAGGGTGCACTCAGTGTGAACTGTGTACGTTTAAAAAGGATTAACAATGGAGTTGGTTTACAAAGAAAATAGTTTGGCATCTGGTGGGATTCAGAATGTGAGTGCGGAGGTTAGGGTAGAAGGACAAAGGCATGATGCTATGTGTTCTGAATTGATGAGAAAGGGCAGGCAGTGGACAAAACATAAATGTAGCTAGTCAGAGAGGTTCAACGCTAGGAATATTTGTAATAGAGGGGATGAAATTAGAGCATGTATCAGTGCGTGAAACTACGAAGTTGTGGCCGTTGCTGAAACTTGGCTAGAGGAAGGGCAGTATTGGCTGATGCAGGTACCGAGATTTAGGTGTTTTAAACGGAATGGGATGGGAGGTAGAGAAAGGGGGAGTAGCATTACTAGTCAGGGATAGTATCACGGCTATAGAAAGAGAGGACGCTGCAGAGAGAGTGTCCACTGAGTCAGTGTGGTTAGATGTCAGAAATAGAAAGGGATCCATCACTGTGCTGGAATAGTCAATAGGCCCCCAAATAACCTTCGGGACACCGAGGAGAAGATAAGCAGGCAGATTTTAGAATGATGCAGGAAAAGCAGGGCTGTAGTTATGGGTGATTTCAACTTCCCTCATATTGACTGGCACCTCCTGACTGCAAGGGGACAGATAGGGATGAATTTGTCAGGTGTGCTCAAGAAGGATTCCTGACGCAGTATGTGGACCGGCCGACGTAAGGAGAGGCCGTATTGGATCTAGTTCTGGGTAATGATCCTGGTCAGGTGGCGGACCTCTTGGTGTGGGAGCATTTTGGTGAGAGTGACCACAACTCCCTTGGCTTCAGCATAGCTATGGAAAAGGATAAAAACAGACAAAATGGGAAAGTGCTTAACTGGGGAAGGGCTACCTATTAAGGGATGAGGCAGGAATTAGCGAGAGTAAATTGGAAACAGATGTTCAAGTGTGAAATCACAGAAGTAATGTGGAGGAAGTTTAGGGACCACTTTTGCTGGGTTCACGACAGGTTTGTCCCAATGAGAGAAGGAAAAAATGGTAGGAAAAGGGAACCGTGGCTGACGAAACAAGTGATGCAACTTGTCAAGAGGAAGAAGGGAGCAGATGTTAGATACAAGAAGCAGGAAGCAGGTGGGGGTCATGAGAAATATATGGTAGCCAGAAAGGAGCTTTGGAAATGATTTGGGAGAGCTCGAAGGGGGCATGAGAAAGCCTTGGCATGCAGGATTAAGAAGAATCCTAAGGCGTTCTATGTATTTGTGAAGAACAGAGGGATGACAAGAATGAAGATGGGGCCGCAAAAGGATAAAGAAGGCAACATATGCCTGGAGGCGGAGGAGATTGGGATCTCCGAAATGAATCATTTGCTTCAGTATTCACAAGTGAAAAGGACCTTTATTAGGGTGAGGTCGAAATAGAACAGACCTCTGTGCTCGATAATGTGGAGATTAAGTAAGAAGAAGTGTTGGATCTTCTTAAAAACATCAAGACTGATAGGATCCCACGGCCGGACGTGATATACCCCAGGTTGCTGTGGGTAGTGAGAAAAGAGATCGCTGGAACAGTAGCTATGATCGTTGAATCTTCGTTGGCTGCAGGGGATGTGCCAGAGCTTTGGAGAATGGCAAATGTACTTCCCTTGTTTAAAAAAAGATAATAGGGTGAATTCCGGGAACTATAAACCAGTGATACTTACGTCGGTGGTCTGAAAACTATTGCAAAAGATTCTTAAGGATAGGATCTACCAGCATTTGGAGAATTACAGCCTACTCAAGGATAATCAACATTGCTTTGTGAAAGGAATGACGTGCCTCACGAGCCTAAATAAGTTTTTAAGAGGTAAGAAAAGAACTTGATGAGGGGACGGCGGTAGATGTGGTCTACATGGAATTTAGCAAAGTATTTGACAAGGTCCCGCACGAGAGTCTCATCCAGAAAGTCACGAGGCATTGGATCAGTGGAACCTTGGCTATTTGGATTAAAAAATTGGCTTACAGGAAGAAAGAAGAGGATAGCAGTGGAAGGAATGTATTCTGCCTGGAGGTCGGTGACTAGCGGAGTGCCGCAAGGATCTGTCCTGGGACACCTGCTTTTTGTGATTTTTATAAATGACCTGGATGAAGAGGCGGTAGGATGGGTGTGTACACTGCGTATACACGAAGATCGGAGGAGTTGTATATGGAGCTGTGGGTTGTCGAAATTTACAAGGGGATATAGACAGGATCGAGATTTTTGCAGAAAAGTGACAGATGGAGTTCAATACGGATAATTGGGAGATGATGCATTTTGGAAGGACAAACCAGAAGGCTGACTCAGGGTTACATAAGAGTATGGATGAACAGAGAGAGGGACTTAAGGTTCAAATCCATTCATCCCTCAAGGTCGCTGCACAAGTTGATAGGATAGTTAAGAAGGACTATGGGATGCTAGGCTTCATTAATTGGGGGATTGAGTTCAACAGTAAGAGGTCATGTTGCAACTCTACAGTTCTCTGGTGAGACCACACTTACTGTATGGTGTTCAGTTCTGGTCACCTCATTACTGGAAGGATGTGGAAGCTATGGAGAGCGTGCCGATGATATTTACCAGGATGTTGCCTGGATTGGAAAACAAGTCTTATGAGACAAAGTTAGCAGAGCTGGGACTTTTCTCTTCGGGGCGTAGAAGAATGCGGGGTGGGTCATGATAGAGGTCTGCAAGATTCTGAGAGGCATAGATAGGGTGGACAGCCAGTATCTCAGGGCACGAATAACAAATACAAGAGGGCATATGTACAAGGTTAAGGGAGGGAAATTTAGGGTAGACATTAGGGGTAAGTTTTATTTTTTTACACAGACAGTTATGGGTGCCTAGAATGACTTGCCAGTGATGATAGTGGAGTCCAAAACATTAGGGGTATTTAAGAGCCGCTTGAGCAGGCACATGGATGAAAGAGAAAATAGAGGGTTAATGGGTAGTGTGGTTTTAGTATTTTTTAAGGAATATATGGGTCGGCACAACATCGAGGGTTCAAAGGACTGTACTGTGTTGTAGTATTCCAGTGTTGTAAAGTTCTAGTGAAAATCCTAAATACCTGGACAACATTGCCAGACGATGAGTAGGAATTTTTTTACAGGCGTATGATAAGGCAAGTAATAGAGACAAGTGGAACTATTTTAAAGTGACATAATAGATGGTTCAGTCATTGTGTACCAAAGGGTCTCTTCCTGCTGTGTGGTTTTCTGTTGCTTTTTCAGCAGAAAAAATCTGGAGTGGGGACAATGTTGGAAATTGTAAGGAAAGGTGGAATACACAGTAGGATAATGAAAATAATTGCACATGCAATCAGACAATGCATGCGAACTAATCTCAAGTATGTATATACCTTTGTGTTTTCTTTGTGGTTATTTTATTTTTCTTAATGCACTGGATGCAGCGGGCACGCTGGATTTGCGCAAGTTTGGCGACTGGATCCTCTCGTCGGTGGATCTCTCCTGTGTTCGCACGGTGGGAGACAATTTTGACTGCAACTGTGCGAGCGCAGGATCCGGAACGGCTACATCCTTGTTCTTGCAGAAACATGGGTTGAGGACAACATTGCAATCACCAACAATCCGCCGGCCATGACACACGGGGATTAAGGTTACATTTTTGTACTTGTGCGACTGTATGTTTCTCTGCTACCGTAACTATGAGCGGTAAATGTGCCTTATCCTGTTTGGGAAGTGGGTATGTACGAAAGAAACTTAATATCAAAGTTGCATATGTTGATACGTTGATATTAAGTTTACTTTAAAATTTAACTTCGAACTTTGTTGGTACCGTGTTTTTTCAACTACCCCTCTGAGGAAAGAGGTTCCGTTTGGTTTTATTCATGAGTATTTTAAAAATACAATTAAACCCTGGGCTTTAACTTGAACAATGCTGCGATAAGTCATTGGATCCCTAGTATTAACCATATGCATCAACAGTGACTGAGAAAAAAAATTCAATTACTCCAGTCTCTGTGAACAAAAGCATACGACCATAGATACAGGAACTGAAATAGGCTATTTGGCCCAACAAGTATTCTCCGCCGTTTCATCATGGCTGATACATTTTCCTCTCAGATCTGTGCCTTCCCATCGTATCACTTTATGCCCAGACCAATCAAGGATCTATCAAAATCTGCCTTACATATACATAAAGATGGGTTATCCACAGCTACATATGGCGACGAATTCCACAGATTAACCACTCTCTGGCTAAAATATTCCTCTTCATTTCCCTTCTGAAATGACGCTCCTCTATTTAGAGGCTGCGTCTTCTGGTGTGAGACACAGCCACCACAGGAAACTCTTCTCCACATCTACTTTGTCAAGAATTTTCACCATTCGGTAACTTTCTATTAGGCTACATCTCATTCCACTAAGTTGCAGTGACAACGGACCCAGAGTCATCAAACGCTGTTTATATGACAAAATGTTTAATTCTGGAATTATTTTCGAGAACTTCCTTTGAACCCACTTCAGCTTCGGTTCTGAAGTTAAGTGGCCCTGAAGTGCGTACAATACTCCAAGTGGTGGCTCAAAATTTTATGAAGTCTCAACATTATATATTTGTTTTCGTATTCCTGTTCTCTTCAAATGAATGCTAACATATGATTTGAATTCTACACTACGGACTCAAACTCCAAATTACCCTTTAGGGAATCAGGCACAATGTCTCCTAAATCACTTTTCGTCTCAGAGGTTTTGTATTTTCTCTCAATTTAGACATTAGAATACCCGTTCATTGCTTCCAAGTAAAATGCATGACCATACACTGACTTATACTGCATTCCGTCTGCTACGATTTTATTCATTCTCCTAATCTGTCTGTCTTTCTGTAGCTCCCTATTTCCTAAAAACTGCCTGTCCCTCCACCTATCTTCGTAGCGTCTGCAAACATTGCAACAAAGCCATCAATTCCATCACCCAAATCATAGCCATACGTGGTAAAACGATTTGGGCACAACACAGACCGCTTGTGGAGCACCACAGTCACCGACAGCTAACCAGAAAGGGTGACTTTAATTCTCAGCCCTTGCTTCCTTCCAATCAGCCACTTCCTTACGCATGCTAGAATTCTTTCAGGTAATACCATGGGCGCATAGGTTGTTAAGCAACCTCGCTTGTTGCGCCTTGAAAAAAGTTTTTCTGAAAATCCAAGTACACAACATGAACCGATTCACCTTTATCTATCCTGCTTGTAATTTCTTCAAAGAATTCCAGATTTCTCAGGCAAGATGTTTCGTTGAAGAGACAATGTCACGACTCACTAATTCATCCTGTGCCTCCAGATAATACGAAACCATACACTTAACAAACTATTCTAGCCTCTTCTCAACCACTCAATTCAGACTAACTGGCCTATAATCTCCTTTCTGATGCATCTCTCACTTCTTGAAGAGAGGAATGACATTTGCAATCTTGCATTCTTTCGGAACCGTTCCAGAACTTATTGGTATTTGAAAGATCATTACTAATGTCTCCACAGTCTCTTCAGCCACCTCTTTCATAACCTCGGGGTCTACACCATCCGGTCCAATTCACTTATCTACATTCAAACCTTTCATCTTCCGAAAAAAAACTTCCCTTAGTATGGTAACTTCACACAGTTCATGACCCATAACCACTAGAATTTCCATTGCCTTTTCCCCCATCATTACCTTCCCAGAAGTCCGATATCCATTCTCGCCACTCTTTTACACTTTATGTATCAGAAGAAACGTTTGTATTATCTTTAAACTTATGGGCTATCTTATCGTCGTACTGCATGATTACCTTATTAATGATATCTTAGTTGCATTCTTCTGGTATTTAAAAGTTTCTCAAACCCCTGTTCCCACTAATGGAATATGCCTAAGTAGTATTATGTATTGGACAGTCCCAGGCCTAACTGAAAATGGTGCTAGTGCTCATGGGGGGGGGTGGTGGAGGAATATTCACTGAGATTAAAATGCAAGTGAGTAGCAGAAACATGAATATACATTGGAAGATTGAAACGCAGAATAATTCAATATACCCTCGCATTAAATGTTAAAATAACCAATGTGCTCTTTTACCAGAGTTCCTGCAAGCTAACATTTTGAGTTCGCAAACAATTAGGAAAGTAATGCTGTCTGGGGGCTATTTCTAGATGATTTGCTCTAGAGTTAACACGTCTTCCGACCTTGCTCCATCGAGAATATTATGAACGTGCTTGGTATCCTTACCTCAGAAACGACATACTTTCCAGCGAGAGACTGAAAGAATACCATGAATTATTCTATGTAATTGAGGTTTGTGTATAAGAGATGAAGTTAACGATCTGTGTTTCCAATATTTTTGAAGAATATATGTGTTTGTCATTATATGATAACGAGATACATCGCGGAAAACAGGTCTTTCGAAATAATTCATCTCTACACTTCAAATTTCCTAGTAACTAAGTAGCTCACTTTGAAAATAATTCCGCCTAGACGGTCCCAAGCCTGGATGTGAATGCACGATGGTTGAGCACAAGCCTAGGAAAGCCATCTCGTAAAAACCCAGAAGCTATCGAAAAGCCAACAGAAACTCTGGAGCTCTGGAGGCAGAGGTAGTATCTTCGCGGATGGGTTATACCGAGGGACAAGTTAAATGTGGCCCAGGACAGATGACGGCGGATAGCTGCTGTTGATGGCTTATGCCTCAGTAGGAATGATGCTTCTAAGAAAGTCTCAATAATAATTACGTCTATTTTATGAAGAACTTCACAAGAACATCTCCTTTGGGAAAGGAGTCTTAAACACAGTGGCTCTACACGCAGCCTTGCATCACATGGAGAAGACAAATAGCTCTGTCAAGATGCCACCTATTGCCTACAGCTTCGTCTGTAAACCTTCCTTCCTTCAATTCTGATCGAAAAGTTCCAGATCTGGATCTTTGTACCGGTCCCTACAACTGGATCCTCGACTTCCTAGCCTGTTCTATTATTATTATCCGTTCTATAAAAAAACGACTGTTCTTGCCACCAGAACATATACGACTGGTTCGATTTGGTGGCTGTCTAATAAGAAAATAAGAATATAATAAATAGAAGTTGGAGTAGGCCATCCGGCCCATCGAGCCTGCACCGCCATTCAATAAGATCATGGCTGATCAGTTCGTAAACTCAGCTCCATTTATCTGCCTTTTACCCATAATGCTTAATTTCCTTACTATGTAAAAACCTATCTCAGTGTTTCGTTCTTTACAAACCTTTAATATTATTATTACTATTATTAATATTATTATGGCATTGGGAGGAAGACATTGAAATGGATAGAAACCTGGTTGGCAGATAGAAAGCAAAGGGTAGCGGTGAATGGGTGTTTCTCGGAATGGCAGGTGGTGACTAGTGGGGTGCCACAGGGCTCGGTATTGGGACCACAGCTGTTTACGATTTACGTCAACGATTTAGATGAAGGCATTCAGAATAACATCAGCAAATTTGCTGATGATACTAAGCTGGGTGGCAGTGTGACATGTGATGAGGATGTTAGGAGAATTCAGGGTGACTTGGATAGGCTGGGTGAGTGGACAGATACTTGGCAGATGACGTTTAATGTGTATAAGTGTGAGGTTATCCACTTTGGGAGTAAGAACAGGAAGGCAGATTATTATCTGAACGGTGTAAAGTTAGCTAAGGGAGAAATACAAAGAGATCTAGGAGTCCTTGTTCATCAGTCACTGAAGGTGAATGAGCAAGTGCAGCAGGCAGTGAAGAAGGCTAATGGAATGTTAGCCTTTATTTCAAAGGGAATTGAGTACAAGAGTAAGGAAATCCTCTTGCATTTGTACAGGGCCCAGGTGAGACCACACCTGGAGTATTGTGTACAGTTTTGGTCTCTCGGGTTAAGGAAGGACATTCTGGCTGTAGAGGAAGTGCAGTGTAGATTCAGAAGGTTATATTGTTGTTATTATCCAAAATACACAGGTACATCGAAGTAACAACACTTACAATTCCTCAAAAAAAATTATCTTAAAGATTGAAAAAAATTGTGAATAAAAGAACCCCTACTAAGCAATAAAAGTGAGAGAAAAAAAGAACCCATTGAGGGCACAACCCCGGAGCCATGAGGCATGTAGAAAACATCTAAAAATAAACATCAAACCGCCAACAAAAAGAAAAAAAATATATCAAAACAAAATTTACACTTAGATCGTGGAGGAAAACTATCAGTTAACTGAAATGATGGTAACGAGCAAATGAGCCCCATCTCTTCTCAAAATCAAATAAATTTGCAGAGGTTCGACTTCTAATTTTCTCCAAACTGAGACACAGCATCACTTGAGAGAACCATTGTGACAAAGTAGCAGCAGGTATATGCTTCCATTTCAACAAAACGGCCCTCCTAGCTATTAATGTAACAAACGCAATAACATGTTGGTCAGACAGAGAAATACCATGAATATTTTGAGGAATTATTCCAAAAAGCATAGTCAATTTATTAGGTTGTAAATTGATTCTACGTTCTTTAGAAATTGTCGAAAAGACTGACTTCCAGAACGGTTTTAATATAGAACATGACCAAAACATACGTATCAGTGTAGCTATCTCAGTTTTACATTTATCACAATACTTGTCAACATTGGGAAATATTTTAGAAAGTCTCTCTTTTGTCTCATGGCAACGATGTACAATTTTAAATTGAATCAGTGAATGGCTAGCAGAGACCGAGGAAGAGTTAACCAACTTCAGAATCCGCGCCCAATCTTCCCATATAAAAGTCAAGTTGAGTTCTTGCTCCCAATCCTGTTTAATCTTAAGTAAAGGACCCTTATACCATTGTAATAATAAATTATAAATTCTTCCAATAGAACCTTTCAGCTAACTGTTTCTTAAATATATTTAATGAAGAAGCCTTAACTGCTTCCCTAGGCAGAAATTCCACAGATTCACCACTCTCTGGCAAAAAGAGTTTCTCCTCATTTCCGTCCCAAATCTTCTCTCCTGAATCTTGAGTCAATGTCCCCTAGTTCTAATGGCGTTGCTCTGAGAGCCGGATGTGAAGTGAATGTTTTTGTCTCAGCCAATACACATCCATTGATCACTTTATTGGGCGCACCTGCATACGTGCTCGATAATTCAAATATCTAATCAGCCATTGAGAAGTGGCAACTCGATGCATAGACATACACATCATTGGGCAACATGTTCAAACCAAATGTAAGTATGGGGAAGGAATATGATCTAGACGTTGACCGATGAAAGACTCTTGGTGTCAGAAGATGTGGCCTGCGTACCTTAGAACCTGCTGGTCTCCGGGGAAAGTACGCACAACAGATTACAGAATTTACAGAGAAACATGTGAAAAGCAAAACGAAAGCGTCCCATGAGCAGCAAACCAGTAAACAAATTGTTAATGACAGCGGGCAGTTTAGGTTCAATCTGACAGGACAGAGGCCGTAACTTAATTAAACACGCATTTGGACAATATTACGCAGAACAGCATCATTGAAAGCAAACACATCGAACTTTGAAATGCAAGGACTACAGGAGCAGAAGATAACGGCGGATTCTAATCTTGGACATATTAAGTGGACACTAAGTTTATACAATAGATAGAGTTGAAAGGAACTGCTAAATTGAAAGTGGGGATGTCTACTGGAATGGAACTGACACCATTTTTAATAATTAACCTGCATGTAACCCGCACAATAACCCTGGTATTATATCTCCCCCTGCATGTATTACCTTTCCCCAGTCTCTATATGTAATCGTTTAGCATTGAGAACCGAAGCGAAAATGAGCAGGCAGTAGGCAGTCTATATTGTCTGCAGTGCTAGATTTGCCACAGAGTCACAGAGGATTAAATCAAAGAAGAAGAGGTGTTCTCCCAAAGTGCTGCTGTAGCGAAAAGTAACGGCATTGCGGGCCGTGATTTCGCTCATTAGCCGAATATTAGGCAAACTAATTTTTACGATTAAGGCAATTATAACACAGGTTCCATAATCACCTATTGTCTTTTCTTTTATTTAGATTTCGCTGATGTGAGACTGACAGGATACAGTGCTCGTTGCGGAGGAGATTTACAAGTTAAATACCGAAGTCAGTGGCTGGCCGTCTGTAGCATGCAATGGCATGCAGTCCATGGAGAAATCGTCTGTAGAGAGACTGGATGCGGGTCTTATGACCATTCGGCATACAGACCTATTTCACCCGGAGGCTCACCTGTTCTGAATAAACTTCAGTGCAAGGGAACCGAGAATTCATTGTCGGAGTGTTCGTTCACTGTTTCGAATATGCAGGACTGCCGATCTGGGACGACCGTAGCAATCATGTGTAATGGTATTTGCGCCCTGCAACTCTGTTTAAAATTCTCTTTCCCTAACATTGATCACTGGATTTTAACTCGTCCATAGGTTTTGTAATGTTCTCTCAAACTGAATTTCTTCCATTAGCTCCATAGTCATGGGAACCAACAGAACCGATAAACAGAATATGAAAGAAGTAGACTATGACATAAATTTCGCTATTCATCTCATATAGAACAACAGAAAATAGATTACCATGTGTGGCACTTTTCAATAGATCTTGTATTTTTTTATTTGGAATTTTAGGCTTGTGTTTTCGGCTAGTCCATTCTGTCTGGTGTGGCTGTTTCGATCACTGTCTCCAAACGCCTTCAAAACTCGCTGTCCGTGTTCATCAGTTGCTCCTTTGTCTCTGCTTACATGAATTTTACCCTGTTTCCTGTTGTATTTAATCCTGCTCACCGTTGTCTGCTGTCCTTCGTGACTTGCTATCTTTTCGTCTATCCGTAAAATTATTTTTTTACTGCTAAATCGTTTTCTCTGTTCGACATTTGTGTCAATCGGCCTCTACATTTCCTGACAGGACATTTGATGAGAACTTAAGTTAAAATGTTTGCATGTGACCTGTCTGGTATTAGCGGCAAGTGAAGGCTATTAGCTGCGGGGACACTGTGAGGTGTCTGCATGCGCAGGCTGGGAGCGTCAGCGCAAGCAGTCCAGACACCATTACCCTTCGCCACATTGGCGTTCCCTTTCTGGACAGAGTACCTACGCCAGAGACAGAAATCACTCGTTAGGTGAGGTCAGATGTAATATTGTCTGATTCATCGTTTATGTTGAATGTCTCTGTTTCAACACATAAACCATAAATATCGGAACAACTTCATTCAGCTATGAGAAGAAATTCTGTTCAAGATGGACCTATTGGCAAAAGATTTGTGCAGCCACACAATGTCTGTTGCAACGGATAATTAATTCGTTGCTATCTTTTCAGTTTGAAGCATATGATTTGAGAAGCTTCCTTCGTATTCCTCCGTCTCTTTTGAATCGGCTGCGCTATATATCCTCCATGTGTTTGCCTATGATAGTTTTTTGATGAGTGCTACAAATATAGATGGATAATAGTCTATCCTCGTTGTAAGACAACTGATAACCTGTTAACTTGGACACCTAAATGAAGCATCCGCCACTTTTTTTTTTTGTAAATTCTATCGTATACCGAAGCGATAAATTCAGGAAGTTTATCACGTGGACCGAGAAAGGCTTCCTAGTTTAGGCAAGACGTACTAGTGCCTTCGATTAGACTCTCTGCAATAGCAGTTCCATCGTCGAGCTCAGTGTTTGAATTCAGCGTACTGGAATAATATGCATTATATTCAAAGGGTAATTGTTTTCTGGCAATTCCCTTCCACTGTCAGAGTATTACTTTCTTGCACGTCGTTTCTCAAGGGTCGATCATATTCAGAATAAACGGAAGTACAGCTTTTTCAAGACAGGAATCTCTCAGAAGACTGGGTTAAACTATAGAACGTGGTCCGTATTTAATGTGAGGATACATGGAGGAAGTATAGTTTTCCTTTGCCTTTTAATTTCTTGAAATTTCACCATTTGTGTACTGATAACTCCAGAAGCAATTTATTTGGAATATCTTTGAAATGTAAACTTTAATCCCGAACGAGGGTAGTGAGATGAGATCTCACTAACTACTAAAGCCACGCCATGGCGTGCGTCTCATATAGCCTCTGACAATCAAGTGCTGCTCCTGGCGTTGAAGTGTCGCACAGCGATTAAGCCCTGCAGAACCGTTCGTATGGACAGGGGCAACGACGAGCCTGGATCACTAGTACCGTAAAATCAGTCGTTGTTGGCAGATTAGCCTGATTGGTCGGTCATGTTGGAGAAGGAAATCTCTGGTCTCAAACTCCCGCTGCCTTGCAGCTATAGCCAATTAACAAGGAAGGCTTTTGGTAAAACTAGGAGGAAAAGTGCTGAGCTGGACGGGTAGAACTTGAATCCGAGGAGGACCAATATCCAGGGGGGGGGGGTGGGGGGTGTTTGCTAATGTATTGGGGAGGGTTTAAACTAGATTTCCAGTGGTGTGGGAACCAAAGCGAAGTGGAAGAGGATGGGGTGGTTAGCGCACAAGTAGACACGCTTATAGGGAGATTGTGAGGAAGGGTAGGCAAATGATAGAGCAAATCTGCACTCGGCCTGATGTTTGAGATGCGCTATTTTACTGCAATGAATATCACAAACAAGGCGGGTGAACTTAGGGCTGTATCAATATGTGGAATAATGGCGGGTGGCATGAATGTTGCGGAGGCAGGAACGGCTGCTAAGTGTGCCGGGCTTTGGATGTTTCAGAAAGGGCAGGGTAAATAACAAAAAGGTGGGAACGTGGCATTGCTATTCAGGGATAGTGCCACGACTGCAGAAAAGGAGAAAGGCATGGAAGGATTATGTACTGATTCCGTATAGGTGGAAGTCAGAAAGGGAGCAATAATTCGTCTGGATGTTTTTCATAGATCCCATAATAGTAACAGTGCAATCGAGGACCTGATAGGGAAGCAAATTCTGGAATGGTGAAACAATGATAGAGTTGTTGTAATGGGAGATTTAAACTTTCCAAATATTGACGGGCATCTGCTTAGAGTAAGAGGGTTAGATGGACTGGAGTTTGTTAGATGTGTTCAGGAAGGATTCCTGACGCTTTGCGTAGATATGCCAACTGGAGGAGAGGCTGTACTTGATCAAGTATCAGATCTCTTGTTGGGAGTGCATTTTGGGCGTTTTCACCACCGCACTCTCTCCTTTACCTTAGCGATAAAGAGTGATAATAGAAGACAATTGGGATAAGCGAAATATGATGCTATTAGTCAAGAAAATGTGAGCATAAATTAAGAGCAGATGCTGTTAGGGAAATGTAAGGCAAAAATGTGGCAAACGTTTTAGGGATATTTGTATAGTGTTCTGCATAGATATACGCCATTGAGGGAGGGAAAGGATGATAGGATAAAAGAAACATGAAGTACAAATGATGTGGAAAATCTTTCTGAAAAGAAAAGATTACAGAAGAGTGAAGAAACTGGATACTAGCAGAGTTCTAGAAAATTACAAGGTTGCCTGGAAGGATTTAGAAACGAAAAACAGCCCGAAGGGGTCATGAGAAGGCCTGGGAAAGCAAAGCTAAGGAAAACCTCAAGGCATTCTAAAAGTTTGTGAAAAGCAAGAGGAAGAACCGTGTGAGAATAGTACGGGTCTAGGGAATTAGTCGTAATGTGCATGGAGTCAGAGAAGGCATCGAACGTACTTAATCAATACTCTGCTTCAGAATTCACCAGCAGAAAGGACCTTGGCCATTGTGGGGATTACGTACAGCTCACTAAAAAGTTTGAGGATATAGACATTAAGAAAGAGAATATTCTGGAACGTTTCAAAAGCCTTAAGTTAGATACATTGCAAGCACTCGACAGGATATACCCCAGGCTAATGTGGAAAGCAGGAGATGAGATTGCCTAGCCTGTGGAGATGATCTTTGCAACATCAATAGAGAGGGGAGAAGTACCGGAGGTTTTGAGGGTAGCAAGTGTTGTTCCCTTGTTCAAGAAAGGGAGTAGAGATAGCGCAGGAAATTATAGGCAAGTGAGTCTTACTTCAGTGGCGGGCTAACTGTTGGATAAGGTTCGGAGAGGCAGAGTTTATGAAAATTCGTAAAGACATAATCTGATTAAGGATAGTCAGCAAGACAATGTCAAGGGTAGGTCGTGCTTTACGAAGCTGATTAATTTTTTGAGGGTAATACAAAATATACAAATGAACGTTAAGCAGCGGATGTAGTGTTTATAGATTTCAGTAAGACATTTCATAAGCTTCCGTATGCAAGGCTCATTCAGAAAGTAATGAGGCATGGGATCCAAGGAGACCATGCTCTGTGCATCGAGAATTGGCTTGCTCAGAGAGGACAGAGGCTGATTGTGGATGGTTCGTATTCTGCATGGGGACGCTGAACAGAACTGTTACACAGGGATCTGTTCTGGGATACCTCCTCTTTGTGATTTTATTAATGACCCGGATGAAGAAATGGTGGGTTAGAACGTTTGCTGATAATACAAAGGTTGCGGGGTTTATGGATATCCTGGAAGGTTGTCCAGTGCTACAGTGGGACATCGACAGCTTGCCGAACTGGGCAGAGAGTGGCGGATGGAGTTCAACAGAGATAAGTGTGAAATGGTTCATTTTAGTAGATCAAATGTGAAGGCAGAATATTTATGGTAAGGCTCTTGGCAGTGTTGAGCATCTAAGACATCTTGGGTTCGTGTCCATAGGACACTAAAAGCTGATGAGCAGATTGATAAGGTTGTTAAGAAGGGCTATGGTGTGTTGGCATTCACAAACCGTGGGAATGAGTTCAAGAGCAGTGAGGTAAAGTTACAGCTATATAAGACTTCAATTCGACCATATTTGGAATACTATGTTCAGTCTGTTTACCTCAATGCAGGACGGATGCGGATAACATAGAAAGGATACAGAGATGTACATAGTTTTTGCCTGGATTGGAGAGCGTGCCTTATGAGAATAGGTTGAGTGAATTTGACCTTTTGTCCTCGGCGCGACAGAAGATGAAAGGTGACCTCGTAGAGGTGAATAGGATGATCAGACGCATTGATCATGTAATCGTGTAAAACCCGAGGCCTGTTTTTCCCCTGGGCTGAAATGGCTAACACGACGGGATATGGTTTTAAGGAGCTTGGAAGTAGTTACAAAGAGTATGTTAGGGATTTTTTTTTCACACAGAGAGCAGCTGCTGCTTGCAATGCACTGCCGGAGATGATGGCGATGGCGGATATAATATCGTCTTAAAAGAGATTCTTCGATAGGTACCTGGAGCTTCCAAAATTAGGAGGTTCTGCGGTAGCCTGATTCTGGGCAGATTCTAGAGTAGTATACATGGTCGGCACAACACTGTAGGCCAAACAACCCGTAATGCGCTGTTGATTTTTATGTTCTATATTCTATGTTCTGGTAGTTGCACTTTGAGTTAAACTCTGACTGGCAACTACTTCAAAGCTACTCGTGCCAAAAAGTACGCGCCCATTTCGTTCTTTAAGATTCGTCAGCTGGTACGGAGAGATTGCGCTTTCTCAATGGGCAGCAGCTTTCTTTCCATGTCGTCCTGTCATGGCATTGGTGCAACCTTTACTGTCGGGTGAACAAGTTATGTGCAAAACGCAATTAATGTTTCAATAATGCCGTATTTTTAAGGAAAAGGTAACTTGATGTTTTCTTTCTTTAAGGTTTAGTTGATCGGCATGTGGTACTAGCAGATGCAGGCAGCCCTTGTGCTGGCAGAGTGGAGGCCAGTATTTTCGAAAACAACTTCGTCAGTTTTTGTGGACGCAATTATGAAATGAATGACGCTCAAGTTCTATGCAACTACCTTGGATGCGGTGACGCCGTCTCTGCAACCGGAAATTCACAATTTGGAGCTGGTAAACATCCTATGGTGCAAATTGAAGCTCTTTGCAATGGTACCGAGACTGACTTTTGGAAGTGTGAATGGAGATACTTGGATCACGATAACTGCTCAAAAGATTACGAAACAGCCGGTGTTGTTTGTTCCGGTAATTTTCTGTTTGTGTTATTCTAGATAGAAATTGAACATGGAGGCAACACCATAAAAATAACAAAAAGAAAAACATAATTGGACCATTATGTTACCATTTTATTTAATTCTAATTCTTCAAGTTCAGTTTTATGTGTGACGGCTTTAAGTGAAGATTTTACTGTTCAAGGAATTAAACAAATCGGTCTCTTTATCACTCAGGGACAAAGTGTTCAAATCAGGCGAGGGATTGATGTGAACGTTCAGGAACTCATACTGAAACTTTAAAACTGGTTAGGCCACTTGTGGAGCATTACAAACAGCTCTTGTCGATCCATTTTAGGAAGGATGGCGAGACTTCGAAGAGATTTCAGAAAAGTTTTATCAGGTGCGAGCTGGAATATAGGGCACGAGAGGGTGGGAAAACTTTTCTCTCTAGAGCAATGGAGGCTGAAGGGAAGTAAAATATGGTTTTTCTTTCTTTTCAGGAGGTGACGAATTTGTTTTGTTACTTTCATTAATTAATTGCTGCTCAAAGATAGGACTGTGGTCACCATTTAGATTATGAAATAAGCTCGGATAATTCGACTATTTCATTTTAATTATTTAATTTACTTCGTCCATCCTTTACTCCATGAGAAGTAAAAACCTTTACGTTACGTCTCCATCTACCAGATAATCCAGATAAGTGTGAAGTGGTTCATTTTGGCAGGTCAAATATGATCGCAGAATATAGTATTAACGGTCAGACTTTTGGCAGTGTGGAGGATCAGGGGGATCTTGGGATGCTACGCATCCTGACTCTGTTGTTAAGAAGGCATACGGTGCATTTGCCTTAATCATATCGGGGATTGTGTTTAGGAGCCGAAAGGTAATGTTGCAGCTATATAGGACCCTGCCCGGATCCCACTTGGAGTTCTGTACAGAGTTCTGGTCGCCTTACAACAGGAAGGATATGGAAACCATAGAAAGTGTGCATAGCAGATTTACAAGTGTGTTGCCTGGATTGGGGAGCAGGCCATATGAGAACAGTTTCAGTGAACTCGCCTTTTACTCCTTGGGGCGGCAGAGGATGAGAACTGACCTGATTGAGGTGCATAAGATTATTAGAGGCATTGAATCTGTGGATCGTCGGATGCTTTTCCCAGGGCTGAAATGGCTAGCACGAGAGGGTATACTTTTATGGTGCTTGGAAGTTGGTACTGAGAAGAGGTCAGGGGTAAGATTTTTTTTTGTATGCAGAGACTGAGGATTGCGTGCAATGGACCTCCGGCAGTGGTGGTGGAGGCAGATACAACAGGGTCTATTAAGAGACTCCTGGAGAGGTCCATGGAGCACAGAAAAATGGAGTGTGATGGGTAAATCTAGGCAATTTCTATAGCAAGGACATGTTCGGCACAGCTTTGAGGACCGGAGGGCCTCTATTGCACAGTAGGCTTCCTATATTTCTATGTTTCTAAATATGTATTATGCAAATCATAGTAATATATAATAATTTATAATAAATAGAACAGTCAATGTAATATTGAGTACACTCAAGTCAGCGTGAGTTCATCATTCTGATGGTCTGGTGAAAGAATTTGTCCCGGAGCCTGGTGCTGCTGTACCGCTTCCCGGATGGTAACTGGTCGAACAGGTTGTGCACAGCCTATGTTCTTAGTGTATTCCTGCTCTCTCAAGGCTGAGATCATTGGAACTTTTCTGTAACTCTAACGGTTTAACGGGATATGGATGTTTTATACTTTCTACATTCATTAAGTTGCAGTGAGATCCCCAGGCACTCTTCTCAATTCCAATGAGTAGAAGCCCATATCCGCCAAGCAGTCCCCTTCATTCCCGGAATCATCTTCGTGAACCACTTTTGGATGACAACGTATCTTTCTGAGAATTGGGGCCCAAAAGTGTTGAGAATACCACATGTGCGGCCTAACAAGTGCCTTATAAAATCTCAGTATTATCTCCTTGCTTGTATATTCAATTCCTCTTGATATAAATGCCAACATTGCATTTGCCTTCGTTGCTAAGTTGTAAATTAACCTTCTGGGTGTCTCGCACGATTGCTCCTAAGACTGTCCGCACCTCTGATATTTGAAATTCCTCCCTATTTATATAAAAGCCCATACAACAGTTCCTTTTACCAAAATGCATTATTATATATTTCCCAGTGCTGCATTCCATTTACCACTTGCTACCCATTCTTCGAATTTGCTAATTTGCCTACTTCCTGCTGTAATCGCATTGCTTCCTCCGACTACCTACACCACCAACCCCCACCTCCACCCCGTCTTTTTATCGTCGGCAGACTTTGCCACAAAGCTATCAATTCCATGAGGTAAATCATTAACAAACAACCTGAAAATTAGCAGAGGCAATACTAACCCATGAGGAGAACTAATAGTCACTGGCAGCCAAACGGAAAAGGCACCTTTTATTTCTACTCGCTGCCCCCCTGCCTGTCAGCCATTCCTCTATACAGGTCAGTATTATTCCTGTAACGCCATAGGATTTTATCTTGTAAAGCTTCCTCATGTGTGGCAGCTTATCAAATACAGTTAAATGACATCAACTGATACCACTTGGTCCAACCTGTTTGTTACTTCCACGAAAAGCTTCAACAGATCTGTCAGGCAAGATTCCCCTTCACAAAAGAAATGCTGACTTTGACTTATGTTATAATTGATATTCATTTACAATGATACCACGTCCTTAATGCAGTAATAGACTCCAAGAGCTACGCACAAAAAATCTGAGGTTAGCTTTACAGACCTATATTTTCTTTTTCTTTTTGGCTTCATTCCTTCTTAAGGAATGGAGTGACATTTGAAATCTTCGTAGCCCTAAGGGAGCATACCATAAACAAGTGAATATGGAAAGGTAATGCCTAGTGCTTCCGTAATGTTAGCAGGAATCTCTCTCGGGATACTTTCTATCTGGTCCAGGGGTCTTATCCACCTTAAGATAATTGGAGTTCCAAGAACTGTATGCTTTGTAATAGCAATGGCACTCGCTTCTGCTCCGTAACACTCATGGACGTCTTGCACAATGTTAGTGTCGTTCACAGTGAAGGCAGGTGCTAAGTACTTTGGACCATAATCCCATTATATAATAGCATAATTAGGTCATTTGGCCCAGCGAGTGTGCTCCGCCATTTAATCCTGGCTTTCACCCCGTTACCTTTATCAAAGGTCCAATCAAGAGCCGATTATGCTCCGCCTTAAATACAGCCAACCATCTGGCCTGCACAGCTGCATGTGGTAACATATCCCACAAACTCACAACACTCTGGTTAAAGAAATTTCCCGGAAGTTCTGTTTTATATGTACTCCCCTCTATCCCAAGACTGTATCCTCTTTTGCCATCAAACGTTCCTCGTATGATAAAATTTTCATTTAAACAAGCATATTTGTGAACCGCCTCTGGATCCTTTCCAATGCCAGCATGTCGTTTCTTAGATGAGGAGACAACAACTGTTCAGAATACACAAGGTGAGGCCTCAAGGGTGCGTTACAAATCCTCAGCATCACATCCCTGCTCTTGGATTCAAAACCTCTTGAAATGAATGCTAATATTGTATATACCTTCCTCACCATGGGCTCAACCTGCAAACTAACCTTTAGGGGGTCCTGCACAAAAACTTCCAAGTCCCTTTGCATCTAATATTTTTTGAATATTCTCCCAGTTTAGAAAGTAGTCTACAGATGTATTTCTCCTACCAAAGTACATGACCATACATTTTCCAACATTGCATTTCATTAGACACTTTCTTGCCCATTCTCCTAATCTATCTAAGTTTTTCTGCATTTAAACAGTTTCCTCAACACTATCTACCTATCTACCAGTCTTCGTATCATATCCAGATTTGGCTATTAACCAATACACTTAATCATGGAATTCATTGATCTGCAGCATAAAATGAAGCAGTCTCAACACCGACCCTTGCGAACAGCACTTTTCACTGGCAGCCGACCAGAAGAGGATTTTTTTTAATCCACATTTGCTGCCTTATACCAATCAGCCGATGCATTGACCTTGATCGTATCTTTCTTGTAATACCATGGCCTCTTAATTTGGTAAGTAGCTTCGTGTGTAAATCCAAATATACAAAATGCACTGAATCACCTTTATCTATTTTATTTGTAATTTCATCCATATGTTCCAATAGGTTCGCAATGCAAGATTTTCCATTTAAGAAACCAATCTGACATTGTCCTATCTTGCCACGTGCTACGAGGTACTCTATAACCTCATTCTCGACAATTCACTCTAAGATCCTCCCCACCACTGAGGTCAGGCTGGCTATTCTGTAATGTCTTTTCTGCTCGCGTCCTCCCTTCTTAAAGAGCGGACGTTTATTTTTTGCAGTCTTCTGGCACAATGATGGTGTCCAATGATATTTGTAATATTATTGCAGCTCCCTTCACAATCTTTAACGCCTTCTCCTTCAGAACCTCGAGGGCAGCTCATCTACTCCGAGTGACTGAGGCACACTTAATCTTCTGGGACACTGACATGGTGCCAGAAGACTGCAAAGTTACAATGTTACTCCACTCTTTGAGAAAGGAGGAAGACATCAGGAAGTAAATTATAGACCAGTTAATCTGATTTTAGTGGTCGGGAAGATGTCAGAGTCAACTGTTAAGGCGGAAGTGATGGAGTGCTTGGTAACACAGGACAAGATAGTACAAAGTCAGTATGGTTTCTTACGTGGAAAGTCCTGTCTGCCGAACATGTTGGAATTCTTTGAAGAGATTACAAGTAGGATAAATAAAGGAGATGCAGGGGATATTGTGTATTTGGACTTTCTGAAGGCCTTTGACAAGTTGCCACGCTTACCAAGGTGCTTACCAAGTTACGAGCCCCTGGCATTAGATGAAAGTTACGAACATGGTTAGAACATTGGACTATTGGTGTTCTGCAGGCATCTGTGTTGGGAGCACTTCTTTGTAAGGTGTATGTAAATAATTTAGATGATGGAATAGATGGTTTTGATGCCAAATTTGTAGATGTTATGAAGATTCGTGGAAGGGCAGGTAGTTTTGAAGAAACAGGTAGGATGCAGAAGGGCTTAGACAGATGAAGTAAATGTGCAAAATGTGGCAAATGAAAAACAATTTTGGAAAATATATGGTCATCCACTTTGGTAGTAGAAATAAACGAAACGACTATTATCTAAATGGGGAGAAAATACAGGAAACTGAGATGCAAAGGGACTTGGCAGACCTTGTGCAGAACACCCTGAAGGCTGACTTGCAGGTTGAGTCGGTGATAAGGCAGGCAAATGCCATTCTAGCAGTCATTCAAGAGATCTAGAATACAAGATCAAGGATGTGATGTTGAGGATTTATAAAACACTGATGAGGCCACACCTTCAGAGTTGTGAACGGCTTTGGGCCATTCGTCTTAGAAAATATGTGCTCTCATTGGAAAGGGTCCAGAGCGCTTTCGCAAGGACAGTTTCAGGAATGGAAGGGTTTTCAAAAGAGGATCGTTTGATGGCTCTGGGTAGGCTCTCGTGGGAATTCAGAAGAATAAGGGGCGATCTCATTGAATCCTTTCGAATGTTTAAAGGCCTATACAAAATATACGTGGAAAGGAATTATTCCCATGGTAGTATGGTATAGGACAAGTGGGCACAGCCTCAGGATAGAGGGGCGCCCTTTCAAAGCAGAGATGCGGAAAATATTCTTTTGCCGAAGAGGAGTAAATTAGTGGAATTTTTGCCACATGCAGCAAGGCCTGGTCGTTGGGTGCATTTAAGGTAGATATCGATAGGTTCTTGTATGGAAATGGCATCAAAGGTTACGGGGGAAAGCCCACGATATTTTGAAATGGGAAGCAGAACAGCAAGAAGTCGTGGTGCAAAATGTTGCCAACTACATAGGTAGGAAAAGGGAGGAGCTCCTGAAAAAAAAAAGACTACAGGGATTTAGGAAAGAAGTTGAAAAGCAGAACTACAAAGATAGTAATCTCGGGTTTACTGCCTGTGCCACGTGACAATGAGTATAGGAATAGAATGAGGTAGAGGTTCAATGAGTGGCTGAGAGATTGGAGCGGAGGCAGGGATTCAGATTTCTGCACCTTTGAGACCTCTTCTGAGGCATGTATAACCTATACAAAAAGAACGGGATGCACTTGAATCCGAGGGGGACAAATATCCTTGTGGGAGGGTTTACTCAGGCTATTGGGCAGAGGTTAAACTGGAATTGCTGGGGGTGGGAACTGAACTGAGGTATCGGAGAAAAGCGAGTTTGGCGCACAAATAGAGAAAGTTTGGAGACAGTGCAAAAGGGAGGAAAGGCAGGTGAAGAGAAAGGACGCACTCAGTCTGGCGGTTTCAGATGTGTCCATTTTAAGGCGATCGGTATCATAAATAAAGCGGATGAGCTTACAGCATGGATCAGCACTTGGAACTATGATATTGTGGCCATTACAGAGACTTGGATAATGCAGGGGCAGGAATGACTACTTTAAGAGCCGGGTTTTAGATGTTTCAGAAAGGATAGGTGGAGAGGCTAAAGAGGTTGGAGCGTGGCACAGATCATCAAAAATAGTATCACGGCTGCAGAAAAAGAGGAATTAATAAAGGGGTTGTATACGTAGTCTCTGTCGGCGGACGTCAGGCATAGGAAAGGGTCAATAACGCTACTGGATGTTTTTTACAGGCCACCTAAAGTAACAGGGACTTCGAGGAGCAGATGGGAAGACAGATTCTAGAAAGGGGTTATAATAACAGGGTTGTTGTGGTGATAGATTTTAATTTCTCAAATATTGTTTGGCATTTCCCTACAGTGAGGAGTTTAAATGGGGTGGAGTTTGTTTGGTGAGTTCAGGAAGATAAATCTACAAGAAGAGAGGCTGTACTAGATCTGGCATTGAGAATGAACTTAGCCAGGTGTCAGGTCTCTCAATAGGAGAGCATTATAGATATAGGGATCTCTTTTACCATAGCATTGTTGAGGGATAGGAACAGAAAACTTAGGAAAAGTTTATTAGGAGTAAGGGAAGCTAAGAGCCTATGAAGCAGGGACTTGGAATCATAAATTGGAAACCGATGTTCTCAGGGAAAACTACCGAAGAAATGTGGCAAATGTTCAGCGGCTATTTGCGTCGGATTCTGAGTAGATACGTTCCAATGAGACATGGTAAAAGTGGTAGGGTACAAGATCCGTGGTGCACAAAGGCCGTTGCATTCAGTCAAGAAGAAAAGAAGATCTTACGAAAGGCTGAAAAGACTAGGTAATAATATGAATCTAAATGATTGTAAGGCTCGCAGGAAGGAGCGTAAGAATGAAATTAGGAGAGCCAAAAGGGGCCAAGATAAACCATGGCGGACATGATTAAAGGAAATCAAAAAGGAATTCTACAAGTATGTGAAGAGAAAGTGGATAAGACGTGAGAGAATAGGACCAATCAATGAGACGATGGAAAACTGCTTATGTAATCGGTGGAAATGGCGGATATACTTAATGAATACTTTCCTTTAGAATTCACTACGGAAAGCGATTTTGGCGATTTGTAGGGATGGCGTGCAGTGGACTGAAGAGCTTGAGGATGTAGATATTAAGGAAGAGGATGTGTTGGAGATTTTGGAAAGAATCAGGTTGGATGACTCACCTGCAGCGGACGGTATATACTCCAGGCTATTGTGAGAAGAGAGGGAGGAGATCACTGAGCTTCTGGCAATTATCTTTAGATTGTCAATGAGGACGAGGGAGTTTCCGGAGGATTGGAGCGTTGCGGATGTTGTTCCCTTATCCATGAAAGGGAGTAGAAATAGCCCAGAAATTTATAGGCCAGCGAGTCTTATTTCAGTGGTTGGTAAGCTGCTGGAGAAGATCCTCAGAAGGAAGATTTATGCACATTTGGAGAGACATACTATGATTAGGAAAAATCAACGTGGCTTTGTCAAAGGTAGATCGTGCCTTACGAGCCTGCCTGGATTTTTTCACGATGTGACCAAGCACACTTATGAAGGTAGAGCAGTTGATATAGCGTATATGGATTTTAGGAATGCATTTTTATACGGTTCCCCATGCAAGGCTTATCTGAAAGGTAAGGAAGCATGGGATCCAAGGGGACATTGCTTTGTGGATCCAGAACCGGCTTGCCCACTGACGGCAAAGAGTGGTTCTACTTAGAAGCATAGAAATATAGAAAACCTACAGCACAGTACAGTCCTTTCGGCCCACAGAATTGTGCCGAGCCTGTCCCTACCATAGAAATTACGAGGCTTACCTATAGCCCTCTATTTTTCTATGCTCCATGTACCTATCCAAAAGTCTCTTAAAACACCCTACTGTATCTGCCTCCACCACATTTGCCGGCAACCCATTTCACGCACTTTATCTGAGTGAAAAGCTTAACCCTGACTCTCCTTTGTAACTATTCCCCACCACTTTAGACCTATGTCCTCTTGTGGCACCATTTCAGCCCTGGAAACAAGCCACCGACTATCCACACGATGAACGCCTCTCAACATCTTATACACATCTATCAGGTCACCTCTCATCCTTCGTCGCTCCACGGAGAAAAGGCCGAGTTCACTCAACCTATCCTCATGAATTATGCTACCCAATACAGGCAACATCCTTGTAAATCACTTCTGCACCCTGTTTATGGCTTCCACATCCTTCCTGTAGTGAGGGGACCAGAACTGAGCGCAGTACTCCAAGTGGGGTCTGACAAGGGTCCTATATAGCTGCAACATTACCTCTCGAATACTAAATTCAATTGCACGATTGATTAACGGCAATACACCATACGCCTTCTTAACCACAATGTCAACCTGCGCAGCTTCTTTGAGCGTGCTATGGGCTCGGACCCCAAGATCCCTCTGATCCTCCTCACTGCTAAGAGTCTTACCAATAATACTATATTCTGCCATCATATTTGACCTAACAAAATGAACCACTTCACATTAATCTGGGTTGAACTCCATCTGCCACTTTTCAGCCCAGGTTTGCATCTAATCCGTGTCAAATTGTAAGCTCTGTCAGCCCTCCACACTACCCACAACACCGCCAACCTTTGTGTCATCAGCAAACTTACTGACCCATTCACTCCAATTCCACAGCCATGCCATTTATAAAAATCACAAAGAGTAGGGTTCCAAGAACAGATCCCTGAAGCACACCATTGGCCACCGGCCTTCATTCTGATTAGGACTGATTAAGACATTCTACAAGTTTGTGAAAAGCAAGAGGATAGGACAATAGGATCTATCAAATGTAACAGTGGTAAACATGAGCAAAAACTTAATGAGGTATTTAATTAGTACTTTATTTCAGTGTTCACTATGGAAAAGGGTCTTAGTGATTGCTGTGATGATTGCAGCAGACTGAAAAACCTGAGCATGTGGATATTAAGAAAAAGGATGTGCTGGATCTTTTGGAAAACATCAAGTTGGATACGTCTCCGGGACAGGACGAAATGTACGCCAGGCCACTGTGGGAGCAAGGGAGGAGATTGCTGAGGCTCTGGCAATGATCTTGCATGCTGCAAGTGGCAGATGGAGGTCAACCCAGATAAGTGTGAGGTGGTGACATGAGGTAACATTTTGGTAAGTCAAATATGATTGCAGAATATAGCATTCATGGTAAGACTCTTGGCAGTCTGCAGATTCAGAGTAATCTTGGGGTCCGAGTCCATAGGACACTCAAAGCTGCTACGCAGAGTGACTATCTGGTTAAGAAGGCATATGGTGCACTGTGTTTCTTCAATCGAAGGATTGTGTTTACGAGCCGAGAGGTAATGTTGCAACTACATAGGACCCTGGTCAGAGCCCACTTGGAGTTTTGTGCTCAATTCTATTCGCCTCACTATAAGAAGGACGTGCAAACCATAGAAAAGGTGCAGAGGAGATTTACAAGAATGTTGCTGGTATTGGGGCGCAGGCTTTATGAGAATAGGATGAGTGACATTGGCCTTTTTTCTTTGGAGCGACAGAAGAACAGAGGAGACTTGATAGAGGAGTACAAGATAATGAGAGGCATTGATTGATTATATAGTCAGTGACTTTTCCCCACGGCTAAAATGGCTAGCAAGACAGGGCATACTTTTACGGTGCTTGCGAGTAGGTAAGAGGAGATGTCAGGGTCTTATAAGAGACTTCTGGATGAGTAGATGAAGCTTAGAAATATAGAGGATTATGGATACAGCCTAGGTAGTTCTAAGGCCGGGAACGGGGTTGAGGAGGAAATAAAGAAAAATGATCAAACGATTGAATGGCGGAGCAGTCCCAATGGGCCAATTGGGCCAAAGTCTGACCTATCTGTATTTGAATGGAGTAAATTAAGTTGCAGTGGCATGGGAGCTGAATTTTCCTCCTATGTCTTATAGTCTTATGGTCTTAGGTCTTCCAGCTTTTATAGCGGTTTCTGTCTTGTAATACTAACTGCACTCACGTCTCTTCCTACACACTACACTTCTGGCACACTGCTACTGTCATTCACAGTAAGGACTGATGCCAAATCTTCATTTCGTTCAACTACTAACACATTGTCTCTCGAAATTATTTATCCAGAATAGTTGTATACCGGTCGTATATCCATTCACTTCACTCCTCTGTTTTTTACATACTTCAGAAAGCTTTTACGATCCAGTTTGATATTGTTTGCTTTCATGCTTTTTATAGCATCTTTTTTAGTTCTAATCATTCTGTTAGTTGCTCTCTGTAGGTTTTTAAAATTGTCCCAATTTAATATCTTCAAGCTAATTTCTGCTTTAGTCTGTCAACTCTCTTTTGTTTTTGCTTTAGCTTTTAATGTCCTTGTTAGCCACGGTTGTACTATTTTGCCATTTGACTATCGATTCGTTATTGGAATATATCTGCCTGCTCCTTCCTCAATTTTCCCAGAAACTCACGTGATTGCTGGTCTGCTGTGATCCCTGCCGGAATTTCCTTCCAATGTAATTTCGGTAAATCCTCTGTCACGTCACTGCAATTTGATGTACTCCATTCAAATACTGATAGATCGTAATATACTTGCTCCCTATCAAATTTCATATTGAGCTCAACCATATTCTAAGCTGTTTACCTCAAACTCCCTAGTCAGCTCCAGTTCATTAAATAGCACCCAATCCAGAATTGCTGATCATCTAGTAGGTTCAACGACAAACTGTATAAAATGTCATCTTGTAAGCATTCAACAAACTTATTAACTTCAGATCCCTTCCAATCTGATTTTCACAATTGACCTACATGTTAAAATCGTCCATGACTATCATATCATTGTTTTTTGCTACCTTTTCTGCGTTCTGTTGTAACCTGTTCTCCACGTCTCAGCTACAGTTGAGCAGTTGAGAGGCCTGTACATAACTGCCATCTGAGTCAATTTGCCCTTGTAGTTTTCCATCTCCACCTACGGCTTCAGCATCTTCTGAACTCGATGGGCTGATTGGCCTACTACTGCTCCTATAGCTTATGGTCTTATGATCCTATGTCATATCTTTACACACACTTGATGCAATTCTTTACCAGCAGAGCCATATCAGCCCATCTGGCTAACTTCCAGTTACTGCGATATAACGTGTAGACTTTGACATTCAGCTCCCAACTACAATAATCTTTCAGCCATGATTTACTGGTGGCTACACAATCCTTAATCATGAAAGAAAATCATGCACCTTATTTCGTAAACTCTGTACATTGAGACATAACACTTTGAGTGCTGTGTTTTTTTTTTAATTTGTCTTTTTCCTTTTGATTTTGCACTTATACTCGTCCGGCTGCAATTTTCTCTCATCATCAGCTGCCCTTCCAGACAGTCAGACTGCACGCTATCTTCTTTTTTTATTGTCCGTCCTCTCCTCAGTCCCTTCATTCCGGTCCACACCGCCCCCCGCCCGCGATATATTACGTTAAACTCTCCCCAGCTCCAACAAAGCAGACAGCGAAAATATTGATTCATCTCGCGTTCAAGTGCAACCTGTCCCGTTTGTACAGCACATTGATCCCCGAGAAGTGATTCCAAAGATCCAAGACGCTGAAGCCATGTCCCCGGACCTGCTTCTCAACCAGGCATTTATCTGCCAAATCATCCTCTTTCTACCTTCGCCAGCTCATACCCATTATGCTAAGAGGTAAAGCACCCCCATTAAGTTCATCTGCCATTTCTTAGTTACCCATTAATACACCAGCATCATTTCCAGTGGTTCAATATCAACTTTCAACTCGATTTAACTCTTTATATAACTGATAAAAAAGAAACATAGAAATGCAGAAAATTTGCAGCACAATACAGGCATTTCATCCCACAAGGTTGTGCCGATCATGTCCCTAACATAGAAATTACTCGGCTTACATATAGCCCTCTAATGTTCTAAGCTCCATGCACCTATCCAGAAGTTTCTTACAAGAACCTATCGTATGTTTGATAAGACAAACAACTTTGACGGTAGCCCATTCCACGCACTCACCACTCTGGTTTAAAAAACAACTTACCCCTAACATCTCCTCTGTACCTACTCACAAGCACCGTAAACTGTTGTCCTCATGAGGCAACCATTTCAACCCTGGCAAAAAGCCTCGGACTATCCATACGATCAACGCCTCTCAACATCTTATACATCTCTATCAGGTCACCTCTCTTCCTCCGTTGCAACAAGGAGAAAAGACCGAGTTCACTCAACTTATCCTCATAAGACATGCTCCCCAATACAGGCAACGAATTTGTAAATCTCCTATGCATCCTTTCTAAGGCTTCCACGTCCTTCCTGTAGTGAGGCGACCAAAACTGAGCACCGTACTCCAAGTCGGGTCTGTCTCTGGTCCTATATAGCTGCACCATTACCTCTTGGCTGCTAAATTCAGTTCCACGATTGATGAAGGCCAATACACGGTACGCCTTCTTAACCACTAAGTGAACCTGCGCAGCTGCTTTGACGGTCCTATGGACTCGAATACCAAGATCCCTCTGCTCCTCCACACTGACAAGAGTCTTACCATTAATACTATATTCGACCATCATATTTGACCTACCAAAATGAACCACTTCACTTACCTGGGTTGAACTCCTTCTGCCACTACTCAGCCAGGTTTTGTATTATATCAATGTCCTGCTATAACCTCTGACATTCCTGCACATTATCCACAACACATCCAACCTTAGTGCCGTCCGAAAACTTACGAACACATCCCTCTACTTCCACATCCAATTCATTTAAAAAAATCACTAAGAGTAGGGGTCCCAGAACAGATTTCTGAGGCACTCCTCTGGTCACCGACCTCCATGCAGAATATGACCCATCTACAACCACTCTTTACCTTCTGTGGGCAAGCCAGTTCTGGATCCACAAAGTAATGTTCCCTTGGATCCCCCTTGCCTTCTCAATAAGCCTTGCATAAAACCTTATATACTACATCTACTACTCTTCCTTTATCAATATGTTCGGTCACATCCTCAAAAAATTCAAACAGGCCCGTAAGGTACGACCTGCCCTTGGCAGAACCGTGCTGACTATTCCTAATCATATTATACCTCTCCAAGTGTTCATAAATCCTGCCTCTCGGGATCTTCTTCATTACCTTAACAAACACTGAGGTAAGACTCACTGGTCTATAATTACCTGTTCGATCTCAACTCACTTTCTTGAATAAAGGAGCAACATTCGCATCTCTCCAGTCCTCTGGAAACTCTCCCGTCCCGATTGATGATACAAAGACCATCGCCAGAGGTTCAGCAATCTCCTCCCTCGCCTCCCACAGTAAAATGGCATACATCTCATTCAGGCCCGGCGACGTATACAACTTGATGCTTTTCAAAGGCTCCAGCATATCCTATTCCTTAATATCCACATGCTCAAGCTTTTCACTCTGCTACAAGTCGTCGCTATTATCACCAAATGAAAACTGAAGTAATGTATTCAATAAGTACCTCTGCTATTTCCTCCGGTGCCATGCAGACTTTCCCGCAGTCGCTTTTTATAGGTTCCATTCTTTCATGTTTTATCCTCCTGCTCTTCATATACTTGTAGAATGCCTTGAGGGTTTCCATAATGCTGTCCACCAAGGCCTTCTCACGGCCTCTTCTAGCTCTCCTAATATCCTTCTTAAGCCCCTCCTCTGTTAGCATTAGAATCTTCCAGATCTCTAACATTACCTAGCTCTCTGAATCTTTTGTAGGCTTTTATTTCTTCTTGACCAGATTTATTACAGCCTTTGTAGAACACGGTTCCTGCACCGAACCGTAACTACCCTGTCTCTTTGAAACGTACCTACACAGAACTTCACATTAATATTCCATGAACATTTGCCACCTTTCTTCCGTACGTTTCCTTGAGAACATCCGTTTCCAACTTAAGAATCCAATTTCCTGCTAGATAGCCTCATAATTCCCCTTACTCCAACTATATAACCATATAACCACATAACAATTACAACACGGAAACAGGACATCTCGGCCCATTTAGTCCATGCCGAACGCTTACTCTCACCTAGTCCCACCGAACTGCACTCAGCCCATAACCCTTTATTCCTCACCTGTCCATATACCTTTCCAATTTCTTTTTAAATGACAATATCAAACTTGCCTCTACCAGTTAAACTGGAAGCTCGTTCCACACAGCCACCACTCTCTGAGTAAAAAAGATCCCCCTCGTGTTACCCCTAAGCATTTGCCTCTTAACTCTGAACTCATGTCCGCTTGTTTGAATCTCCCCTACTCTCATTGGAAAAAGTCTATCCGCGTCAATTCTATCTATCCCCCTCATAATTGTAAATACCTCTATCAGATACACCCTTCTTCGCTCCAAAGAATAAAGACCTAACTTGATAAAAGTTATTTTGTAACGTAGGTGCTGAAACCCAGGTAGCATACTAGTAAATCACCCCTGTACTCTCTCTATTTTGTTGACATCCTTCCTATAATTCGGTGACCAGAACTGTACACAATACTCCCAATGTCGCCTCACCAATGCCTTGTACAATTTTAACATTACATCCCCACTCCTATACTCTATGCTCTGACTTATAAAGCAGGCATACCAAAATATTTCTTCACCAAGCTAACCACATGAGATTCCACATTCAGAGAACCATGCACCAATATTCCTATATCACTCTGTTCTACTGCATTCTTCAAGGCCCTACCATTTACCATTTATGTCCTATTTTGATTAGTACTACGAAAATATAGCAACTCACACTTATCAGCATTAAACTCCATCTGCCATTTTTCAGACCTCTCTTCTAACTGGCCTAAATCTCTCTGCAATCTCTGAAAACCTACTTCATTACCCACAATGCCACCTATCTTAGTGCCATCTGCATACTTCCTAATCCAATTTACCACCCCATCATCCAGATCATCAAGGTATATGACAAACAACATTGGACCCAGTACAGATCCCTGAGGCACACCACTAGTCACCGGCCTCCAACGTGACAAAGAGTTATACACCACTACTCTCTGGCATCTCCCATCCACACACTGTTGAATCCATTTTACTACTTCAATATTAATACCTAACGATTCTGTCCTGATTCCGGAGGACTGGAAAATTGCAAATGTCACTCCGCTATTTAAGAAGGGGGCAGGGAAGCAAAAAGCAAATTATAAGCCTGTTAGCTTGACATCGGTGGTTAGGAAGCTGTTGGAGTCGATTGTCAAGGATGAGGTTACGGAGTACCTGGAGACATATGACAAGATAGGCAGAACTCAGCATGGTTTCCTTAAAGGAAAATCCTGCCTGACAAACCTAGTGCAATTTTTTGAGGAAATTACAAGTAGGCTAGACAAGGGAGATGTAGTAGATGTTGTGTATTTGGTTTTTCAGAAGGCCTTTGACAAGGTGCAGCACATGAGGCTGCTAAACAAGATAAGAGCCCATGGAATCACAGGAAAGTTACATACATGGATGGAGCGTTGGTTTATTGGCAGGAAACAGAGAGTGGGAATAAACGAATCCTATTCTGGTTGGCTGCCGGTTACCAGTGGTGTTCCGCAGGGGTCCGTGTTGGGGCTGCTTCTTTTTACGTTGTATATCAACCAGTTGGATTATAGAATAGATGGCTTTGTGGCTAAGTTTGCTGTTGATACAAAGATAGGTGGTGCTGAGGAAACAGAGAGTCTGCAGAGAGACTTGGAAAGATTGGGGGAATAGTCAAAGATCTGGCAAATGAATTACAATGTCGGAAATTGTATGGTCATGCACTTTGGTAGAATAAATAAACGGGCAGTCTATTATTTAAATGGGGAGAGAATTCAAAGTTCTGAAATGCAACGGGACTTGGGAGTCCTCGTGCAGGATACCCTTAACGTTAACCTGCAGGTTGAGTTGGTGGTGAAGAAGGCGAATATAATGTTGGCATTCATTTCTAGGGGAATAGAGTATAGGAGCAGGGATGAGAAGTTGATGCTCTATAAGGCACTGGTAAGGCCTCACTTGGAATACTGTGTGCAGTTTGGGGCTCCTTATTTAAGAAAGCATGTGCTGACGTTGGACAGGGTTTAGAGGATTCACCAGAATGATTCCGGGAATGAGAGGGTTAACATGTGAGGAACGTTTGACCGCTCTGGGACTGTACTCCTTGGAGTTTAGAAGAATGGGGGCGGGAACCACATAGAAACATTTCGAATGTTGAAAGGCATGGACAGAGTGGATGTAGCAAAGTTGTTTCCCATGGCGGGGGAGTCTAATACGAGAGGACATGACTTGAGCATTGCAGGGCGCCCATTCAGAACGGAGATGCGAAAAAATAATGCCAGAGGGTGGTGAATCTGTGGAATTTGTTGCCACGGGTGGCAGTGGAGGCCGGGACATTGGGTGTATTTAAGGCAGAGATTGATAGGTATCTGAGTAGTCAGGGCATCAAAGGTTATGGTGAGATGGTAGGGGAATGGGACTAAAGGGGAGATTGGATCAGCTCATGATGAAATGGCGAAGCAGAATCGATGGGCCGAATGGCCGACTTCCGCTCCTTTGTCTTATGATTGAATCCTCTTAACTAACTTTTCGTGTTTAAGCTTGTCAAAGACCTAACTGAAGTCCATATAGACAAAATCCACTGCTTTATCCATATAAACTTTCCTTGTAACCTCTTCAAAATATTCAATAAGATTTGTCAAATATGACATTCCACACACAAATCCATGTCGACTCTTCCTAATCAGACCCTGTCTCTCCAGATAATTATATACACCATCTCTCAGAATACTTTCCATTAATTTACCTACCACTGACGTCAAACTTACAGGCCGATAATTGCTAGGTTTACTCTTAGAACCCATTTTTAAACAATGGAGCCACATGGGCAATACACCAATCCTCCGGTACCATCCTCGTTTCTAATGTCATTTGAAATATTTCTGTCAGAGCCCCTGCTATTTCTACACTAACTTACCTCAAGGTCCTAGGGAATATCGCGTCAGGACCCAGAGACTTATCCATTTTTATATTGTTTAAAAGCGGCAGCACTTCCTCTTCTTTAATCATCATAGTTTCCACAACTACCCTACTTGTTTCCCTTACCTTACACAATTCAATATCCTTCTCCTTAGTTAATACTGAAGAAAAAGAATTGATCAAAATTTCCCCTATCTCTTTTGGCTCCACACATAGCTGTCCACTCTGATTCTCTAAGGGACCAATTTTATCCCTCACTATCCTTGTTTTATTAATATAACTGGAGAAACACTTTGGATTTATTTTCACCTTACTTGCCAAAGCAATCTCATATCTTCTTTTAGCTGTTCTATTATTTTTTTCTTAAGATTCTTTTGACATTCTTTATATCCCCCGAGCAACTCATTTACTCCATCTGCCTATAACTAAACGCTTTTCTAACTTGTGTGTTCCTACCTCTCCCCAATTCTATTGTAAAGGAGATAGAATTATGATCGCTATCTCCAAAGTGCTCTCCCATTCAGAGATCTAACACCTCACCAAGTGGATTTCCCAATACCAAATCAGGTACAGCCTCTCCTCTTGTAGGCTTATATACATATTATGTCAACAAATTTCCCTGAACACAAATAACAAGCTCTACCCCAGCTAAACCCCTTGTTCCAGAGAGATGTCAATCGATTTAGGGAAATTAATATCTTCCATCACGACAACTCTGTTATTATTACAACTTTCCTGGATCAGTTTCCCTATCTGCTCCTAGTGTTACTACTGGTCGACCTATAAAAAACACTCAGTAAATTTATTGACCGCTTCCTGTTCCTAATCTCCACCTACATAGACTCCGTAGACAATCCACCCCATGACGTCCACGTTTTCTGCAGCCGTCACGTTATCCCTGATCAACAGTGCCACGCCCCCCACCTCCTTTGCCTACCTAACTGTCCTTTCTGAAACATCTAAAACCCGGCACTTGAAGTAACCATTCCTGTCGCTTACCCATCCAAGTCTCTGTAATGGCCACCACATCATATATCCAAGTAGTAATGAACGCCCTAAGTTCATGCGCTTTGTTCGCAATACTCCTTGCGTTAAAATAGATACATCTCAAACCTTCGGTCTGAGGCCATCCCTTCTCTATCACCTGCCTATCCTCCCTCACACGTTGTCTCCTATCTTTCTCTACTTGAGAGCTCAACGCCCTTCCCCTGTCTTTTCAGTTTGGCATCTGAGAACTTTTATATCACAGACAAACCTTTGAATTCTGTCCACACAAGATACTCTCGCATGACCTTTATCGTCCTCCACCTCACCATCTGCTCTAACACTCTGGTTCCAATCCCCTTCCAAATCTATTTTAAACCCCCCGGAACGGCACTAGCTAACCAACCCGCAAGGATGTAAGTCCCCTTCCAGTTCGGGTGCAAACTGTCCCGTCGGAACAGGTCCCAATTTCCCTGGAACAAAACCCAATTGTCCAGAAACATGAAGACCCCATCCTGCACCATTTCCTTAGCCACCTATTTATCTGTATTATCTTCCTATTTCTATCCGCGCTAGCACATAGCACGGGGAGCAATCCTGAGATTGCAAAGCTGGAGCTCCTGCCCTTCAACTTTGCACCTAATTCCCTACACTCTCATTGCAGAACCTCCTCTTTCTGCCTATCTACGGCATTGGTCCCTACATGGACCAAGATATCTGGTTGCTCACCATCCGTCCTGAGAATACTTTTGAATCCTTTACATTACTGGATCGTATGCCCTCATATTGCAACATTTACCTTCTTATTGATTTGTCGTTGCCTTTTGTTAGATCTTCCAAATCATCTGTCTTCCCACTGATCTCCGCTATCTTACATGCCTTTGTCTTGGCTTTCATGCAGTGTAACATCCAGTGATCACTTTTTGATTGCAAGACCCTATTTGACATAGTTAATGTAGAATACTGCAAATCTGATTCATTAAGTCATTGGCGGACAGAGGGGTAGTTGGGTGGCCTTCGTTATTGAGAGGACAAGAGCCTAAGCTGCAGTATTGTCTGTTTAGCTCTGCCCAAGAAAGAGATGTCGGAGTCAGTGCGCTCCACCGGAAGCAATATGATGCGGCCGGAGTTGGTGCTTCCCAACAACCACCTCCTCCCCGCCCCCCCCCCCCCGCCGTGTTTGCTCAGCAGAAGAGAAGTCGTAATCTGTTCTACTGCAGATTGCCACAATGTTCGTGGGACTTGGTCTTGGATTATATTTTTCCATGATTCTATTTTACTGATACCTTATATGTGCTCTATCTGCCTTGTACTGTGCATTACCTGCAAGCCAACTGGGCTCCAAACATGCCTTCAGCAGGTGAGGCCGTACTTCACCTGAAAATCTACTGGGTCATCTAGTATATCCGATGCTCCCGATGTGTTCTCCTACAATGGTGAGACCCAGCACAAGTTGGGAGACCGCTTTATCGAGCACCTCCACTCCATCTGCCAAAGGCAGAAATACCCATTGGCCAACAATGTTATTTTTTTCCCCATTCCCTTTGCAAAATGTGGGTTCATGACCTCCTCTTCTGCCACGATGAGGCCACTTTCCAGATGGAGGAGCAACACCTCATATTCCATCTGAGTAGCCTACAACCTAATGCCATGAATATTGAATTTTCCTTCCTGTAAAAAAAAAACTTCCCCTTTCCATCTTCTATTCCTAGCTCTCTAGCCCTTAACCTCTTCTCACCTTCCTATCATATTCCCGTGGGTCCCTTCCTTCTTCCCCTTCTCCTATAGCCCACTCTTCTCTCCTATCAGATTCCTTCCACTCCAGCCCTTTTGATAAGGCATTTGACAAGGTTCCACACGGTCGGCTTATTCAGAAAGTCAGAAGGCATGGGATTCAGGGACGTTTGGCCAGGTGGATTCAGAATTGGATTACCTGCAGAAGGCAGAGGGTTGTGGTGGAGGGAGTACATTCAGATTGGAGGGTTGTGACAAGAGTTGTCCCACAAAGATCCCTTCTAGGACATCTACTTTTTGTTATTTCTATTAACGACCTCGATGTGGGGGTAGAAGGGTGGGTTAGCAAGTTTGCAGACGACACAAAGGTTGGTGGTGTTGTAGATAGTGTAGAGGATTGTCGAAGATTGCAGAGAGACATTGATAAGATGCAGAAGTGGGCTGAGCAGTGGCAGATGGAGTTCAACCCGGAGAAGAGAGAGGTGGTACACTTTGGAAGGACAGGATACTTGGTAGTGTGGAGGAGCAGAGGAATCTGGGGGTACATGTCCACAGATCCCTGAAATTTACCTCACAGGTAGATAGGGTAGTTAAGAAAAACTATGGGGTTTTAGCTTTCATAAGTTGAGGGATAGAGTTTAAGAGATGCGATGTAATGATGCAACTCTATAAAACTCTAGTTAGGCCACACTTGGAGTACTGTGTCCAGTTCTGCTCGCCGCACTACGGGAAGGATGTGGAAGCATTGGAAAGGGTACAGAGGAGATTTAACAGGATGCTGCCTGGTTTAGAGAGTATGGATTGTGATTAGAGATGAAGGGAGCTAGGGCTTTACTCTTTGCAGAGAAGGAGGATGAGAGGAGACATGATAGAATCATACAAGATATTAAGAGGAATACACTGAGTGGACAGCTAGCGCCTCTTCCCCAGGGCACCACTGCTCAGTACAAGAGGACATGGCTTTAAGGTAAGGGGAGAGAAGTTCAAGGGGGCTAGTAGAGAAAGGTTTTTCACTCAGAGAGTGGTTGGTGCGTGGAATGCACTGCCTGAGTCAGTGGTGGAGGCAGATACACTAGGGAAGTTTAACAGACTACTAGACAGGTATATGGAGGAGTTTAAGGTGGGGATTGTATGGGAGGCAGGGTTTGAAGGTCGGCACAACATTGGGAGCCGAAGGGCCTGTAATGTGCTATACTATTCTATGTTCTATGTTCTATGTTCTATGCAGTCCTTGACATCCACGGTTGCTAAGCTCCCTAAAAGTTCTGGGCTATTGCAGAGCAACAAATCTAAGACAGCCTTTCCGTGACTGAGCTGAAACACGAATTGCTCTGAAAAGCTATTTCCTGTGCACTGAACAAGTTTCCTCCCTTGCGATGCTTCAGCAACCTGATTTTCCCAATCCCCTTGTACATTGAAATCCCTGATAATAATTGTGTCATTGTACTTATATGCATGCAGTATCCCTCTCCCATTGCAACCTCAACCGAATACCTTGCCCATTATTTGGGAGCTGTATATGCTTGCCATTCTGTTTTACTTTTCACCCTTGCAGTTTCTTAACTCCAGCCACAAAGATTCAACATTCTCTGACCCTATGTCAATAAAGATATAATTCCATCCCTTACCAACAAAGCCATTCCACCGCCTATGGCTTCTTACCTATCCCTTTGGTACAAAGTAGATTATTTGATGTTATGATCCCAAACATGGACTTTTCTTAGACACGACTCAGTGATGCTAACAACGTCATACCGACCAATCTTTCACTGCGCCACGAGTACGTCCACCTTATTGCGAACGTCACACGCTTTTAATACTGCATTATCAGTCATCCTTTCATTACCCTTTGGAATATCGCTTCTCTGGTGCAATCCACATCATTGCTCTGTCTGAATTTGTACACAATCCTTACATATATGTTACATCCACTATCCGCTTGTAAAACTTTTATATTCTTCCTAATATAAAACATGTCCAGCATGCATGATCACAAAGATAATTTCGTTTGGAAAACGTTATTTATTCTCGCTAAATCTGCTCAACATAGCACATTTTACTGAAGATCTTTTACCTTGGCCTATAATCCGCAGGACACAGAGAGCCCAGACTGGTTGATGGCTACGACAACTGTTCTGGAAGACTAGAAATACAGCATGGAGAGACTTGGGGAACGGTGTGTGATTCGCATTTCGATTTGCAGGACGCGCTTGTGGTGTGCAGTTCGTTGAAATGCGGCGACGCGACATTAGTAATCGAAGGGGCATATTTTGGAGAGGGCAGTGCTCCCATGTGGCAGGATTCCTATGAATGTCAAGGCAATGACACCTTTTTATGGGATTGTGCTACCACGCGAAGGAATGAACCCAATTGTTCACGTAAAAGGGCTGTCAGCGTCATTTGTTCAGGTAGGCGCTTCATTCGTTTTTTTTTTACTTGGGTTTAAGTGGCGGTAACAGGCAACAGCAAGAGTAGAATCGCTTATATATGCGGCATAGTATGTGATCTTTTTGACAAATCAAAATATCAGCTTGGATCTTTAAACCATAATATTTGTAAAGAGTAGAATTTACACATCAAAAGATATGGGCTGCATAATCAATGTTTTGTGTAGTGTATAAAAATTTTTAAAAAGCTGTAATCTATTGCCTTGAAACAGTTTTATTAATTCGATCGGTGGAGAAATTTGAGTCTTTGGAGTAGCACAATCGTTTTGTCCAAAAGCAATGGAATTCAAAGCAATAACATTGCACCTGTAAGACTGGTCGTCTACCATTCTCGTTAATCTGGCGAAAATTAACCTCATATCAAGTATCTTCCATTTCAGGTAGATTTGCTGTTCTGCGGGATGTTTTTAAAATCTGTTATTTTAGCTTTTCGGGAAGTTCTCCTCACTTTTTAACGTACATTTATTGTTTGATTGCACTGTCATTTTGTGCTGCATAGAGCCTTTAATTTTCTGGACCCTCTGTGTTACTTATCCCCAGCAATCCTTTCTCACCAGTCCTTTATCATTCCCACCCACCTGGATTCACCTGTCACTTTCTAGGTTGTACTATGTCCCTGACTCCCACCTCTTCATTCTAACGTCTTTCTTTCCAGACCTGATGGAGGGTCTCGGCCCGAAGCGTCGACGTCAGATTTTTACTCCATTCTATGAATGTGCTTGACCTGCTGAGTTCCTCCAGCAGATTGTCAGTGTTGCAATGATGATCTGTTTTTTCACAGTGCATTCCCCTCGAAGTAAAAAAGATGCAATTTTTCCCCGTTTCGAGCGAATTCCCCCTAAAAATAAAGTAGCCCATGGCTGGTCGCAAAATAGCTTATACTACAATCGTGTATGGACTGATAATTAGATAGATAACTGAACACAAAACAGCCAAATACAGTGTAACGAGATTTTTATTTTTATTATTGTAAGATTTACGTGAACGCAGAGCTCCACCGCCCAGAAGCTCGCATAGTTAATACTGGCCTAACCCCAGACTATTTACAATGACGAATTAAAGTAATAAACTGTAGGTATTGGAGTGGGGGGACAAACTGGAACACGCGACGGAAAACCACGAACTCACAAAAGTCTTACAAACAGCATCGGAATCGAGCTCCGAACTACGCAATTTCTCTCGCTGTAATCACTTTACGCTAACCGCGCTAACTGCCACATATGGGGTATAATGGAACACTGACATACACTGATGTAGATTTGACATTACCGGTGAACAACTTCCGTTTGCGTTCAAACATTAGTGACCTCTGGTGTTCGTGTTTTCCTTTCACTTTCCTTCTTTGATGACTAAATGTGGATTTACATTTATCCTCTATGTATTCAGATTACATAAGCGTTTAAATGGCAACTAACTAACATTGGCAACATTTCAGAAGCTGGCATGCTGAGGATTTTCGGGATTATCTGATTCTATTCAATCTTAAGCTGTAGTTGAACAGTTTTGATTTTTATCTATTTACAAACTACCACCTGGTGAGCTATAAGTTCCGTTCTTCATAATATTCAGGCCATTCTGCACATTGCAACATGAACTGTCTTGTTCAACTTTCCCTTGTATTTCGCGGTATCATTTTGTTTGCATTTGCGCTGTAGAATGTTGTTCCTCATGAATGCATTTGAGAAGTGCAAGGCTTATTTGAGGTTGAACTCATCTAAAGACGATGTAGAAATATGAGTTCTGAAGTTCAAGTTCAATATTGTTTAAAATCATTTCTTTTGGTGAGTGGATGTGTGGAGGTGTTCACCAGCCTTACGCCTTGGGGATGTAATTGCTTTTGAGTCGGCCTGTTCTGGCGTGGATGCTGCGTCAACCTCTCCCTGATGGGAACATCAAAAACAGTCCACGAGCAGGACGGCTGGAGCCTGTTATTTCTGCAAGCTTAAGAAAGTTTGCCATTGTAACAAACCATTGTTTTCGTTGTTACTACACTTAAGGTCAAAAAGGGCCGCGACTAGTTGGTGGCAAGAACGCCTGCTCCGGTAGAGTGGAAGTGCTACGGGGAGAAACCTGGGGAACAGTCTGCGATGCTTACTGGGATTTGAAGGACGCGGCCGTGGTCTGCAATCATCTCCATTGTGGAAAAGCCTTATCAGCGCCTGTTGGAGCATACTTTGGTCAGGGTACCGGAATGATATGGAATGATATAAACGAATGTCGTGGCAATGAGATGCGGTTGAATGAATGCCTCATTGCATCATGGGGCCAGCATCAGTGCACGCACGATCGGGACGCCAGTGTGATCTGTTCCGGTAGGTGATTCACCTTTCAGTATCAGACATGCTTAAACACTTATGTGCTTTAGTCTTAAATGTAGAAAAGATTCTTGTTGGAAATCTTCATTTTAAAATTGTACCGATATTCGCACCTCCTCTGTTGGTGGGCCAGCGAAGAAAATTTTAAATATTGCAAATCGTCATACAGAAACAATTCCGCCTCTTAACAAGGGAGACAAATTTCCAGTTTGAAGTTTGGCCATTACAGTAGTTTGTAATTCGTATCAGTATGTAAACAAAATTGTTTAAAGAACGTTAGTGGGAATTGCATTACAGCCATGTGACGGGCTATGACAATTTTTAAGTCGAAGTTATGAAGTGGCAGGTAAAGCATAATAAGGGAATCTCTGCGCCGTTAATGTAAGTACATTGTTGGAAAGAGTTAAAGAAAGATTGAAGCTAAAAACCAAATTAACGTAACAGCTGAATACTTCTCGATCCTGCATAATTAGTCGTCGTATTATCAATGCCCTAAGCAAAATAGCTATGGAGGTAAAGAGCGCATTATGGACTTATGACATGTTCCATGCTTCGTACCAGTTCCAAGAAGTTAAGGTTATAATTTCTCACCAGAGTATCTATCGATATTCCACATGCCCCCCCTTTTTTGCTGCATCATTTATTTTATTCATTCGTCAGTTTGTTTTGTTTTTACTGATTTATTAATTTATTTAGAGTTACGGCACGCTTCCGATCCTCTCAGCCACATAGCCAGTTATCCCTACTAATCGATAGCCTAATCACAGGACAATCTACAATGACCAATTTAGCTTCCAACAAATACTTCGTTGGACTATTGGAGGAAACTGCAGGAACTGGAGGAAGTCCAAGCGTTCTATGGTCAGAACATACAAACTCCTTAAAGATAATGTCCATATTGAACATCGAACTCCCATACCCCGAGCTATAATACCGTCGGAAGCACCGCTACGCTTCTGTAGCGCTTCATATCCAATATAATATAACTCCTAAATAATCCCTACATTATGCATGTAGCAAGATATCATAATAAGCAACCAAGATGATAAGAAGGATCGACACAATGCACCGACCACCATTACCCACATCGCCAGGCCAAAATTACTAAACGGAGGATCATAATTTTCAGATAATTGGATTGATGTATAGGAAAACTATTAGATTTGTTGCTTTCCGAAATCGACTCTATAGAATAGTTGGAAACGCTTCTATTTGATTAATTTCGGCCACGTATACTTCCCAGTAAGGTGCACGTGTATTTTTTTCACAAATTGCTGAATTGAAACTTTAAATTATATGAATTAAACAATTATAATTTTACAGAGGACGACTGGCAGTTGCGACTAGCTGGTGGAGAGGGCCGATGCGATGGCCGAGTGGAGGTTTATCACAGACGTGTCTGGGGCAGAGTGACTGATGCTCTGTGGGATTTCACAGAGGCAGATGTGGTATGCACACAGTTGAACTGTGGCTCCGCCGTAAATACTTACAAGCACTGGAAGTATGGAATCGGGAAAGGAAATGTGTTGATGAGCAATGTCAGTTGCAATGGGAGTGAACCATACCTTTGGAACTGCAATTTCACACAACCAGACAACTTAACTATCGGTGATGACGTTGGCGTATTTTGTTCTGGTAAGAACTTTTAGTCCTTCATAACATTCATAATGACGGTGCATATTATAGTGATTAACACTATTGCCGATCATCTGACATTGTTGAAAATGTGAAATAAAACATGAACTTTGGATATTTTAAGCATTTCCGGAAACACGTGTAAAGATATACCAAGCTTAACATATAAGGGAAAACAGCATTATTTATTTTTTTCCTTCATTTATTTATCTATCTGTATGTCTATGTATATGTATATCTAATTGTGTGTTTGTTTATTTATCTGTCCATTTATTTATTTATTTATTTATAGATATAGCACAGAAAATACCCTTTGGGCCCACGATCTGCACCACCTAACGTCTCACTTACAGTACTTAACGCTAGTTGAATCCCAGGACAACTTACAAGGACCAATTAATATCCCAACTATACGACTTTGGACAGTGCCCCTGCGGAAACACAAGTGGTTGCGGGAAGATCGTACAAATTCCTGACAGGAAAGATTAGAACAGATCTCTGACCTCAGACGCTCCGATCTCAATAGTGTTGGGCTTATCGCTACATTGCCATGGACCCTACACAATAAATCATTCTAAATATCACTACTCTGTCTAATGGACATGCTGCTTAGCTACTCGTCAAACTTTCCACCTTCCCCTTAACCTCTGACCTCATCTCTGTTCAAAGTATATGATACTCTGTTCTGAGGATGTGCCCTCTGGTGTGAAAGTTTCCCACTATTGGAGACATGTTCGCCACATCCACATTATCTTACCCTTTCAATATTCGATGGATATGTATGAATGGACAGCACCCGAAACGCCCACTCCCCATTTTTCTGAACTCCAACTAGTTCAGGTCCAGAGCTTCTGGGGATCAGACTTGTGAAATTCCTCTGGGATTTCTGCACAGTTGGTACATCTTTTCTTGTATAAGTGGCCCAGAACTGCTCACAATACTCTTTGTGTGGAACAAATAACTTAAAAAACCTTAGCATTACATTCGTGCTTTTATATTCTTGTCATCTGGAAATGAATTGCAGCATTTCAGTTTTCTTCCAAACAATGGATTCAAACTAATAATTAACCTCAAGGAATTCTTAATGAGAGTTCACTGGTCCCTTTACACCTCCGGTTGTTAGTTTTCTACTCGTTTAGAAAATACTGTAAGCCTCTATTCCTTTTATCCCAGTGCATCACCATACTCTTCTGGACCCCATATTCCATCTTGCACTTCTTTGTCAGTTCTGATCTGACCAAATAATTTAGCAGACTTCTGCTTCCTGAAAACTATCTGCCCCTCAAAAGCTTTGTATTGTCCATAAAGCCATCAATTTGGACATTCGGATCATTAAAAGGAAAACTTGGAAACAGGAGGTTCGAACACCGACTCTGTGGAGCACCACCCGGTCATTTGTGCTGCCACATTTTGCGTCCTGCAATTCAGTTAATCCTCTTTCAATGAGAGTATATTCCTTGAAATATCATGTGTTTTTATTTTGTTTAATGGCCTCATGTGGCGCACTCTGGAAATCTCGGTAAAGTACACCTACTGAATTCGCTTTATATATATATCGCCCGATATTTCCTCAAATAAATCCAACAGAATTGTCATGAGAGCTTTCCGCTTAAATAAACCATGCTGACTTCTGCCTACTTTATTATCTGCCGCAGAGTACCGCTAAAAAGTCTCTTCAGATATTTAAATATCCCTTCAGATAACTAAGATCCCAAGCGCTACATAGATTTCATTCAGATACGACACGGTTAAAGTTTACATTATTTTCTGCTGCATACAGCGATTTTCTGAATGCGAAGAACGCAATTGGCCGAAGGCACAGCTCTAATGAATCCAAGCTTCAATAACATGTTCCCCTTTCTTCTTATCAACAACCAAACTTTTTCGACTGTATTTGATGATCCACATGATAACAATCTGTTCAGGCTGCATCATTGGAAGTGTTATTCAAGATGTTTTCAAATCATTTAATTCATATTATTTCGTGTTGCAGATAATATTCCCGTAAGGCTGATGAATGGCCGAAGTCGTTGTGCCGGAAGGGTAGAAGTTTATTACAATGGATCGTGGGGGACTGTATGCGATGACGCATGGGATTTAACAGATGCTCATGTTGTCTGCAAAGAAATGAATTGTGGGTTTGCTGTTAATGCCACTGTTTCCAGTTGGTTTGGCCAAGGTGTAGGCCCTATTTGGATGGATAACTTGAACTGTTCAACGAACATTTCCGCCTTGTGGAAATGTCCGTCGAGACCATGGGGTGACAACAATTGCATTCACAAAGAAGATGCTGGAGTTATCTGTTCGGGTAAGGAATGACTTCAGACATGCATGGTTTATCAGAACAGTTGAAGGCCAAGCTCCAACATGCATGTGAAGAAGAGGACAGGCCATGTTCATCATTGGATTTCATATTATGATAGCGGAACCATTGCAGGGTCATAAATTGTAAAGTTGTTTATGAGTGAATAAGCCATGCACTTTTTTGACGTTAGGAAATGTCTGCATGGTAAACGACAGTTAGTTCTATTCGTGATAATGTGATTTTTGATTTGATTTTGATCTACTGTTATTGCAAACGCCCCAATAAAATCTGAATTAATATACATATATACAAAGTATAAAAATATATTGTGAGCGAATATTGAACTGGACCCTATCCAGTTTGCCTCAACGGATCTCGTTCTTGCGTGAGTGTTTCATATACAGTAACATCATGCCCCAAGCCACCGATTTCAACAGAGTGGCCAAACGCAAACTTAATCCTCTCTTACCTTTGGATAGCCTGTTTTGGGATGAGCCATACTGCACTTACTCTACCTTCCCTTTTACTTAGTTGAAAAAAAATCCTTTGCCCAATTTTGCAGACTCTATGATGAATGCAGAACCAGTCGAAATTTATTCAGCAAAGAGCAAAGGGAGAGCATCTTAACGTTTAGGTCTTCTATCCTCCTCAATTTCGACATCGACACACTTCTGTAAAGCTGCTACTCCTATCGAAATTGAAGTTCTTAGAACGTCATCAGGATTCCAACATCTGTTAAAATTACATTTTAAAAGGCTTTTTCAGAATCAGAATCAATACTATGTTCAACGTCTTGGGCATATGTCTTGCAACATGTTTTTTTTTGCGATAGGAGTACATTGGAATGCATAAAAATATAAAAAAAAACATAAATTGCTTTCAGAATGATATTTGTACATGAATTTATAACTTAACATTAATGAGTTGCAAAACAAAGAGACAAAACTGGAAAAATAATGAGGTAGAGTATATGGGTTCATTGTCCATACGGTCGTCTGATAGTGCTCGGGGAGAAATTGATCCTTAAACATTAAACCTTTGAAACATCATAGCTCTCTGCCTTTTTTAAATCATATCTTTCGAAGATGTCCTTTATGCTGGGCAAACTATTGTCCAGTGCAACAGGCAGAGAGAGCGAGATATATATATAAATTGTTTATAACGTCCATTATGTTAGAATTTAAAACCATATTTTTTTTTACTTTTTCCTCAGAACATAGGGAAATAAGGTTGGTAAATGGGAAGAATCCCTGCCAGGGCAGACTTGAGGTTCTCTTTAACGGAACATGGGGAACAGTTTGCTCTGATTTATTTGGAATTGAGAATGCACACGTCGTTTGCTCCCAGCTCAACTGTGGCTCAGCAATATCAGTCGTAGCCGAAGGCACATTTGGAGAGGGGACTGGACCGATCTGGTTGGATGACATTAGATGTCGTTTTGAAGATTCACTTTTATGGCAATGCCCATCTTCAACTTGGGGCCAACACAACTGCAAACACCAAGAGGATGTCGGGATCATTTGTTCAGGTAATTATCTGCAAAATTAATTACCTGTATTTGGAATATATCACTCAAATGGTGATGCTAATTTATTTTCCAGAATTACGGCCGCCGAAACACCGAATTGACTGGGCCAAGGTGAAAAAAGAAGTCGACCCATTTCCCCAAAATTCCGGTAATTATAACCATGAAACCATATAAAAATTACAGCACGGAAACAGTCTATCTCGGCCCTTCTAGACCGTGCCGAACGCTTACTCTCACGTAGTCTCACCTAACTGCACTCAGCCCATAACCCTCCATTCCTTTCCTGTCCATATACTTATCGATTTATTAAAAATGACAACATCGAACCTGCCTGTACCACTTCTACTGGAAGCTCGTTCCACACAGCTACCACTTTCTGAGTAACGAAATTCACGCTCGTACTACCCCTAAACATTTGCCCCTTAACAACTCAACTTTTGTCTTCTTGTTTGAATCTCCCCTACTCTCAATGGAAACAACCTATCCACATCAACTGTTTCTATCCCCCTCATAACTTTAAATACCTCTATCGTCCCCTCTCAGCCTTCTACGCTCCAAAGAATAAAGACCTAACTTGTTCAACCTTTCTGTTAAACTTAAGCGCTGAAACCCAGGTATTATCCCAATAAATCTCCTCTGTACTCTCTCTAATTTTTGACATCAGACCTGTAATTCGGAGACAGAACTGTACAAAATACTCCAAATTTGGCCTCACCAATGCATTGTACATATTTAACATTACATCCCAACTCCTATACTCAAAACTCTCATATATAAATCCAGCATACCAAAAGCTTTCTTTAACACCCTATGCACATGAGATTCCACCTTCAGGGAACTATGCATCATTATTCCCAAATCACTTTGTTCTACTGCGTTCCTCAAAGCCCTACCATTTCCCATGTATGTCCTATTTTGATTATTCCTGCCGAAATGTAGCACCTAATACTTATCAGCATTAAACTCCATCTGCCATCTTTCAGCCCACTCTTCTAACTGACCTAAATCTCTCTGCAAACTTTGAAACCCTCCTTCATTATCCACAAAGCCACCTATCTTAGTATCATCTGCTTCCTTACTAATCCAATTTACCACCCTATAACACCGATCATTAATATATATGACAAACAACATTGGACCCAGTACAGATTCCTGAGGCACTCTACTTGTCACCGGCCTCAAACCTGACAAACAATTATCCACCACTACACTCTGGCATTTCCCATCCAGCCACTGTTGAATCAATTTCAATACTTCGATATTAATACCTAACGATTTAACCTTCGTAACTAACCTTCCCTGTCGAACCTTGACAAAGTCATTATTGAAGTCCATATAGGCAATATCCATTACCTTACCCTCGTCAACTTTCCTAGTAACGTCTTCAAAAAATTCAATAAGATTTGTCAAACATGACCATCCATGGGCAAATCCATGTTCACTGCTCTGAATCAGACTCTGCCTATCCAGATAATGGTATACAGCATCTCTAAGAACATTTTCCATTAATTTAACCACAACTGACGTCAAACTTACAGGCCGATTATTGCGAGGTTTACTCTTAGAACCCTTTTAAAACAATGGAACCACATGAGCAATACGCCAATCCTCCGCAACCATCCCCGCTTCTAATTACATTTGACGAAACAATGGAAAGCGTTACTGATGGCATTGAATCAGAAGTTGCTGATGGACGAAATTTGGAAAGAATCGGTAGGCTCAACTGCTGAACGACAGGCAAGTGTGCGCCAGGCAGTACCATTGCCACACCTGCATTCATGGTTAAATAAAAAGAGCAAAATGACGCAAGTACAAATCCTGCTGCGTACAAGATTTAGATCTGAATTCCGGTGTGATAGGGTTACTTCTCATTTGTGTAATGCAGGATATTACTTATCGCAATGCAGCTTGCCTTTGCATAACATCGACCTGAATTATAAATCCTATCTAAATTTTGACAACCACATAGAAAGATGATACCTCCCACCGAACATGTTGTTTCCATATTGATTTGACCAAATATAAACGGAAAAGTTTCGAATCTCAAAGGATTTAAGCATACGTTTCATCACAAATAGTTTGCATGGTACATTAACTGATCCAGTACAAGTGACAATTTCCGAATATGAATGTGTGCCGCATTTCTTTCAGATCTTCGGCTCGTGGCGGGGTTCGATAATTGCTCAGGAAGAGTTGAAGTTTTCTTTCGTGAGACGTGGGGAACGGTGTGCGACGATTCCTGGGACAGTCCCGATGCTGTTGTAGTCTGTAAACAATTAAACTGTGGAGATCCAGTCTTGGCTTTTGGAGGGATGCTGTTCCCCCAAGGAAACGGCACTATTTGGATGGACGAGGTTAAATGCAAAGGGAGTGAGAGCTTCCTGTGGGATTGCCAATCTTCTGAAAAGGGTCAGCATAACTGTGGACACAGTGAAGACGTTGGGGTGATATGTTCTGGTCAGTAATCTAACTACGCTGATCATTTTATGAATTGTACCCATTGTCTCGAAATATCTCTGCACTACAACCCTACAAGAGACCCCGATGTCTGTGAATGGGTGTTCTCCACTAACCTTTGCAGAATTGTCTGTCCCATTCCTCGGTTGCTTCTGCATTTCTACAGATATATTCAATTCGATATTCTTCCTCTGCAAGGTTTTATTCTTCTTTGGGCGTTATCTCCTTGAAGCCCATTTTTTACATCCAGCTAAAAACAATTTAAAATCTGCAGATGCTGAATATCGGAGTAACAAATAAAAAATGAAGAAGCTTGTCGGAGATTCGTATTTGCATAACGCTAACTTAAAGTGTGGACACTGGGAGATCCTGCTTTCTCTGGCGGACAAGCATCTGCAGATTTCCACGTGTTTGCTCTCTAAATAAAGATCTGGCCACCATTCTGAATACAGTAACAAATTCCACTGACTCACCAATCTCTGGCTAAAGAAATTTCTCTTTATCTTCCCATTAAAAGGACGCTCCTCTATTTTGAATGTGTGCACTCTGGTTAGACACTCTCAGCATAGGAATAATCTTTTGAGCATCCACTTGATGAAGGCCGTTCACCGTACGATAAATTTCAATTAGGTCACTACTCATTGTTGTAGGTTATAGAGAATGTAGGTCCAGAGTCAACCAACTGTATTCATAAGACAAGCGATTTATTCCAGGTGTCAATTTCGTGAACCTCCTTTGAACCCGCTCCAGTTCCATGTTACTACTTCACAGTTCAACCAATAATTCCTCATTAAACGAGTTTTCTATTCTGTCCTGACTGAGCACTAAACATTTTCGCCGATTAGTATTAACACCCTTCTTTCTTTAATCTCCTGCTAAGTCAACGTTAAAACAAATGAATCCTGGAATGTTGTGCTGTCTCCCTTGCAACTAAGTCTCACTAACAGTTAGACTATCATAAGTCATGTTTTGATCAATGTCCTGAACTTATCTGCCTTGTATTGAAGTATGCACAGCTCAAGGCACCCGACACACCACGCTCAAACTTTTGATCCCTTACTTTAACTGAGGTGTTACCAGCACCTGTCCCCTCAAACTCTCCATTAATTCTTCAGACATGCGGGTTCCCAACCCCTTACAATTCTAGTTTAAATCCCACAAGCAAACCTTCCCGCTTGTATATTAGCCCCTTACAGTTCTTGTGCAAATCCTCTCTTCTGTAGAGGTTCCACAATCCCTGGAAAAGAACTCATCACCCAAATATATTTTCCCCTCCCTCCTGGACCAACCCCTCTGTAATGTGTTAAAATGTCCAATCTTCCCAGTCCTGATGAACTGTCGCGGTCCAAAAATTCGACTGGTTATTCATTTCTATAGATGCTATCTGGCCTGCTCAGATCCTCCAGCATTCTGTGCGTGTACTATTCTTAGCTCTGGCCTCACTCGTACGTGGAACCTGTAGCAAACCTGAGATCATAATCCTAATGGACCAGAACTTGAACCTAACATCTAACTCCCTGAACTCGCTTTGCAGAATCCCGTCAGTCTTTCCACCTATGTCATTGCTCTCCGCAAGGACCATGATCTCTGACTCCTCACTTAATAATGCTCATGTTCAAAGCTCATGTGCAGAATTCGAAACAATTTCGTGTTACTTAATGAAGTCCGATCATTTTTTTTTCTTTTTTTGCCGCATCCATGCTTTAAGGAAGGGAAAGCTATGCTCAGTGCTAATTATATTTAATGGAAATACGACACAGCAGCATGCTTTACGACTCAGCAAATCTGCGCCGCCTAATTACATCTGTGGCCAATTAACGTACTAACCCGAATATCTTCAGAATGTGGTGGGAAAAACAAGTCCAACCGAACGAAACTCAGTGAAAGGGAGAAACTACAAACGTACAATATTTTTACAGACAGAGGCGGGAATTGAGCTCTGGTCGCTAGCGTTATTACATCGTTGTGCTTACCATTATGCCTCCGTGTCACGTCTAACACAATGCATCTGTATTTTGTTTATCTTCTTTATCCCAGGTTATCAGCCGAAAGCTGTTCCTTTCAGTTATCTCAGGGCCTTCATTTACGTTATACCTTGCATTATTGGTTCTCTCTCGGTCATCGTTTCTCTCTACCTGGTCAAAGTACTACGAAGACACTTCTGGCATGGTTGGTAAATCTTTTATTATAAGTCTCTCTGAAAAGTGGTGAACTAATTTGGCATTTATCTGATAGATTCCTTATAATATGGTAGGTTCAATGAATTGGCTGTCTACAAAGGCGTAAATAGACGTAAATAGGCGTAAATAGTCTATTTACTCTTTGAGAGTGGTCTTGGTTTTTAGGTGTAGCTTGCAAATGCATTTTTCTCTGGCACACTGAGCTAGAAAATCCAAGCTGGTATAGCAACGCAGCTTGGAAGGTACTGTTTGATGTAGGGTGCTCACGCCGTGGTGTTTCTAGAAATGCATCCGTTCGCCAAGGTGGACGAAATGCAGAGTTCAGGGAAGTAACATTAAGGTTATTTGAGAAAAGAATACGTTAGGCTGTGTGGCTGATATTACATGTTGAAAATATAACATAGAACATTTCATCACAGTATAAGCCCTTCGGTCCACAATGTTGTGCCGAATATTTAAGCTACATTATCATCATCGAACATTTCCGTCCTACACATCCCTACACATGGGGGTAGAAGGGTGGGTTGGCAAGTTTGCAAACGACACAAAGGTTGATGGTGTTCTGATAATGTAGAGGATTGTCGAAGATTGCAGAGAGACAGTGATAGGATGCAGAAGTGGGCTGAGAAGTGGCAGATGGAGTTCAACGCGGAGAAGAGTGAGATGGTACACTTTGGAAGGACAAACTCCAAGTCAGAGTACAAAGTAAATGGCAGGATACTTGGTAGTTCTGAGGAGCAAAGGGATCTGGGGGTACATGTCCACAGATCCCTGAAAGTTGCCTCACAGGTAGATAGGGTAGCTAAGAAAGATTATGGGCTGTTAGCTTTCATAAGTCGAGGGATAGAGTTTAAGAGACCGAATTAATGATGCAGCTGTATAAAATTCTAGTTAGGCCACACTTGGAGTACTGAGTCCAGTTCTGGTCGCCTCACTATAGGAAGGATGTGGAAGCAGTGGAAAGGGTACAGAGGAGATTTGCCAGGATGCTGCCTGGTTTAGAAAGTATGATCAGAGATTAAGGGAGCTAGGGCAAAACTCTTTGGAGAGAAGGAGGATGAGAGGAGACATGATAGAGGTGTACAAGATATTAAGAGGAATAGACAGAGTGGACAGCCAGCCACTCTTCCCCAGGGCACCACTGCTCAGTACAGGAGGACATGGTTTTAAGTTAAGGGGAGGGAAGTTCAAGGGGGATATCAGAGGAAGGTTTTTTTCACTCACAGAGTGGTTGGTGCGTGGAATGCACGGCCTGAGACAGTAGTGGAGGCAGACACACTACTGAAGTTTAAGAGACGACGCAACAAGTATATGGAGGAATTTAAGATGGGGGGTTATATGTGAGGCAGGGTTTGAGGGTCGGCACAACATTGTGGGCCGAAGGGCCTGTAATGTGCTGTACTGTTCTATATTCTATATTCTTCCTTATTAGCTGTCATCAATCTCTCTATTTAGCAATTTCTTAAATGCCACTCTATATCTGCCACTACAACCATCTCAAGCAAGGCGTTTCATGCACTCATCACATACCGCCGATATTAGCCTTACACCTTCCTCCAATCACTTTAAAATTACGGTCCCTCATTTTTACCTTTTCACCCTGGGATAAAGTCCCTCGCTCTCCACTCTACCTGTGACCATTATAATTTTTCATCTAATGCAGATGGATTCCGTGAAGATATGGAATGCCTAGCTGCTTTATTTTTAATTTCCATACACAAAAATAGGACCGAAGTGCATTTTCAAAACAACGTTATAAATTCATAAAATCGAATTATATTAAGTTAGTCAAAGGCTATTTGTCAACTGGGTTATTAAGTGGGGAAACGTGAAGTTGTGCACTTCAGTAATGGTAACACTTTCTATTCCGTTTTGCTGCTCTCCAAACTGATGGCATGAATATCGATTTCTCCATCCATGACAAATTTCGCACCCTCCCTCACTTCCTCTATTCCCATTATGACCTTTTGCATTCTCCTCACCTGCTCCGTGTCTCCACCTCTTTTCCTTTCTTCTAGGCTCCACTCTGCTCGCCTGTCAGGTTCTGTCTTCTGCACCCATTGAGCTTTCACACCCTATTTGGCTCCACCTATCACCTCCTCTATCCTTGTATGCCGGCATCTTCCACCTTCCTTCCCAGGACTGAAGAGGTACTCGCCCGAAACGTCTTCTGTTTATTTTTTTTCATCAGATAATGCCTGAACTGTTGAGTTTCTCAGTGTTTTGTGTGTTTGAATTGGATCCCCAGCATCTAAAGGCTTCCTCATTTGAGAGTGTCATCTTACTTTTTTAAATCTGGAGAATTTGGATGTGATGTGCAGACAGAAATGCTAGTCTAAATGGAGTTCGTACGTTCTCCTTTTGGAATTAGCGAATGATGCTGCAAATCCAGAGAAACAAACTTAGTGTTTGATGAACACACGAGGCAAAGCAGCATCTACTGAGAGAAATAAACAGGCTGTGCTTCGACGGAGATCGTTCATCTGCAATGGAAAAGAAAAAAAAAGAATGTAAGGGCTATGAGAAGGTGTACAGTTTGACATGACTGATGAGAACAGGTGAAGAGGAAGGTAAGTGGGCGGGACAGGGGAAAGAAGTGCGAAACTGCGATTTATCAATTATTTGTTTTTTGTGAGTCCCGAAGGTTATTCACCTTTATATCAAATATCAAGACCGTAGTGAACACTCGGCAGGATAGCAACAACAGAAATTTGGAGATGTACTAACTATTTGAAACATTATTGTAACCAGGGCATAGAGGCAGGAGTTCATTCTGTCACTCCACTGGATATATTGAGTAAATATTTTATACTGAAAAGCAGAAGGGTTGTACAGTTCCACTATAAACAGTCAAATAATCATCAAAAGTTTTCAAGAGGTACATTTAATGTCCCATTTAATATACATTTAGGTACATTTCTTCGCAAACATCCACGGAAGAGAGGAGTGCCCCAAAGAATTAATTAGTGTTAAATCCTAGATCCCAAAGCCTATGTTGCCAGAGGTAATGAAAAAGCAAGCATTACAGGTGACATTTCTATCGGCTTTTATTCAGCTGGTAATTTAACTGTTTTCATATTTCAGGCAGTAGGAAGTCACAACTTTCTATAACTGGGGTTCCTGGGCCGTTTTATGAGGAGATCGGCTTTCAGGAAACTGGACTAGAGCTCGGTAATTGTATTTAAACTGGATGCATGAGATACCATTCAACGTAAGTAAATTATTTTATATTAAGACAAGGTTTTTCTTTCATCAGATTCGCCATCCCAAATCACAGCACAAAGTGTGGAGTATGACGTGGACGATGATGTGAATGCTCACAAATATGAAAACGAGTAAGGTAAGCTCAGCAAAATTTTACTCGATGATATTTTTATTTGAATAATGAAAAATGATTCATGGTCTTGTACTCATGACGTTGTGGCCAATCCGCTTGGAACTATAATGTTGTGGCCATTACAGAGACTTGGATGGTTCAGGAGCAGGAATGGTTACTTCGAGTGCCAGGCCTTAGGTGTTTCAGAGAGAACAGGGAGGGAGTCAAAAGAGTTGGAGACGTTACACTGTTAATCAGAGATAGTGTCACGTCTGCACTAAAGGAGGAAGTTCTGGAGGCATTGTAAACGCAGTCTCTGTGTTTGGAAGTTAGGAGCAGGAAGGGGACAATAACTCCACTGGGTGTTTTTTATAGAGCACCCAATAGTAACAGGGACTACGAGGAGCAGATGGGAAGACAGATTCTGGATAGGTCTAATAATAACAGGGTTGTTCTGGTGGGAGATTTTAATTCCCCATTATGCATTGGCATCTTCCTAGAGCGAGGGATTTAGATGGAGTGGAGCTTGTTAGGTATGCGTTCTGCTAGGTGTCACGACATTATATATAGATAAGCCTACAAGACGAGCGGCTGTACTTGATTTGGTATTGGGAAATGAACCTGGTCAGTTGTCAGATCACACAGTGGGAGAAAAATTTGGAGATAATGATCACAATTCTATCTCTTTTACTTCTTTTACCTTATTGAATTTTTTGAAGTAGTTACGAGGAATGTTGACGAGGGTAAGGCAGTGGATGTAGTCTATATGGACTTCAGCAAGGCCTTTGACAAAGTTCCACATGGAAGGTTAGTTAAGAAGGTTCAGTCGTTAGGTATTAGTGCTGGAGTAATAAAATGGATTCAACAGTGGCTAGATGGGAGATGCCAGAGAGTAGTGGTGGATAATTGTTTATCGGGATGGAGGCCGGTGACTAGTGGGGTGCCTCAGGGATCTGTTTTGGGCCCAATGTTGTTTGTAATATACATAAATGATCTGGATGATGGGGTGGTAAATTGGATTAGTAAGTATGCTGATGATACTAAGGTAGGAGGTGTTGTGGATAATGAGGTGGGTTTTCAAAGCTTGCAGGGAGATTTATGCCGGTTAGAAGAATGGGCTGAACGTTGGCAGATGGAGTTTAATGCTGAGAAGTGTGAGGTTCTACATTTTGGCAGGAATAATCCAAATAGAACATACAGGGTAAATGGTAGGGCATTGAGGAATGCAGTGGAACAGAGAGATCTAGGAATAACAGTGCATAGTTCCCTGAAGGTGGAGTCTCATGTAGATAGGGTGGTGAAGAAGGCTTTTGGAACGCTGGCCTTTATAAATCAGAGCATTGAGTACAGAAGTTGGGATGTAATGTTAAAATTGTACAAGGCATTGGTAAGGCCAAATTTGGAATATTGTGTACAGTTCTGGTCACCGAATTATAGGAAAGATATCAATAAATTAGAGAGAGTGCAGAGACGATTTACTAGGATGTTACCAGGGTTTCAGCACTTAAGTTACAGAGAAAGGTTGAACAAGTTAGGTCTCTATTCATTGGAGCGTAGAAGGTTGAGGGGGGATTTGATCGAGGTATTTAAAATGTTGAGAGGGATAGATAGAGTTGACGTGAATAGGCTGTTTCCATTGAGAGTAGGGGAGATTCAAACGAGAGGACATGATTTGAGAGTTAGGGGGCAAAAGTTTAAGGGAAACACGAGGGGGTATTTCTTTACTCAGAGAGTGATAGCTGTGTGGAATGAGCTTCCTGTAGAAGTAGTAGAGGCCAGATCAGTTGTGTCATTTAAGGTAAAATTGGATAGGTATATGGATAGGAAAGGAGTGGAGGGTTATGGGCTGAGTGCGGGTAGGTGGGACTAGGTGAGATTAAGAGTTCGGCACGGACTAGGAGGGCCGGAATGGCCTGTTTCCGTGCTGTGATTGTTATATGGTTATATCATTGACGAGGGATATGATCAGGGATGTTAGGAAAGCGTTTAATTAGAGTAAAGGAAATATGAGGCTATCAGGCAGGAACTTGGAAGCATAAATTGGAAACAGAAGTTCTCAGAGAAATGTACGGAAGAAACGTGTCAAATGTTCAAGGGATATTTGCGCAGGATACTGCATAGTCACAGTGGCATGCAAAAGTTGGGGCACTCTGGTCAAAATTTTTGTTACTGTGAAATGTTAAGTGAGTAGAAGATGAACTGATCTCCAAAAGTCATAAAGTTAAAGTTGAAACATGTTTCAATATTTTAAGCAAGATTAGTGTATTAATTTTGTTCTGTACAATTTTAGAGTGAAAAAAAGGAAAGGAGCACCATGCAATAATTTGGGCACTAGAAGAGATTTGAGCTCTCAGATAACTTTTACCAAGGTTTCAGAAATTTATTAGCTTGTTAGATCTTTGGCTTATTCGCTGTCATCGTTACAAACGGCCTGGTGATGCAAAATTCAAAGCTTTATAAATACTCCAACTCCTCAGCCCTTGTCCCAACTATCAGCAGTCATGGGCTCCTCTGTGCATCTGCCTAGCACTCTGAAAATTAAAATAAATGATGTCCACAAAGCGGGAGAAGTCTATAAGAAGATAACAAACCATTTTCCGTTCGCCATTTCCTCAGTTCCTAATGAAATTAAGAAATGGCAGTTAACAGGAACGGTGGAGGTCAAGTTCAGATTTGGAAGACCAAGAAAGCTTTCCGAGAGATATGCTCGTAGGATTGCTGTAAAGGGAAATCAAAACACCGTTTGACTGCAAAAGACCTTCAGGAAGATTTAGCAGACTCTGGGGTGGTGGTGCACTATTCTACCGTGCGGCGACACCTGCACAAATATGACCTTCATGGAAGAGTCATAAAAAAAACCTTTCCTGCGTCCTCATCACACATTTCGACATCAGTAGTTTGCAAAGGAGCATCTAAACAAGCATGATGCATTTTGGAAACAAGTACTGTGGACTGATGAAGTTAAACTAGAACTTTTTGGCCACAATGGGAAAGGTATGTTTGGAGAAGAAAGGGTGTAGAATGTCATGAAAATAACACCTCTCCAACTGTTAAGCACGTGGGTGGATCGATCATGCTTTTGGCTTGTGTTGAATCCAGTGGCACAGGCCATTCACTGGTAGAGTGTAGAATTATTTCAATTAAATACCAGCAAATTCTGGAAACAAACAACACACAGTCTGTAAAAAAAATAGCTGTATATGAAAAAAGTATGGTTTCTACAACAGGATAATGATCATAACCACACCTCAAATCCGCATTGGACTACCTCAAGAGGAGCAAGCTGAAGGTTTTGACATGGCCCTCACAGTCCCTCGACCTAAACATCATCGAGATTTTGCGGATAGACCTCAACAGAGCAGTACATGCAAGACGGCCCAAGAATCTCACAGCACTAGAAACCTCTTGCAAGGAAGAATTGGCGAAAATCTCCCAAATAAGAATTGAAAGACCGTTGGCTGACTACAGAAAGCGTTTACAAGTGGTGATAATTAGCAGAGGGGGCGTTACTAAGTACTGACCATGCAGGGTGCCCAAACTTTTGCTTCGGGCCCTCTTTCATTTTTGTTACTTTGAAATTGTAAAAGATTGAATATTTTAAAATTAATAATAATATTGCTGAAATTATTAAAGAAATGTGTCATCTTTAACTTTATGCCACTTGGAAATCAAGAAATCTTTCACTCGCTTAACTATTCACAGTAACAGAAATTTTGACCAGGGGTGCCCAAACTTTTTCATGCCACTGTACCTACCAGTGAGATAGTGAAACGATGGCAGTGTACAGGAACCGTGGTGTATAAAGGCTGTTGTAAATCTAATCAAGAAGAAGAGAAGAGTTTACGAAAGGTTCAAAAAACTAGGTAATCATAAACATCTAGATTATAAGTCTAGCAGGAAGGGATTTAAGAATGAAATTAAGAAAGGTCATGGGAATGCCTCGGCCGACAGGATGAAGGAAACCCCAAGGTATTTTACAAGTATATGAATAGCAAAGGGATACGACGTGAGATAGAGGACCAATCAAGTGGGACAGTTGAAAAGTGTGTGTGGAACCGTAGTAGATCAGAGGTACTTAATGAGTACTTTGTTTCAGTATTTTCTCCGGAAAAGGATCTTGGCAATTTTACGGATGATCTGTAGCGGACTGAAAAGTTTGAGCATGTAGATATTAAGGAAGAGGATGTGCCGGATAAGTCACCGGGACGAGACGAGATGTACCCCATGCTGCTGTGGGAACGAGGGAGGAGATTGCCGAGCCTCTGGCGATGATCTATGCAACATCAGTGGGAACGGGAGAGGTATCGGAGGACTGGACAATTGCAGATGATGTTCCTTTTTCCAAGAAAGGGCGTCGAGATAGCCCAGGAAATTATAGATCAGTGAGTCTTACTTGAGTGGTTTGTAAGTTGACGGAAATGATCCTGAGAGGAAGGATTTATGAACACTTAGAGAGGCATAATATGATTCGGAATATTCAGGCATAATGTAATAAGGAATACTAAAAGGCAGGTCGTGCCTTACGAGCTTGATTGAATTTTATGAGGATATGACGAAACACATCGATGAACGTAGAGCATTAGACGTAGTGTACATGGATTTCAACAAGGCATTTGATAACGTACCCTATGCAAAGCTTATTGAGAAAGTAAGGAGGCATGGGATCCAAGGGGACATTGCTTTGTGGATCCAGAACTGGCTTGTCCACGGAAGGCAAAGAGTGGTTGTAGAGGTGTCATATTCTGCATAGAGGTCGGTGGCCCGTTGTGTGCCTTAGGGATCTGTTCTGGGACCCCCTTCTCTTCGTGATTTTTATAAATGACCTGGATCAAGAACTGGAGGGATGGGTTAGTAAATGTACTGACGACACAAGTGTTAGGGGTGTTGTGGATAGTGTGGAGAGCTAACAGAGGTTACAGTAGAGCATTGATCGGATGTAAAACTGCGCTGAGAAATTGCAGATGGATTTCAACACAGATATGTTTGAACCGGTTCATTTAGGTAGGTCAACTATGATGGCAGAATATAACATTAAATATGGACTTTTGGAAGTGTGGAGCATCAGAGGAATCTTTGGGATAGAGTCTATTGGACACTCAAAGCTACTGCGTAGGTTGAATCTGTGCTTAAAGTATACGTCCTTCACTAATCGGAGGGTTGAGTCTAAGAGCCGAGAGGTAGTTTTACAGCTATATATGACATCTGGCCTAACCGTACGGAGTATTAGGCTCAGTTCTTGTTGCCTCACTACAGGAAGGATGTGGAATCCATAGAAAGGGTGCAGAGGAGATTTAGAAAGATGTTACTTGGTTTGGGGAGCATGCCTTATGACAATACCTAGAAACATCGGAAAATAGAAAACTTCACACCACAAATCTGTGCCGAACATGTCCTTACCTTAGAAATTACCTTAGATTATACTTCGCTAGGTTCCATCCAGTAGTCCCTTAAAAGACTCTATCATATCCGCCTACAACATGGTCGCTCTCAATCCATTCCACGCACTCAGCACACTCTCAGTAATAAACTTACCCCTGACATCTCCTCTGTATCTACTTCCAAGCACCGTAAAAGGATGTTCTCTCGTGCTGGCCATTTCAGCCCTGGATAAAAACCTCTGACTATCCACACGATAAATGCCTCTCATTATCATGTTCAACTCTATTAGGTCACCTCTCATCTTCGGTCGCTCCAAAGAGAACAAGCTGAGTTCACTCAACTTATTGTCATGAGGCATGCTCCTGAATCCAAGCAACATCCATCTAACATCTCCTCTGCACCCTTTCTAATGTTTCCACATCCTTCCTGTAGTGAGGCAACCAGAACTGGGCAAGTACTCCATGTGCAATCTGACCAGGGTCCAAAAATGCTGCAGTCTTAACAGCTGAGCTGAATTAGGCCATTCAGCTCATCGAGTATGCCTCCAAGAGCAGTAAGCCAAATACCGGCAAACCTAATTAGCAAATAACATCTACAAAAACAAATAAGAAGCACAACTATACAAACAAAATCTAATTTAATATTTCGGGTCGATTCACTCCCATTCAGCATATCTCAGTCGAAATACACACTCTTCCTACTACGCACTGATCTCATTAGAATAGATACAGTGTACCGAACGTGCAATGCGTCCCGTTTTCTTTCAATATTGCGCGATTTACTGTGACCCTCATTGAGATATTTTTGTTACTGGTATCTTAATGTGGACGTTGAAGTAACAGTTAACTCCACGAACTCCCCAACCCAGAAAAATATATGTGCATTACTATAACACGAGTTGTTGATGGATTCAAATAATGGACCAAGGAAATTCTCCCTTCATCACTTGGCAGCTGCAAAGGTCTCATTGTTTAACCCCGTCACGCAGGCATCTATTGAAATGAACTTTTCATGCCGAGGCTGTTCTGCAGGATTGGAGAGGAAGAGGGAAGAATGGCTGAGGTGTAGGAAGATAGATAGAAAGTGATAGGAGCTAGGATATCCCTAACCTATGTACCCCTAACGTTATCACAAGACGGTTTTAACCAGCCATCTAACCTACTAAACAATACTTCTTTTGACTGTGAGAGGAAACTGGAGACCCGAACTAAATCAATGCAGACACCGAGGAGAATGAACAAAATCCTTGTAAACATCAGCGGATATGGAGCTAATTTCGCTAGCTCTGTGATATCGTAATCCTAAAGGCTATGCTACTTTGCTGAATATTCTGGGGATTAACAATTTAAAAGGTTAATTTTGTTCCTGTCCAGACAATTGCTGTCAAGCTTGCCGATGATTACCAGACATGCCGAAAGGTCTCGGACAGAAACTTCGACTGTACTTTATTTCTTTCTTTATATGCCACTCGCACTGCAGAGTTCCTCCAGTATTTTCTGTGTGTTGCTTTTATTTCCAGTACTTGCAGACGTTCTCTTTTTTGTGTCCAGTTTTTGTTCCTTATTTCCGATTCTTAATATATGCATAGTTTTGATTGCTTGAGGTACTGATCTATTTTGGCCAGACTACGCCGAATTCACGTTCAATCTCTAGCTTAATGGCAGTTAACCACCTTGTTTATTATCCTGCGGCAGCAGTTTCTGCAATGTCCTCATGAATTGTCTGTCATTTTTCAGAATTCGCTTTGACGCTTGATGAATTTTCAGTGAAGAATATGACGATACTGCATAATTCTGCTTGAAGATCTTTTATAATCACTTAGATTAATCGTCTTATGTTCTGTTGGAACCATGGTGTCTTGTACCTCCATGTTTTGAAATTCATTTGCTGGTAATATTGTAAATAATAATCAAACTCATCTGGGTTTTGCAGTGCGATTCTTGCGTGAGAGTGAAGCAAAACATAACTCCTGAATGACTCCTGCTTTTAAGAGATTCTTGGATTTGTACATGGAGCTATGCGGTAGTGAAATTCCAGGCAGTTCTAGAGTAGGTTAAATGGTCAGCGCAACATTCTGCACCTAAGGTCCTGTAATGTGCTGTGCATTTACGTGTTTTATGTTCAATCTTCCATGAATGGTTTGACAAATGCTGTGCCACAAAATGTGGAACAGCTTTCGAATGAGTTTAATATTTGCTAATTTTTTATTTTTTTTTTGCTTTTGACGCACCAAATTGTACTTGGCAGGATTAATTAATTGAACGATGACAATTTTCTTCTTATTCCTCTTTTAACGTATCAATGCTTCGATTAAATACATTTGCCGCAATATCGTTTGTATTTTTCACCTATTGCCTTTTTATTCAATGGATAGCTATTATAACGCACTGACGTAATGTCATAAATATGTGAAGATATAAGTTCGACCTACTTGAAGTATTGATTAATGAAGACAATTGTTAAATATATCTGGGAAATAACTGATGATAAATTCGTCATTCCTTCGTTATTGATTTGCTTACATCGTTGCCAAATATTTCCAATGTTTATGAGTTATATGCAAGTAATACGTTTCTGAGAACTGTACTCAATTGTTGTTTTATTAACCAGATGTTTATCTCTTTTTAAGTGGTACTAGTTTGCCGTTGAGATCAATATAGGTCGACACATCTGAAACTGGTTTTCATAAATCCAAAATAAAAATAAGTAGCTGGACTTTCTGTTGGTTCTACTTTCCTTCAAAGATCTCTGCATGTTTCAAATGTATCACAAGATATATGCACGAGGGATAGGTTGTTCTTGCACATAATTAAGTGAGCTGAAAGAAAACTCAACATGAAAGAAATGATAGTCGTTGAATCTTTGAATATTTTACATAAAATATGTTCTAATAAAGGAGTAATTTTTAAAAAGTTAGCCCATCATTAACTTCAGTCAATTACATCTTGCAGTCTTTGTAAATTCTGTGAAATGTGCCCAAGAAAGTTTCCTTCATGTAAAAGTTAAGGAAAATATACAGGACAGTACTCCATCTTCGCCTGGAAAAATGGCGGAAGTACGTGCCATACAGTATAACACTCTGGGTGGAACAGGAACAAATTCCTTCGTTTTAAAATTATTATAGTGAAATGTACAATTGGTTTATAAGTTCATGTTCTGAAGTGGCAAATTAAACTTTGAACCCTAAAGGAGGAATGGTGCCGCTAACCAATTGGCGAGGTTCTTTGCTGGATTGCAGCGATTGCCAAGTATGAAATCTTTAAAAGCTTCTAATTCGATTGCTTCTTCTAAGCTGTTTAGGAGGGTGTGCCTGACCGTGTAGTATCTGAAGTATTCCCGGAGAACCGCTGTCGACGTTTCGGGCCGAGACCCTTCGTCAGGGCTAACCGAAAGGAAAGATAATAAGAGATTTGAAAGTAGTGGGGGGGGGGGGGGGGAGGGGGAAATACGAAATGATAGAAGACCGGAGGGGGTGGGATGAAGCTAAGAGCTGGAATGATGATTGGCGAAAGTGATACAGAGCTGGAGAAGGGAAAGGATCATGGGACGGGAGGCCTCAGGAGAAAGAAAGGAGGGGGGAGCACCAGAGTGAGATGGAGAACAGGCAAGCAACTAAATATGTCAGGGATGGGGTAAGAAGTGGAGGAGGGGCATTAACGGAGGTTAGAGAAGTCAATGTTCATGCCATCAGGTTGGAGACTACCCAGCCGGTATATAAGGTGTTGTTCCTCCAACCTGAGTTTGGATTCATTTTGTCAATAGAGGAGGCCATGGATAGACATATCAGAATGGGAATGGGACGTGGGATTAAAATGTGTGGCCATTGGGAGATCCTGCTTTTTCTGGCGGACCGAGAGTAGGTGTTCAGCGAAAAGGTCTCTCGGTCTGCTTCGGGTCTCGGCAATATATAAAAGGCCACACCGGGAGCACCGGACGCAATATACCACACTAGCCGACTCACAGGTGAAGTGTCGCCTCACCGGGAAGGACTGTCTGGGGCCCTGAATGGTGGTGAGGGAGGAAGTGTAAGGGCAGGTGTAGCACTTGTTCCGTTTACAAGGATAAGTGCCAGGAGGGAGATCGGTGGGAAGGGATGGGGGGGGGGGACGAGTGGACAAGGGAGTCACGTAGGGAGCGATCCCTGTAAAAAGCAGAAAGAGTGGCAGAGGGAAAAATATGTTTGGTAGTGGGATCCCATTGGAGGTGGCGGAGGTTACGGAGAATTATATGTTGGACCTGGAGGCTGGTGGCGTGGTAGGTAAGGACAAGGGGAACCCTATCCCGAGTGGGGTGGCGTGTGGATGGGGTGAGGGCAGATGTGCAGGAAATGGGAGAGATGCGTTTGAGAGCAGAGTTGATGGTGGACGAAGGGAAGCCCCTTTGTTTAAAAAAGGAAGACATCTCCTTCGTCCCGGAATGAAAAGCCTCATCTTGAGAGCAGATGCGGTGGAGACGGAGGAATTGTGAGAAGCGGAGAGCCTTTTTGCAAGAGACAGGGTGGGAAGCGGAATAGTCCAGGTCGCTGTGAGAGTCTGTAGGCTTATAGTAGATATCAGTAGATAGGCCGTCTCCAGAGTTGGAGATTGAAAGATCAAGAAAGGGGAGGGAGCTGTCGGAAATGGATCAGGTAAATTTGAGGGCAGGGTGAAATTTGGAGACAAAGTTAATGAAGTCGACGAGCTCAGCACGCGTGCAAGAGGCAGCACCAATGCAGTCGTCGATGTAGCGAAGGAAAAGAGAGGGATGGATACCGGTATAGCCTTGGAACATGGACTGTTCCTCAAAGCCAACAAAAAGGCAGGCATAACTGGAACCCATACGCGTGCACATGGCTACACACTTGGTTTGGAGAAAGTGGGAGGAGCCAAAGGAGAAATTATTGAGAGTAATTACTAATTCCGCTAGACGGAGGTGAGTGGTGGTAGAGGGGAAGTGGTTAGGTCTGGAATCCAAAAAAAAACCGAAGAGCTTCGAGACCATCTCGGTGGGGAATGGAGGTATATAGGGACTGGCCGTCCATGTTGAAAATAAGACGGTGGGGCCAGGGAACTTAAAATCATTGAAAAACTTCAAAGCATGACAAGTATCACGAACATAGGTGAGAAGAGATTGAACAAGAGGGGATAAGACAGTGTCAAGTTATGCAAAAATGAGTTCAGTGGGGCAGGAGCAAGCTGAGACAATAGGTCTACCTGGACAGGCAGGTTTGTGGATCTTGGGTAGGAGGTAGAAATAGGAAGTGCGGGGTGTGGGAACTATGAGGTTGGTGGCAGTGGATGGGAGATCCCCAGAGCTAATAAGGTTGGTGATGGTATACGAGACAATGGCCTGGTGCTCATTCGTGGGGTCATGATCAAGAAGTAAATAAGAGGAGGTATCAGAGAGTTGTCGCTGTGCCTCGGCCAGGTAGAGGTCAGTCCGCCAGAAAACAACAGCTCCCCCCTTATGAGCAGGTTTTATAGTGAGGTTGGGATTGGTGCGCAGGGAGCGGAGAGCAGAGCGTTCTAAAGGAGAGAGGCTGGAATTGGAACAAGGTGTGGTGAAATTAAGATGTTTGATGTCCCGTCGGCAATTAGCAATAAAGAGATCCAGAGCAGGTAGAAGACCAGAGCGGGGTGTCCATGAAGGGGAGGAGGGTTGAAGACGGGAGAAGGGGTCATCGGCGGGTGTAGGAGAGTCCTTGTTAAAGAAGTAAGCTCGGAGCCGGAGCCGGCGGAAAAAGAGTTCAGCGTCATGGTGTATGCAGAACTCACTGAGGTGTGGGCGAAGGGGGACAAAGGTGAGGCCCTTAATGAGGACAGAGCTCTCTGCCTCAGAGAGTTGAACTCGGAGGGAATGGTAAAGACCCGGCACGGATGAGAGATAGGATCAGAGGGGGGAGGGAGGATGTTAGTGTCACTGGAGAGGGAAGGGTTGGGGTGAGAGGAAGATGGAGCCTCTGAGGGCCCAGGAGCTGACGATGGGATCTGAGGGAGAGGGGATTGCAGAGTGGTGGTGGGGGAGGCGGAGACGGGAGACACAATCGCAGCATGTGAAGACCCGGCCTGGAGTTCAAGGCTGGAGTCGCAGTTGGTGGCTGCGCAATCGCTTTGAAGCTGTCCACGGTCGTTGGAAACCGCGTTGATGGTGCTGGAGTCCGGATATTCAAAATGCCCTGGATCTAAGCTCTCTCACTTACAAGGCATTTTCACTCACTCACTGGGACTGGCTTTCGTTTGTTTTTCTCACTATTCACCCTAAATTCTAGACACTGGTCTGAGAGAAAATCCCTGGGTATCAGCAGTTTCTGAGACGGTCAGACCACCCCGCCTGGCACCACCAATTATTCCATGGTAAAATGTAACTTGCATCATATATGTTCCACATTCGGATATTTAATCTGAGAAATAAATGAGCCACTGAATTTTATGAATTGTGTAGCTGCCGCGTCTGGCTGATAAGATATTTGCATTAGCGTGAAGGTGTACATGTGCATCTCATAAAACGGCCACTGCGCGCATCTATGACTAATTAACGGGCACAAGGGGAAATATCTCAGAGGACTAGAACAGTGGAAAACAGGAATGGGAAGGGAGTGTTTAGTAGCAGAGTTCTTTCGCAACCTTATCGCCGGAGCAACAGGTACACTAAGAAGCAGAACAGTAGACAGAATTTGGAAATGTGCACCCAAGCAGGATTGTCGTGGGATACGTCATCTTCCCTATTGATTGGTGCCTCCTTGGTGCGAGACGTTTCGATGGGGCAGAGAATGTTAAGCATGTCCAGGAAGGATTACTGACAAAATATGCTGACAAGCTTGTTAGTGGAGAAGCCATAGTGGCCCAAGTACTCGGCAATGAACCTGGATGGATGACATATATCTCTGTAGGCAAGCATTCTGGAGACAGTGACCATAATTCCTCAATCTAGGTGTGAATAAGAACTGATAGTTTGCAAAGTATTTTAATAGGGGAAGGCGAATTATGATGCTATTAAGCAGGAACTTCCGTATAGTGGAACAGTAGTTCTGAGGAGATTATACAATAAAAATGTGGAGTTTGTTTAGGGAAACTTTAAGGATGTTGTGGACTGTATTGTCCCATTGAAGTTGGAAAAGGATGATAGGGCGAAGTGACATAGCGAAGAAGACTGATGGAGTATTTTGTTTTTTTGGAAGGAGACTGGGTTATACTTCAGATTTTGGAATCAAAGTTCAGACAAGACTTTTGAAATGTATCATGTACCCGGGAAAGATGTTGAAACGGGATCCGGGGGAGCTGGAAACGGACTGTCGGGGTCCGGTCCAGTCCGGAACCCGCGTTCTGGGTCTTGATCCAGACAGGAGACTCGGACTCCGGGTCTTGCAGCTGGCCCTCCCGTCACCCTTCATCCTCCTGGCTTAAGCAGGCACACCTGTGGCGAATTCAGCTGCAGGTGTTTATAAGGGGCCTTGGGACTGAGACCAGGCGGGTGGTCGTTTTGTTCCGTATCCTGCTATGTTTCCTGCTCTCTGCCGGCTCCGTACTCTGCTCCGTATCCTGTTTACCCTGCCCGGGTTCTGATCTGCTCCACATCCTGGTTACGCTGCCCAGGTTCGGACCTGCTCTGTATTTGTTCTGTCCAGGTTGATCTTGATCCCCTGCTTTTTCTCGCATGCGCTGGTCCCGCTGCTCCGCCCGTTTTGCCTTGCTCGCGCTGTCGCGCTCTCTGCCTGCCTCTCCCGAGTTACCTGGGGATCATGGCTGTCGTGCTGGTCACCCTGGACCTAATCCCCGTTCTACCCCATTCCCTCCGTCGGGCACGTCCGACCGGACTGCCGCTGTCCGGCTGGGCGTTCTGCCCTTTCCTATCCGTTGTCTCCTTCGGGCAGGTCCGGCGGGACTGCCGCTGCCCGGCGTGGTGTTCTGCTCCTTCACCTCCCCCCGCTTTCTCTGGGATTGTGCCCCGCAACCACCTAGGGTTCCTCGTCTTGCCCAGGACTCCGTGTTTCCGCCTAGGAGGTGACCGTACCCGGGACATATTACGGGGGTGCCATGTACCACAAAACCAGCCATGTACCAGCCAAGCCATGTACCACAAGACCCCGCCTTCTGCCTGAACTCTGGGATCCTCCTGCCTCGCCTGACTCTGAAATCCTGCTCTGCCTGCCTGAACTCTGGAATCCTGCTCTGTCTGCCTGCTCCGCCTGCCTCGCCGGAACTCTGGGATCCTGCTCTGCCTGCCTGAACTCTGGGATCCTGCTCTGCCTGTCTGAACTCTGGGATCCTACACTGTCTGCCTGAACTCTGGGATCCTTCTCTGCCTGCCCGACTAAGAGCTCTGTCTGTCTGAACCCCAGCATTACCCCTTGCAGGCCATGGCATCCCCCTCCTGTCCTACCCCTAGTGCTTCAGTGCCTGCGTCCTGAACTTGGGTCCATTCCTGTCCCCGTTCCCGACACGGACATAAGAACGGCTTGACGAGGAGGAATAGGAAAAGCCTAAGGAGTTCTACACATACGCAAATAACAGGAGGATGAACAGAATGAGGACAGAAGCAATCGGGGCATAAAGATGAAGCGTGTGTTATAGTCGGACGAAATATGGCAGGACATAATGCATATTTTGCTTCAATTTTCACGAGTGCAATGAGCCTTGCGACTTTCAGTGCCTTCAGGACAAGAATGGGCACATGACTCCGGTGACAAGAACCTTGCTGAAATCTGTTGGGGGCGGGGGCGAAAGTTTCAGGTTAGGAGTCAACATCACAAACAGTCTGTTCTGGTCTAAAAACTTTGGCACGACAACCGAGAATGGGATCACCAGGGCCCTCGGGAAACTAAAAATAATTGGCCTATAGACGCTGTCCATCATATTTTTTTTTGTCGATATACTACCGAATCCGGATGCATCACTGCTGGCTATAGAACAGCTTTTCCCTTTACTCCAGGAACATGCAGAGAACTGAGCACAGAAGCTCGTCATCTCTCTACGTACACCTCGATTCCAGGGCAGCCTCGATTATGCTATCATACGACTACTGAACGATTTCCTAGTAGAATAATTTGGATACTTGACCTTGCGTCCTTATGCCTGAGTGTGTCTCTGTACTACATATCTGCAACTATGCACTGTATTGTTATTTAACCTGGCACTAGCTCTGTGTGCTGCCGTAATTGATTGTTCCCACAGAATGGAACTTTTTAGAACGCAAAGCTGACATGAAAAATATACAGCAGGGAAGTTAAGTCAAAATCCCAAGATATACAATACGGTTGTTAAGAGTAAAAAACGACCGGCTAGGTAGAGTTTTGCCTGTTCGTTCGATAATGTTCTTTTATACGCTCAGTTCGATGTCATCAACACAGAGCCGCCGAAGAAACTTGGTCATCTCTTAGGCGAAGGTACGCAAGTGTTTCCAACGAGTGGACAGTCGCAAAGCTGCGGGACCGGACGACATCCCAGGGCGCGGCACAACTGGCAGGTGTGTTAGCAGACATTTCAATCTCTCCTTCTTCCAGTGAACATTGACCCCTGCTTCCAAATATCCACCATTGTCCCTATACCTGAAAAGACCAACGTAACCCATCTGAACGACTGGCATTCAAAGCACACGCCTCAGTGATAAGCATATCATTTCAGAGTCTAGTCAAGGACAACATCTGTTGCTGTTGCAAGGGAGTGGCTAGGGACGAACCCACGAACAGGACACAGGCACGGAGGCAGGCTCGAAATGTGTTAGCACAGTTGCGAACATGGAACAGATAACCAGGGAAGTTTTCGTAGAATATCTAGGGAAAGGAGCGGAGCTTAGAACTAACAGTCGTAAGGGATCAGGAAACAAGGTTAACACTCCCTGGAATCGACCAACGAACTGGCGACCCATGTCTATGACGTGGCTCATCAAATCCTATATTCTTTGAGGAGAACCAATTGTGCTGTAATTAATTGAACGAGCAGCGATTGGGAATGAAACGACGGGAATTAAGACACAATCAAGGAGACATGAGCAAGATGGGGAGTAGCTAGACGGGACCATGACAGTAACAACCCCCTCCCCCCGCATCCCCCAACGGGAGCTTCCAGGCGATCCTCCTGGCTTGTCTGGATGGTTCCGATGGATCAGAGAAGGGCGCAGGATGAAGGAGCGGGGAATCCAGGAACGTTCTTCCGGTCCGCACCGGGTACTAGAGACGCCTGCCCCGATTGCGGGCGTCCAATAACCGCCGGACGGTGTACGCCGTATGGTAGCCGATAATGTGAAGGGGTGGAGAGGGTTCGGTCGGAGGGAACAAGGGGCTGACAGAAACAGCTTTTAACTGGGACACGTGCAATGTAGGACCGATCTTCATAGAGGTAGGTGGATTGAGCAGGATTGCCGTGGGAATATCTCTAGACGAGAGCCACACCAACTGCCCAGGTCGATATTCAGGAGCAGGGGTACGATGGCAGTCGGCAATTTTTCGGTTACGGTTGGCTGAGCGAAGCAGGGCCGTGCTTGTGTCTTCCCAGATTTTTCGGAAGATCTGTATACGGGTCTGGACTGACGGCACTGCAATTTCCTCTTCCTGAGCAGGAAACGGCGGGGGTTGATAACCAATACAGCTTTCAAAAGGAGATTTTACATTAGCGGTGCTCACCAGAGAGTTGTGGACGTATTCTACCCATACGAGTTGGTTACTCCAGGTAGACGGGTTCCAACTCCTGATTGACCTGCTCCGTTTGCCCGTTCGTCTGTGGGTGAAACCCGGACGACAGGTTAACTGAGGCACCAAGGGCTCGGCAAAAAGATCTCCAGACTCGCGAAATGAATTGAGGTCGTGGGTCAAGGACAATATCCGAAGGGTTTCCGTGAAGTCGGAAAACGTGGGTGACGAGAAAGTTTGCGGTCTCCTGCACGGATGGTAGCTTAGGGAGGGCTACAAAATGCACCGACTTGGAGAAACGGTCCACCACAGTCAGTACGGCAGTGTTTCCATGTGAGGGTGGTAGACTGTTGACGAAGTCTAGAGCGATGTGTCACCAGGAACGGCCAGGGACAGGTAGGGGACGAAGTAATCCCGCAGGTGGCCGATGGCAAGCATTTACACGGGCGCAGACAGAACATGCAAAGACATAGGAACGGGTGTCAGTGTCCATGGAGGGCCACCAGAAATGTCTCTTCAGGGGGATCAGAGTCCGATCGATTCCGGGATTGCCGGCGAAACGAGATGTGTTCCCCCACTGGAGAACCTGCGATCGAACAGAATCGGGTACAAAGAGCCGAATCGGATGTCCGATGCCTGGGTCAGGTTGAGTCCGTTGGGCCTCTTTGTCTCTGGACTCGATCTTCCAGGTGAGGACAGCCATTACACAGGGTGGTGGAAGGATGGTCTCGGGGTTGGGAAGATCATCCTCTGAAACGTATTAACGGGAGAGAGCATCGGACTTCCCGTTCTTGGACCCCGTAAGATGAGTGAGGGTAAACCTGAACTGGCCAAAAAAATAATGCCCACTAGGCCTGGCGGGAATTCAGGCGTTTAGCGGTCTGGATATATTCAAGGTTCTCGTGGTCTGTCCAGACGATGAACGGGTGTTCCGCCCCTCCATATAGTGCCTCCATTCTTACAACGCCAGTTTGGCCGCCGGTAGCTCCCGGTTCCCCACGTCGTAATTCCTTTCAGTGGGAGAGAGTTGGCGAGAGAAGAAGGCACAGGGATGTAGTTTCTGATCCGGGTCCGAACGTTGGGGCGCTACCGCTCCCACCCCGGAGTCGGAGGGGTCAACCTCCAGAATGAATTGACAGGAGGAGTCCGGTTGAATCAGAACGGGGGCAGACGTGAAACGCCTCTATATTTCCGCGAATGCTGAGTCCGACTCGGAGTTCCAAAAGAAAGGTGTGGCAGGTCAGGTAAGTCGGTTACGGGGAGCCGCCACCTGACTGTAGTTTCCGATAAACCGGCGATAAATGTTCATAAACCCCAGGAACCGTTGGAGTTGCTTGCGGTCCGTGGGTTTGGGCCACTTCGCCTCAGCCCGGATCTTCTCGGGATCAGCGCTCACCTGTCTGCTCTCGATGATATAACCTAGGAAACTGACCGAGGGGACGTGCAATTCGCATTTCTCCGCCTTTACGAATAAATTATACTCCCCCAGCCTCTGCAGGACTTGACGGAAATGATGAACGTTTTGCTGGGGACTGCTGGAAAAGTTTGGGATGTCATCCAGGTGGACTAATACAAAGCGGTTAATAAAGTTTCTTCGTACGTCATTAATCAAAGGTTAAAAAACTGCGGGATATTTGGTGAGGCCAGAAGGTATGATCAAGTACTCGAAGTGACCTAAAGGGGTATTGAATGTCGTCTGCCACACGTCCTCCTCCCTTATGCGGTCCAAATGGTAGGCGCTTCGTAGGTCAAACTTCGAGAAGATGGTGGCTCCGTGAAGTGGTCCGAACGCAGAACTTATAAGAGGCAGTGGGTACTTGTTCTTTGCGGTTATATGTCTTAGGCCGCGGTAGTCGATGCAAGGACAGAACGAACCATCCTTCTTCCTTGCAGAAAAGAAATCTGCGCCCACCAGTAAAGATGAGGGACGGATAGTGCCCGCCGCGTGAGATTCAGTGATGTAACCCTCCATTGCTTCCCGCTCTGGCAGGGACATGTTATACAGCCGACTGGTGGGTAAAGGAGCTCTGGGGAGAAGGTCGATAGCAGAATCGTATGGTCGGTGTGGAGGCAGGGAAAGAGAGCGTTGTTAACTAAACACTTGTCCCAGATCGTAGTCTCCGCTGGAACCCTGGACAAGTCGGGAGGGGGGGGGGGGGGGTTCAACGGCACATGTGGTCGTGGTGGTTCTTACAGTGAAAAGGGCCGACTGTAGACAAGTGGAGTGACAAAGCTGACTCCAGCTGGCTTTCCTCCCGGTGGATCAATCAATGTAAGGACTATGGCGGTTTAACCAGTGGGTACCCAAGAACTGTAGGAAGTTGAGGAGAGGAAATAAACAAACTGTGCCTGTCCCCGACCGTTCCCAGAGAGAACCAAATCTAGTGGTGGTGTGCAGTGAGTGACACGGGCCAGAAGTGTTCCGTCCAGTGCCCGGGCTTACAGAGGTGTATTCAACGGCTCCCGAACAATTCTGGCCTCAGAAGCTATGTTTTCACTCAAAAGATTCTCCTCAGCACCGCTGTCTATCAAGGCAGAGAAGGATAGGGGCAGTTGGTTGCAGCTTACAGTAGCCTGGATCTGCATCCAAGAGGAGAAGAGAGGTTAGGTCTGGGAGTAGATGGTAAAGCGTGCCGTGGGGTGGCCAAAGGAGTGGGACGACCAGTTCTCTCTCCCTGACGTTCTCGGAGTCGACGTCCAGCCTGGTGACTAGGGAGATCACTGAATCCAGGCTGTTAGTGTCATTCCTAACACCAACTCGTACTTTATCTTGTCACAGAGGTCTTGGCGGAACACCTCCTGGAGTGCCTCATCATTCCAGCCCGAGTCGGCCGCTAGCGTCTGGAACTCCACCGAGTATTCGGCAACACTGCGTGAGCCTAGACAGAGGGTGAGTAGACGCTTAGCGGCATTTTTACCGCAGATGGGATGATCAAAAAGCTTCCTTATTTCTGAGATGAAGGTGGGGAAGGAAGAGCGGGTCACTGTCTGATTATCCTAAATCGCGGTGGCTCATGCTAAGGCACTTCCTCGCAACATCCCCATAATGTAAGCTATTGTTGATCTGTCCGTGGCGTACGTTGATGGCTGCTGCTCGAAGACCAAGGAGCACTGCAGTCGAAAAGACCGGCACTGTCCCAGACCTCCGGCGTATGGTTGTGGTTCAGGTACGTACGACTCTCTCAGCGGACGTGTTTTTGACGGGTCAGGCGACACCACTACAGGTTGTCTGGGCTGGTCAGACAGAGTTCCCGGATTCGGCGGAGAAAGATGGGCAAATAAAAGTGAAAGAAATGTAGGGCTGGGGGGAGTTAAATTGGGGGAGTGGAGAGAGAGAAAGAGAAGCGGACTATAATTATAGATAGAGATGGTGTAAGGGGGGTCAGGGATATAAACGGAGGTCTGTGAGTTGAATGTTCATGCCGGCAGGTAGGAGGCTACCTAGGCGGGAGATAAGGTATTGCTCCATCAACCTGCCTGTGGCCTCATCTTAACGATAGAAAAGGCCATGGACAGACATATCGGAGTGCGAGTGGTCTGTGGAATTGATGTGTGTGGCCACAGGGAGATCACACGACTGCTGGAGGACTGAGCGCCGGTGTTCGGTGAAACGGCGGGTCTCACCAATGGATCAATGGCCACATCGGGAGCACCGGATACAGTATATCACCCCAGTTGACTCGCAGGTGAAGTGGTGCCTCAGCTGAAAGGACTGTCTGGGGCCTAGGATGGTGGTGAGGGAAAAATGTGGGGGCAAGTGGGGGCAGGGGGCTCTCCTCCCGTTTGCAGGGATAAGTGCCTGGAGGGAGGTCGGTGGAGAGGGATGGAGGGGATGAATGGACAAGGGAGTAGTGTAGGAAGCGATCCCTGTGGAAAGCCGAGAGTGGAGGAGGAGGGGAAGATGTGTCTGGTGGTGTGATCCCGTAGGAGGTGGCGGAAGTTACGAAGGATTTTCCGTTGGATCTGTAGGCTGGTAGGGTGATAGGTGAGGACCAGGGGACTCTATCCTTGGAGGGCTGGCGGAGGTATGGGCATAGGTGCGTGAAATACGGGAGACACGATGGAGGGCAGAGTTGATAGTGGACTAAGGGAAGCCCCTTTCTTTAAAAAAGGAAGACATCTCCATTGTGCTAGAATGAAAGGCTTCATCCTGAGAGCAGATATTCTCTAGACTATTCCTCCTCCCACCCTGTCTCCTGCAAAAATGCTATCCCCTTTTCTCAATTCCTACGCTCCGCCGCATCGGCTCTCAGGATGAGGCCTTTCATTCTAGCGTGTTCGGACCAGAGGCCCCAGGTTCGGAAGAAACTCCAGCAGCGGTATTAATGAGGCTGCGGGACAAAGGTAGGGACCCTGGCATCTCCAGGACTCTTAAAAGTTTGGTCTGCTTTCTTGAGACCAAAAGGCATCCTCAGGAATTCGAACGAGCTGAACTGGGTGATAAGGGCTGTCTTGGGCACGTCGTCGGGGTGCACTGAGATCTGATTGTATCCCTTGACCAGGTCAATTTTCGAGAAGATGGTCGCTCTGTGCAGGTTCACCGTGAAGTCCTGAATGTGAGATACCGGGTATCTGTCGGCGGTTGTGGCGTCGTTGAGCCTTCTGCATTCACCGCAGGGCCTCCATCCTCCGGCGGACTTGGGAACCATGTGCAGCGGGAATACCCACGGGCTGTCTGAGCGACGTACGATTCCCATCTCTTCCATCTTACGGAAATACTCCTTCACGAGGTGGAGCTTGTCGGGTGGAAGCCTGCGAGCTCGGGCGTGTAGCGGTGGTCCTTACGTGGGGATGTGATACTGCACGCCGTGCTTGAGGTCGGCGGTGGAGAACTGCGGGGTGACTATGGAGGGGAATTCCACCAACATCCTGGTGAATTCGTGACCTGTGAGGGTCACGGAATCCAGGTAGATCGCCGGTAGCTTGGCTTCTCCGAGCTGAAAAGTATAGAACGTCTCGGCGTAGACCAAACCCCGGCCTTTTAGGTCGACCAAGAGGCAGTTGGCTCATAGAAAATCTGCCCCTAGTATTGGCTGTGACAGCGCTGCCAACGTGAAACTCCAGGTGAAACGACTGGGCCCGAAATGCAGTGAGATAGTTCGCATATATCCGAATACTGGTGCCATTTGCACCGGTGAGTTCGGGGCCTGGGACTGCGTTATGAGTGTCCATGGTTGGGGTGGGGGGGGGGGGGGTGATTACGCTGACTTCAGCCCCGGTGTGTACCAGGAAGCGCCGCCCGGCGTGTTGGTCCCAGGGGTACAGGAGTCTGTCCCGTTGGCCAGCCATCGTAGCCATTAGCGACGGCTGGCCCTGGTGGACGGCGCGCGCCTGAGCCCCATCTTTGACGGTAGAAACACCATTGTTCCGAACTTTCGTCTTTTCACCTGTGGGTCTCGACGGCTTCGGTTGCGGTGCCTGGGGCACGCTAGGCCAATGAAGGCTGTTCCACGTTGTTTGCTCTGGCAAAGGGCGTCTGCTTTAGCCGCGACCCTGCGTGCGTCTCTGAAATCCTCACTCGCGAGGAGGAGGCGAATGTCCTCTGGCATTTGCTCGAGTAACAACTGTTCAAATAAAAGGCACGGTTTAAGACCGTCCATGAGCGCCAGCATATCATTCATGAGCTCGGATGGCGCGCGGTCGCCGAGGCCGTCCATGTGCAGGAGTCGTGCGGCCCGTTCGCGGCGGGAGAGTCGAAAGGTAAGGATTAGGAGCGCCTTGAGCTTAGTGTAGCTGTCCTCCGTTGGTGGCTGGCGTAGGAAGTCGATGATCCGGCCTGCCGTCTCCTGGTCCAGCGTGCTGACCACGTTGTAGTACCGTGTGGCGTCGGCTGTGATGTCTCTGATATTGAACTGAACTTTAGCCTGCTCGAACCAAACGTGGGGCTGAGTGGCCCAGAAAGTCGGGAGCTTCAGAAAGACCGCGCTGTGCGAGTTGCACGAACTCATGGCTGGTTGCTGAGTCGCCGGCTTCAGATGCCGTCTGGAACGTCGGGGTCACCAATGCAGTCGCGCATAACCCGCTACTAAAGAAACACACGGAGACAGAGAGACCTGAACTTAGAATGACTTTACTGATTCGAACTCGTGCGCTTAAATTTCCCCTCCCATGGGCCGCTGTGAGCCGCGGGGCGTACGTGACAGTAAACTGACCCGGAAGTTCCGCCCCGACCAGATAGTTCCAAACGTGCTACCGCGTGGCTGCCCGCGACTCCCGATGGCGGTTCGAGAGCCACGTGTGCGGGTCGCCACAGTAGATTAATTTAAATCCCTGCCGTTCCTTTTTATAAAGTGACCTCCTTATTTTATTTGGACAGAAGGATTGTTAAAACATTGGAAGCCAGGTATATGAATAAATTGGAATGGAGCCTGTATGTAGTAAATGCAGTAACTACCTGCTTCGTTTGTATCTGGTGATACCAAACAATGAGGTTTGTGAGATGTTGTTGGATTCAGCTTGGCTTGTGGGTTAAATTTATCATGTAGCTCTGCATTCACGGTGCTGTAGCATTGCAGGGAAGTAATGCGCAGGGTGATGGTTTGGATGCCACCGTTTTGAACTGGATTGTTTCGACTTCCATTATAAGGATGGAGCTAAATTAATGCAGCCACTGTGAAGACATCCTTTAGGCAGAAAAACTTTAGGCGTCAAGACGTGAACACTTGTGAGACGAAGTGTACATCGCCAATCTGTATATTCTGGCAAAGTTAAAAACCCTTGACAGAAATCAGTCTGGTTAATGATAGAATTTTCATTCATGAAGTTTCTTCGATCTAAATGATCAATGCTTCTCTCTGCACAAAAGATATCCGACGGTCCGTGTGTTTAAGATTGTTTTTTTTTGCTCTCTGATATCCAGATATCAGTTCAGATTTGCAGCATTTGCTTTTGTGATTCTTTATATTTCACTTTCGGTTTTCCTGTATAGACTGTCTCTGCGTCTGATTCAATCGCAAATATACACCTTATACCTTCAGCAATTTTTTGGGATCGAATTTGACTGGATTTTTACCGTGCTTATAATAGTGGCAAATTGAATGGATATTCAACTTCGATAATATGTAACCAGGTAATAATTAATTCATGAAGTGGGAGTATGTTAAGTCACTCCACAAAGATTTATTATTTGGAGCACTACGTGTGGAAAAGAGAATTTCTCCGCTTCGGCAACGAGAAGATTGTCATTTTAATTGTTTACCCGCCGCTGATTTGGCACTGATGTCCAAAGAGCTGGGTACCTAATGTTGGTCTAATGTTGGATGTTGCCGGGACTTGAAAAATTGAGTTACAGAGCACGGTTGAATAGATTAGGACTTCATTGCCTGGAGCGTAGGAGAATGAGGGGTGATTTGATAGAGGTGCATACAATTATGATGGATATAGATAGAGTGAATGCAAGCAGGCTTTTTCCACTGAGGTCAGGGGAGAAAAAAAAAAACAGAGGTCATGGGTTAAGGGCGAAGGGGGAAATGTTTAGAGGGAACATGGGGGGGCGGGCTTATTCAAGCAGAGAGTGATGAGAATGTGGAATGAGCTGCCAGATGAAGTGGTGAATGTGGGCTCACTTTTGACATTTATGAAAAACTTGGACAGTTATATGGACGGGAGAGTTTTGGAGGGACATGGCCCAAGTGCAGGTCAGTGGGAGCAGGCAGAAAAATGTTCCGGCACAGCCAAGAAGGGCCAAAAGGTCTTTTTTATGTGCTGTAATGTTCCATGGTTCTATGGTCATGTTGCAGTTAGATCCGCTCCAGATTAGGAAACAGCGAGTAATCTGATGGAAGAGGATTGCTGAGAGGACGATGTGGAGTGAGTGTGATATTTGTGTGATAACAAGAGAACTTCCATCCATGTACAAAAATAAATGTTTAAATTTGAACTAAGTTAAGCGTTTATTGAAAAGAACTCAGCTTTGGAAGGGGCGGGTAGAGGAGCTTATATTCAGGTGGTCTTGTGTTTACAAATTAACTTCTAGAACATTCATGTGGGTGTTTGGAAACGGAGATTACAAAGAAAACTTTAAGGCAGTGTGATACATATAGGATTTAAGTACATGTGTGTTTTCACGCGAGTGTGCGTGTATCTGTGTGTGTGTGAGTGTGTATGTGTATGCGCGTGTGTGTGGGTGTGTGTGTGTTTGTGTGTGTGGTGGGGGTGTCTAAGCAGAAGAGACAGGGTAGCTGCCGGATGCGGATGAGAACGTCTATCTGAGCCTACAGTCAGATCACCCTTGACAAATGTTAGGCCATCTAGTTTAAATGCTGCTGGAGCTAATGACAAAGAGAGCAACAACCGCTGCAAGTACCCTCTGCTTTTGTTCTCCTGATATTTTGCATGTTTCCACAATAGAGTTGAGGTGAAGTCAGATCCTTCCACACTTGCAGCTCCTGAGCCAATTTTTGAAATCATAGCCGTACATCAGATTAGGCTCGGAGTCGGTAAGAATAATTAAGTTGGAAGCATGTGCCACCTTTCAATGGAATTGATTTATTTTATATTAAGTCAAGATTAAAACGTGGTGCATCGCGGCAGTTTGTCTGAGTTGGGCTATGACCAAGCAATGTGATATGGGAGAATAAGGAAGAGATAGATATGGAGCTACAGGGATGTCCGGACCCCTAGGTCGCAGGGACGTGGTAACTGGCTGAATATCAGGAGAAAGAAGTGAAATGCACAGCCAGTGAAGTGTCCAATTGTGGTGCTTACACTCAATAACAAGTTAAGAATCTCGATACTATTTAGGGGAGCGATCAACCTGGAGGAGCCACAGCCACATGGTCTTCGGCTATAGGTGTTGTGCTGTCGCTCATCAGATCAGGCAGGTGAGGAGCTCTGCAGTGTCCAGAGGCTACTCTAGTAATGGTAACAAAGTTGATACTCTGTGGGCGTGATTGAGATAACTCTATTGTATGTCACCACGCGCTAGTGAGAGTAAAGTAGGATTAATTGGCAGGTGAATCTGTTACTGAGAGGCTAGTTTAGGGGGCATGGTTTCAACTTTATGAATTATGAGATCCCTCTCGGGAAAGTGCGATTTGTACAAAAGGTAGAATGCAGAGAAGATTTACTAGAATGTTACCTACGTTTCAAGAGTACAGAGAAGATTTACTAGAATGTTACCTGGGTTTCAGCACCTAAGTTACAGGGAAAGGCTGATCAAGTTAGGTCTTTATTCTTTGTAGCGTAGAAGTTTGAGGGGGTACTTGATAGAGGTATTTGAAATAATGAGGGGGATAGATCGAATTGACGTGGATAGGCTTTTTTCCATTGAGAGTAGGGAATATTCAAACAAGAGTACATGATTTGAGAGTTAGGGGGCAAATGTTTAAGGGTAAAACGAGGGGGAATTTCTTTACTCAGAGAGTGGTAGCTGTGTGGAACGAGTTTCCAGTATAAGTGGTAGAGGCAGGTTCGAATTTGTAATTTAAAGTAAAATTGGATAGGTATACGGACAGGAAAGGATTGGAGGGTTATGGGCTGAGTGCGTGTCAGTGGGACTAGGTGAGTGTAAGCGTCGGCACGGACTAGAAGGGCCGAGATGGTCTGTTTCCGTGCAGTAATTGTTATATGGTTATATGGATTGCAGTTGAATCCAAGTGGGTCCAGTAGCCTTGTTAACAAGTTCTATTGATTTGTTAAGGAAATTTTAGCTCTTACATACTGTTCAGATTTTATACCTTCCCAGTATGGTCAGGGTCAATTTTGACCCTGGCCCAAGAGTCCCCTATAACAAGTGTGTATACCAAACTTTGAGGCACTGATGTATTTACAATGTCAAAATACCATATCTGACATTAAGAAAAATGTGATGAATCCTTAATTAATGAATCAGTGATGAGGGACACTGTAATTATTACGTTTTACACCATTCGTCGTTCGAGAACAAGCATACAGTGTCACACAACATAATATCATATTTTTCATAAGACATGAAAACATAACAAACATAAAGAATTAAATATATTTTATTGAAACTGAAAATGGCAAGAGCATTCTGAAACTCTGGGGTTTATTAAATGGGGTTTAACCATTATTAAATAACCATTTGTAACTATTACAACAAGCAAACACTATCCTCACTGCTATATCATAAAAGAATCCTACTAACTACTATCTAATCATAACTATTATTAACCATTAATTCAACGTTAAATATTTAACCAACAAACTAAAGCAAAAAAAAGTTCCTATTTACAAACTAGTCTTTGCTTTCAAAGCAATAGCGGGAAACCTTGCCTGTGTAGCCCTTACATATGAAACTACCAAATTTACCGCAAGTAGTCGATGTATTGCAGTCCTTTCTTGCAGGGCAGAAGTTGCATCTCCTTCTCTTTTTTCCCATGTTTTGGCCTCTTGTGGGACTATTTGAGCAGGGTCAGGTTCACATTGCAGCACTGCCCTTACCACTGCTGCTGAGAATGCTGCGACGGGAGGGTGTTCTCGCCTTTGCATAGAAGAAGTCACAAAGACCTTTCCAAGCTTCTCCAAAAAGAACCTTCTCCACCTCCACTTGCTTGCCCTCCAGGTAGGGCCCAGGTCACTCCAGATGACAAAGGCATTGTATTTGGCAATGCAAGTTATGATATGAAATATAGCGAGAGGCTAGCGGGCTGTTCTCCTCTTGTAGTTGTATGTGCCTGTGACTTTGTCAAGTTTGTCAACAACCACCCCCCGCCCCCCGCAACTTTATTGGCATTGTAGTGCAGGATGATGGCTGGTTTACTGACTCCCTGATCGCTTACCTCTGTAGCCTTAAGTAAAGTGCGCATGAGGATCACATTCCTGTTCTTCTTTGCCATATACGACACAGTTGTGGTGTCATGGGTGAATCCTAACTTAGAAGACAAGACGTCTCTCCCCCTTCTTTCAGTCAGAGCTGGTCGCAGCTCCGGCTTGTTCCCCTCACAGTATCCACCATTCTGAGTTTCTTCTTCAGGAGCGCCTGACCAAGCTCCAGAGACGTGAAGAAGTTGTCACAGGTCACGTTGTATACATTCAGCCCTTCTGTCATGCACAACACGACGAGCATGCTTTGTTTTCTCTCCGAGCCTCCAACAGCAGGCTTCCCTCTATACACTTACATATTCCAAGCATACCTGGAACGCGGATCACAGGCTTCCGATGTCTTAATCCCATATTTCCCTGACTTGCAATCGGTACGGGCAAAATTTAACCCGGAACAGCCTTCGTTTTGCCAAAATTGTAGCACATGTACATTATTTTTAAAGTCATTTCATTTTTCCGCATTTTGGGTCACATTAGGAAAAGTCATAAAATTTCGGTTGGATAAAACGTCGTTTAGCGAGTTTTCACCGCGGACAAAGGTCAAAAAGTGTCAAAATTCACCCAAACAGTATGTAAGTGTTAAAATAATTGTGGAGGGTGATGTGAAACGGAATGCTAGTTTTAAGGATAAGGGATTAGTTAGCAAACGAAGGCAATATGCTGTGGGTTTTCTAGAAACAGGACGTAGCTGCTGGCGCAAAATTGATGTCAACAAGATTAGGTCCAATGCAAAAGGCAGTCAAAATAATAAGGGTATTTTGTTTTGAATGCACACAGTGTACGCAATAAGATCAACGAACTTGTAGCACTGTTAACTGATTTGCATGTTTGATGCCGGAGAATCACTGTGTCATGGCTGAAAGAAGATCAAAGCTTGCAGCTTAACATCGAAACGTACAATTTGACTCTAAAGGACTGGCAGGACGGCAGATGACGTGGCTTTGCTGGTAAATATAATGGAAGCAAACAATTAGACAGAGGGAACAAGGGTCGTAAGTTGTTGAATCGTTTTGTGCGGCGCTAAGGGTCTAGAAATGTAAAATGACACAGGTGGGAGTTATCTCCAGACCAGCGAACAGCAGTAAGGAGGATACGGTCTACAAATTACAACGGGAGATGGAAAATTTAACCTAAGAGGGCAATACAAAAATAGTTATGGAAGCTTTCTCTGGGCAGGTAGATGGGAAAATTGTGTTGCGGCTAGATCCTGAGGCATTGATCATGTGGATAATCAGAGGCTTTTCCCAGGGCTGAAATGGTTGCCACAAGAGGGCACGTGTTTAAGGTGCTGGGGAGTAGTTACAGAGCAGATGTCAGATGTAAGGTTTTTACTCAGACAGTGGTGTGCGTGGAATGGGCTACCGGCAACGGTGCTGGAGGTGGATACGATAGGGTCTTATAAGAGACTGTTGGATAGCTACATGGAGCTTAGAAAAATAGAGGGCTATAGGTAAGCCTAGTAATTTCAAAGGTAAAGACATGTTCGGCACAATTTTCTGGGCCGTAGGGCCTGTATTGTGCTGTAGGTTTTCTATGTTTCTATCCCAAGTGGTAGTATTTTTAGAATGCCAACGAGGCGGCCTTTTACCGCAGCTCTTGTTAGAACACACTGTTATGATCCCAGCCCCCTTCTTTGTGAGAATCGCAAGAGCCCTAGTGAAGGGGGGGTCAATGACCCAAGAGAAGAGAGAGATACGTGCGGTGCCCCTCGTTTCACGGCAAGGCAAAAGCTGGCGACTGTGGTCATTGTCTCGTGGAGACACCTTTGTGAATTGGGAACTGTACTACGTGTTTACCCTCGGGGCAACGTGGGTGGAGAGATGGAGAGAGATTGCATCATCCCAACCTGATTGACATCTGAGACCCCGTGAGTTCAGATAAAAGAGGGGTTGTAAAGACGGCCCCCCAGACGCACCAGAAGACACGCTAGAAATCCTGTGACAGCGTTTAATAGCGACAGCCGGTGAGGAGGTTCGTGTGCGTCTTTTCCTTGCCTGGGATTGGCGACCTCACCATGAAATAACGGCTTTAGCTACAGGAGAGGCCACGAGTGAACGGACACCCCCCAACGGGACTCCGACGGATCGAACTCCTAAAGGTTGGAAAAAACCCGCCGGGTAACTGTTTCATTCAAGCTCTATCTCTCTCTCTCTAACAAAAGTGCACCACCGCGACCCCCCAAAAGACGGCAGCTGGTGGAACTGCAGTGAACGCAAGAGACTTTTAGATAAACAGCGGACAATATATATATTACCCCTAGACAACGATAGAGCTTCTTTCTTATTGATTATTACTATACCTGCGCTTTAGATTGAGTATTGACGACGTATGTTATCTGAATGTTTGTATTAACCTTACTTTTGTGCCTTTTTATAAATAAAAACGTTTAAAAATTGTACCATCAGACTTCAGCGGACCTCTCTATCTTTGCTGGTAAGTGATCCAGTTACGGGATACGTAACAACACTCAAAAATCACCTGTTATGGATTTTCTATTATGCAGTAAAACTCAATTGATTATATAGCTTAAAGTCAACGAACCTTACTTGATGAGTAATCAAATTCAGGCTGAATTTGTGAAATTTGAGAACGAGAAGTTGCAGTCAGATGTATCAGTATTACAATGGAATAAAGGAAATAACAGATATGAAAAAGAAGTTGGCAAATGAAAAAAATAATAAAGATAATAGCTCGGAGTGAAGATCATATAGCGGCAATGGCTGGATAACTAGAGGGGATTAGAGAGTCACAGGATATATACATTTCAAAGAGTCAGTAGTATCCTAAAGGCAGGATGCCACGACGAAATCAAAATCAACATTAAAGACAAAGAGATGGGATATAATACACCAAAATTAGAGGGAAGTTAAAGTATTCGGATTTTTTTAAATAAGTATCAAAAGGTTAATGGAATACGTACGTAAACAGACCAATTATATTAAAGGTGATGCCAGATGTGCCTCCGAATATATAAAGTGCAAAAGAAAGGCCAGGGTCGATAACGTACCGTTGGAAAATGATGCTGGAGAGACAGTAATATTGAACAAGGAAATGACAGTCGAACTGTATAGGTACTTGGCATAAGTCATCATAGATAGAAATATAGAAACATAGAAAATCTGCAGCAAAATACGGGCCCTTCGGCTTACGATGCCATACCGAACATGTAAACTTATTTTAGAATTTACCTAGGGTTACACATAGCCATCTATTCAAATTGATGCCTTCCAAAAGCTTCAGCACATCCTCAAGCTCTTCACTCTATATGTCTATGTGCTCAAGCTCTTCAATCAACTGTAAGTCACCCCTACAATCACCAAAATCCGTTTCCGTATTAAATGCTGAAGCAAAGTATTCATTAATACTGAAGCAAGGTATCCTGCTATCTGCTCCGGGTTCATACACACTTTCCAACAGTTTTACAACAGTTTTCTATATTTTACAGGAAGTTTCGATATTTTACAACAGTTGCAATGCAAGCTCAGATAATCTAAGAAGATAAACAAAAAACAAACAAGTCTGTAATATTTGTCTGTGTGTGTTTGTTGGAGTGAGAACTTTGCGCACACACATATGTTTGTGTGTGTGTGCACATGCGCACGCGCGCTACAGAGGTCATTAGTTCTTTGAGCATTGAAGCAGAATTAGGCCCATCAGCCCATCTGTGTGTTCCATTTATTATCCCTTCAACACATGTTTACTTCCTTCTCTTTGCAACCCCCATAACTAATGGGAACGTTTCAACGGCTGCCTGAAATAGGCTCCACGTTAGCCCTTTCATTGTTGCGGCCTAATTGCAGCATTCTAATCCAATTTATTGTGATTTTAAATCTCTGCAGCTTCCTGTAGAAGTATAGAGGCCAGTTCAGTTGTGTCATTTAAGGTAAAATTGGATAGGTATATTGACAGGAAAGGAGTGGAGAGTTATGAGCTGAGTGTGGGTAGGTGGGACTAGGTGAGATTAAGAGTTCGGCACGGACTAGGAGGGCCGAGATGGCCTGTTTCCGTGCTGTGATTGTTATATGGTTATATGGTTATAATCTCGGTGGACCAGGCATTGTACATGGAGAGTTGAAGAGAAAAATAGAGAGAAACGAGATAAAGGAGGGAGAGAGGTACAGAGTGAGCTGATGATTTGTATCTATAAACGCAGGAGATTCAGCAGGTGCATGAAATCCACACTAACTCAATGAAAATGCTGGAGGAATTCATCAGGTCAGTGAGCACCGATGCAGGTAAATGAAGTGTCGGTGTTCTGTGTCGATAAACCATCAGGAACCCTTTATTTTCTGCTTCAGATTATCTCTATCAGGTGTTTGGACTTAACATGACATTTTGGAAGGACATGCTAACAACGATCAACGTCAGATCAGTGGAGGAATTTTCAAGAGAGGTCATGTGCTACTTAAAATCTGCATTTCTTAGATTAATATGTTTTACCTAACGGAAAGGTGACATGGAATAATTGAGAACAGACGGTTAGTGTAGATATAGATAGAAATGCAAAACTGTTTAAATAACTAAGCTAATAAATTAGATGATAGAAGTTTGACTAACAATAGGTTAGGAGTAGTTAACATGAAACACTTGAGAGCAGCCGGGGCCTCTTCACTGAAATGTTCAATAGTAATTTGATATGAAGTCTGTTAGAAGCATTGATAGACACTGTGCGATTCGCTTTGCAAGAAGAAAAAGTAGAAATAGCGCAGTTCTTCGTCTCTTAAATTTTACATTGAGAAAATTGAAACTTTCAAACGTCCTTGGAACGCTGACAGAGTGTTTTCTTTTTCAATCGTTAATAAAGCATAGAACAAAGAAAACCTCTGCACTGGACAGGCCATTTGACACACGATGTGCAGGTATTAATGCTGAGTTATACTAAATTTTCTCCTTTTGTGTATCATTCATATCGCTCCATTCACTTCATATTTTTATGTCTATCTAAATCATGCTAAACAGAAAACTGTCTTCTCCCTCTGCTACTCCTGATAATTTACTCCAGCCACCCGCATGCCTCTGCATCAGAACCTTGACACTTACGTTCCTTTCAAATTTAGCCCCTCTAACCTTCTCCTCTGGTATTTGCTATTTCGACTCCAGGGAAATATTCGAATTAGCTTTGGCCGTCAGAATTTAAAAAAAAACAACAACAACAACAACAAAAAACTATTTATAACAGCCTTCTCTTTCCAATCTCATCCTTCCTCTCTCTAGTGGAAGAACAACATTTGTTCCATCTTTCTTTCGGATGCCTACCCTTTAATTGACACAGAATTATTCAGATCGATTCAAATCAAAACAAGCTTAATTGTTATTCAAACATGCATGGATGAAGCCGAACGAAACTGTATTTCTGTGGTGCAAATTTGAAAAACAAATTCGAAAAACCGAACAGGGTTACCAAGACCGCGACCTGAGGCCTAGTCAACAATACAATAGAGGTTACACAGACTCCCCGCCTCCAGTGGCCCCACCGGCAAGGGAAACATTCCTGTGACACATACCATTAACCGATTTCTTTAATCCCTTAGTCCAAATCATTGACATACATTGGAAAAAGCAGCGGTCCCAACACTGTGGAACTTCATTGGTAACCGGCAGCCAGCCAGAATAGGATCCCTTCATTCATACTCTCTGTTTTATGCAAATCAGCCAATGCTCCATCAATGCTTGTATCTTCCCTGAAATTCCATCTTGCTACAGCCTCATGTGACATTCTCATGTCAGGGGAATCCTCAATATCCAAGTATACTATATCTACTACATGTCAGGGTCATCCTGAATAAACTAAGAATGCTATATCTACTATGTCTACCCTGCTTGTAATTTCCTCAAAAAAATTCAGAAGGTCATTCAGGCAGGAGCTTACTTTTAGGAAACGATTCTTGCTGTGGCCGATCTTGTCATTTGCCTCATGGTACGACGTAATCTCACCCCTAACGATAGATTCCAACAACTTTCCAACTACTAATGTCAGGCTAACAGGTCTATAGTATCCTTTCCCCTGCCTCCCACCTTTCATAAATAGCGGAGAAACATCTGATATGTTCCAGTCATTCGATACAATGCAGAATCTATCGATTCCTGGAAGGTCTTTGTTAATGGCTGTGCAGTCTCCCCAGCTATTTATTTCAGAACCCGAGGTTGCACTCCATCAGGTCCAGGAGTTTTCTCCAACCTCGGACAATTAAGATTCCTGAGCAGCTTCGCAGTTGTAATTCTCACTCTCCGTACTTCAGTTCCCTGACACTCCTGAATGCCTGATGCACGACACATGTCTTCCACTGTGAAGACTGATGCAAAATTCGCATTTGGCTCCTGTGCCATCGCTGGGTCTCTAATTACAATACCTTCAAAGTCGATTTCCGTTGATCCTATATCTACCTTCAACACTCTTTTAGCCTTCATATATTTAAAAATACATTTCGTAACTTAGAAACATGGAAATATAGAAAGCCTGCAGCATATTACAGGCTCACAAAGCTGTGCCGAACATGTCCTTACCTTAGAAATTACCTAGTATAGCCCTCTAGTTTCCTAAGCTCCATGTAACTATACAGGAGACTCTTAAAAGACCCTATCTATCCGCATCCACCACCGTCGCCGCCAGCCCATTCCATGCACTCACCAGTCTCAGCGTAAAAAAAACTTACCCCTAATATCTGCTCTGTAACTTTTTCAAAGCTCGTTAAAACTGTGCTCTCCCGTATTTGTTACAAGGTCGCGTCAAATGCAAGACATAGACACTGAAGCAGTATGAACAGGACGATGTTTATTAAGAATACTCGGGAAGCCAAGGAGCGAGGACAAGATGACAACACGGCCATGGACGTACGATACAACCTGGGCGAGGACTTCGTACTTGGACCTGACTGGGAACTCGGTGCATGACTCGGAACTCGGGTCTTCTCAGGGACTCGGTTCATGGGTCTTGACTTGGCTCTTCACCAAAACTCGGACTGGGTTGGGTTGGACACGGACGTAACTGGGTACTCGGGTCATGACGCGGAAATCGCGTCTTGCCAGGGACACGGTAGCGAGGTCTTGAATTGGCTCTTGACTTAGACTCAGACTTTGCTTGACCTGAAACAATGGCAGGGCTTGACCTGGAACTCAGGTTTGGCTTGACCTGGAACTCAGGCTTGATTTGACTTGAAACTTAAGCTTTACCTGACTTAGAACTAGACTCAAATTCAGACTTGACTTGACATAACTTGACTTGAAAATCGGACACGGATACACAGACAGGACTGAACCTTGGAAACAGAGCCGGGACTCAACTTTGAATACAGAGCGGGGACACAAACTTCGAAACGGAGCCGGAACTCAACATTGGACGCAGAGCTGGGACACTTCTTGGACGCAGAGCCGGGACTCTTCTTACTGCTAACAGCCAGCAATTCTCAGCTGGCCCCGAAAAAGTCAGATTTCCTACCCTACTTGGAGCAGCGGCAGACAGCCGGCAACTCAGCTGGACATGAAAACGACTGATTCTTTAAGCAGCCACAGGCACAGAAGCAACTTAGAGTCCACCATATTCGAAAGTTCTGATAATGGTCAAGACATCTACACTGGCTGAGGTCGCGTGTTTCTGGTTACTGGTTTCTCGTACCGAGCTTCTGGGTGTGGGTTTTGGAAGCCGAGCTACTTGGAATGAGTTTCTGACGGGTTTGTGACGGTTTTCTGACGTGACGGTCCAGCGAAGGAATCAATGGACCACGGAGCTGTTTATTTTGTCAGCCGGAAACTATAATTTGGTATTGGGAAATGAACCTGGTAAGGTGTCAGATCTCTCAGTGAGAGAGCATTTTGGAGATAGTGATCATAATTCTGTCTCCTTTACAATAGCATTAGAGAGAGATCTGAACAGACAACTTAGAAAAACGTTTAATTGGAGTAAAGGGAATAATGAGGCTAACAGGCAGGAAATTGGAAGCTTAAGCAGGAAACTGATATTCTCAGGCAGAAGTACGGAAGAAATGTGGCAAGTATTTAGGGGATATATTTGTAGAGTTCTCTATAGGTACGTTCCACTGAGACAGGGAAGTTATGATCGGGTACAGGAACCGTGGTGTACAAATGCTGTAATAAATCTAGTCAAGAAGAAAAAAAAACTTACAAAAGGTTCAGAGAGCTATGTAATGTAAGAGATCCAGAAGATTATAAGGCTAATAGAAAAGAGCTTATGAAGTTAATTAAGAGAGGGGCCATGAGAAGGCCTTGACGGGCAGGATTAAGGAAACCCCAAGGCATTCTACAAGTATGTGAAACGCAAGAGGATAAGACGTGAAAGAATAGGACAAATTAAGTGTGATAGTGGGAAACTGTGTATGGATACTTTACTTCAGTATTCACTATGCAAAATATTCTTGGTGATTGTATTGAAGACTTGCAGCAGACTGAAAAGCTTGAGGATGTAGATATTTAAAAAAAAAGATGTGCTGGAGATTTTAGAAAGAAGCAAGTTAGATAAGTCGCCAGGACCGGATGAGATGTACCCAAGGTTACTGTGGGAGGCGATGGAGGAGATTACTGAGCCTCTGGCGATGATCTTTGCACCATCAATGGGGACAAGAGAGGTTCCGGAGGATTGGAGGTTTGCGCATGTTATTCCTTTATTCAACAAAGGGAGCACATATAGCCCAGGAAATTATAGACCAGTGAGTTTTGCATTAGTGGTTAGTAGGTTGATGGAGAAGATCCTGAAAGGCAGGACTTATGAACATTTGGAGAGGTATAATATGATTAGGAGTAGTCAGCATGGCTTTGTCAAGCGCAGGTCGTGCTTTAAGAGCGTGATTTAATTTTTTGAGGATGTGACTAAACACACTGATGAAGGAAGAGCAGTGGAATTAGTCTATATGGATTTGATAAGGTAGCACATGCAAAACTACTTGAGAATGTAAGAAGGCATGGGATCCAAGGGGACATTGCTTTGTTGATCCAGAATAGGTTTGCCCACAGAAGGCAAGGCGAGGTTATAGTCGGGTCATATTCCGCGCGGAAGTCGTTCACCAATGGGAGCCTCAGGAATCTGTTCTGGCACCCTTACTCTTCGTGACTTTTTATAAGTGACCTGAATGAGAAGTGGAGGGACGGGTTAGTAAGTTTGCTGATGACACAAATGTTGGAGGTATTGTGGATAGCGTGGAGAGCTGTCAAAGGGTAAAGTGGGACATTGATAAGATGCAAAACTGGGCTGAGAAGTGGCAGATGGATTTCAACCCAGACAAGTGTAAAGTCGATCATTTTGGTAAGTCAAATATGCTGGCAGTATATAGTATCAATCGTAAGACTCTTGGCAGAGCGAAGGATTAGAGGGATCTTGGGGTTCGAGTCCATAGGATGCACAAAACAACTGAACAGGTTGACTCTGTGATTAAGAAGGGGTACGGTTCAATGGGCTTCATCAGCTGTGGAATTGAATTTAGGAGCCGAGAGGTAATTTGGCAGCTATATAGGATCCTGGTCAGACCCCACCCGGAGTTCTGTGCTCAGTTCTGGTCGCCTCACTGCATGAAGGCTGTGGAAGCTATAGAAAGGGTGAGAAGGAGATCTACAATGGTGTTGCCCGGATTTGGGAGCAATCATTACGAGACTAGATTGAGTGAACTTGGCGTTTTCTCCTTGGAGCGACGGTGGATGAGAAGTGACCTGAAAGAGGTGTTTAAGATTATGAGAGGCATTGACCCTATTGGTAGTCAGAGGCTTTTCCCAGGGCTGAAATACTTACTACAAGAGAACGCAGCTTTAATGTGCTGGGCAGTAGGTACTGAGGAGATGTCGAGGTATTTTTTTTTACTCAGAAATGGGTAATTGCGTGGACTGGGCTGCCGACTCCGGTGGTGGAGGCAGGCACAATAGGGTCTTCTAAGAGACATTTGGATAGATACATGGAGCTCAGAAATATATAGGGGTAAATTGAAGACTAGCAATTTCTAAGGTAGGGACATGCTCGTCACAACTTTGAGGGCCGAAGGGCCTGTATTGTGCTGTAGGTTTTCTATGTTTCTATGGAAAACACGTTTTTATTATTTGGAAATTCTATAAAGTAAGACCGTTCCGACATAACGAGGTGGCGTCACCCACCCAGATACAGGTGACCAATTAATGTGTTAATGCGTATGTCTTATGTCATTTGAAGAATTTTTGATGGCTGTGTTCCTGCATTGACTGGAATGCAGAAGAATGAGGGATGTCCACATTGAAATCTATCGAATGGTGAAATATCTTGATGGAGTGGATGCGACGAGGATGTATTGGACGAGGACATAGCTTCAGAATAGAAGGGCGTATTTCGAGAACAGATATGAGGAGGAATTTAATTAGCCAGATAGCAGTGTGTATGTGGAACATATTTCCACAGACAGCTGTGAAGGTCGTATCATGTACAATATCTTTAATAGAGAAGCTGATAAATGTATTTAAGGCAAAGTTTGATAGACTCTTGATTTGCCAGGGTTTTGAAGATTACGGGGTGAAGGTCTCAGACTGGGGCTGAGAAGAAAATGGGATCAGCCATGACGAAATAGCAGAACAGACACGATGCGCCGAATGGCCTAATTCTACTTCTAAACCTTACAGATTTATGGAACTTGGGACTTCGGAGGAAAACAGAGCACCCTGATGAAACCCATGCACACACGGGGAGAATCCCGACTAATAACGTTTCCACAGTTGATGGCATACTGGCCGGACAATAATTTATTGGCTTATGTTTCGAGACATTCAAACTGCGGAACAAAGTTATCTGCTGGTACGAATCCTATCAAAAAGGATGATTTAAATGTCTCTGATAGGGACTTGGTAAATTCTGCACTTATATCACCACATTTTATAGTAGAACATCGTTTGTTTGTGGCTAACCCTGAAATCAGCCTCATTTTGTTTTAAAACCAGCATCTGAATATCCTTTTTTTTTCTGTAGGCCGCTCAATAGTAACAGGAATATCGAGGAGTAGATAGAGAAACGGATTCTGGAAAGTTATAGTCATAACAGAGTTGTCGTGATAGGAGATTTTAATTTCCCGAATATAGATTGGCATCTCCCTAGAGGAAGGAGTTTAGATGGGGTAGAGTTTGTTAGGGGTGTTCAGGAAGATTTCTTCACACAATATGCAGATCAGCCTACAAGAGGAGAGACTGTACTTAACTTGTTATTGGGAAATGAATCTGGTCAGGCGCCAGGTCTCTCAGTGGGAGAGCATTTTGGAGATAGCAATCGTAATTCTTCCTCTATTACAATAGTATTGGTGAGAGATAGGAACACACACGTTAGAAAAAAAAAGTTTAACTGTTATAAGGGGAATTATGCGGCTATCAGGCAGGAACTTAGACACTAAATTTGGAAACAGCTGTTATCAAGGAAAAATAGGGAAGAAGCGAGGCAATGTTCAAGGGATATTTGTGTGGAGTTCTGCATAGGAACATTCTAATGAGACAGGGAAGTTCTGGCAAGGTACAGGAATTGTGGTGTACGAAAGTGTAATAAATATAGTTAGGAAAAGAAAAGCTTACAAATTTTTCAGAGAACTAGGTAATTTTAAAGATCTAGAAGATTATGAGCCAAGCAGGAAGGAGCTTAAGAAAGAAATTTGGAGAGCCAGAAGGGACCATGAGAAGGACTTGGCGGGCAGGATTAAGGAAAACCACAAGACATTCAACAAGTATGCGAAGAACACGAGGATAAGACGCAAAAGAATATGACCTATCAAGTGTGATAGTGGGAATGTATGTATGGAACCGGAGGAAATAGCAGATGTACTTAATGAATACATTACTTCAGTATTCCCTATGCAAAAGGATGTTGGTGATTATAGCCATGATTTGTAGCGGACTGAAAACTTGAGCATGTGGATATTTAGAAAGAGGATGTGCTGGAGCTTTTGGAAAGCATCAAGTTGGATCAGTCGCCAGGACAGGATTTTATCTACCCCACGCTAATGTGGGAGGCAGGGAGGAGATAGCTAGGCCTCTGGCGATGATTTTGCATCATAGACGGGGCCGGGAGATGTTCTGGAGGACTACAGGGTTGCGGATGTTTTTCCTTTATTCATGAAAGGGAGTAGTAATAGCCCAGGAAATTATAGACCAGTGACTCTTAATTCAGTTGTTGGTAAGTTGATGGAGAACATCCTGAGAGGCAGGAATTATGAATATTTGGAGAGGTAAAATATGCTTAGGAATATTTAGCATGGCTTTGTCAAGGGCAGGTCGTGGCTTTTGTGCCTGATTGATTTTTTTGAAGATGCGACGAAACACATTGATGAAGGAAGAGCGGTAGATGTAGTGTATATGGATTTCAGCAAGGCATTTGATAAGGTAGCCAATGTAATTCTTATTGGGAAAGTAAGGAGGCATGGAATCCAAGGCGACTTTGTTTTGTGGATCCAGAACTGGCTTGCACACAGAAGGCAAAGAGAGGTTGTTGTCGGGTCATATACTGCACGGGGGTCGGTGACCAGTGTTACGATAGATAGATAGATAGATAGATAGATAGATAGATAGATAGATAGATACTTTATTCATCCCCATGGGGAAATTCAACATTTTTTTCCAATGTCCCATACACTTATTGTAGCAAAACTAATTACATACAATACTTAACTCAGTAAAAATATGATATGCATCTAAAATCACCCCCTCAAAAAGCATTATTAATAGCTTTTAAAAAGTTCTTAAGTAGTTTACTTAAATACATTGAGTCCTAACCCCGGCACTTTAACATATCTTACACCTGGCGGTTGAATTGTAAAGCCGAATGGTATCAGTCTGTTCGCCAGGGTAGAGAAGGTGAGTGGTAACAGTCTGTTCCCCGGGGTAGATAAGGTGGATGCTATCAGTCTGTTCCCCAGGGTAAATAAGGTGGATGGTAACAGTCTGTTCCCTGGGGTAGATTAGGTGAGTGGTATCAGTCTGTTCCCCAGGGTAGATATGTTGGATGGTAACAATCTGTTCCCCGGGGTAGATAAGGTGATTTGTATCAGTCTGTTCCACAGGGTAGATAACTTGAGTGGTAACAGTCTGTTCCCCAGGGTAGATTAGTTGAGTGGTAACAGTCTGTTCCCTGGGGTAGATTAGTTGAGTGGTAGCAGTCTGTTCCCCAGGGTAGATAAGTTGGATGGTAACAATCTGTTCCCCGGGGTAGATAAGGTGATTTGTATCAGTCTGTTCCACAGGGTAGATAACTTGAGTGGTAACAGTCTGTTCCCCAGGGTAGATAAGGTGGGTGGTAACAGTCTGTTCCCTGGGGTAGATTAGTTGAGTGGTATCAGTCTGTTCCCCAGGGTAGATAAGTTGGATGGTAACAATCTGTTCCCCGGGGTAGATAAGGTGATTTGTATCAGTCTGTTCCACAGGGTAGATAACTTGAGTGGTAACAGTCTGTTCCCCAGGGTAGATAAGGTGAGTGGTAACAGTCTGTTCCCCAGGGTAGATAAAGTGAGTGATATCAGTCTGTTCCCCGGGGTAGATAAGGTGAGTGATATCAGTCTGTTCTTCAGGGTAGAGAAGGTGAGTGTTATCAGTCTGTTCCCCGGGGTAGATAAGGTGAATGGTATCAGTCTGTTCCCTGGGGACATAAGGTGAGTGGTATCAGCCTGTTCCCCGGGGTAGCTAAGGTGAGTGATATCAGTCTGTTCCTTATGCCTTAGGGATCTGTTCTGGGATGATTACTCTTCGGGATTTTGACAAATCACCTGGATGAGGCAGTGGAGGGATGGATTAGTAAGTTTGCTGATAACACAAATGTTGGAGGTCTTGTGGACGGTGTGGAGGGCTGTCAGAGATTACAGCGGGACATTGACAGGTTGCGTATTTGGGCTGAGAAGTGGCTGATGGAGTTCAACCCAGAAGAGTGTGAAGTGGTTCATTTTAGTAGGTCAAATATAATGGCAGAATGTAATATTAATGTTAAGACTCTTGTCAGTGTGGAGGACCAGAGTGAACTTGGGGACCTAGTCCATAGGACGCTCAAAGCTGCTGTGCAGATAGACTCCTCAACTAAGACGGCATTCGGTGTATCGGCCATCATCAATGGTGGAATTGAATTCAGGAGTCGAGAGGTAATGTTGCAGCTATATAGACCCCTGGTCAGACCCCGCTTAGAGTACTGTCCTCAGTTCTGGTCGCCTCACTACAGAAAAATTGTGGAAACCATAGAAAGGGTGCAGAGCAGATTTACAAAGATGTTGCCTGGATTGGGGAACGTGACTTCTGAAAACAGGTTGAGTGAATTCGACCTCGTCTCCTTGGAGTGATTAATGCTGCGAGTTGACCTGATGGACGTGTATAAGATGATGAAAACATTGATCGTGTAGATAGTGTTATGATACGTCTCTGGCAGCAATACAAATAGAATTGAGTCAGGTTGTATATTAAATAAATTTAAAAAGTATTAAACTCTGCTTAACAAAATAAAAGAAAAGTAAACAAACCACTAACTTACCCGGAAGTTAACTGCTATACGGAAACTCGAACAGTTCTTAAAGTGGTAAATGCGAACACAGACTTCAAGTGGTAAATACGAAATTCCAAGTGATTTATTCAGTCATTTAGGGGACACTTTCCTGAAGTAACGAATTCCTCGACGACGTGAAGTTATTGCTGATTCCAGCCGAATTATGCCTTGGTCGAAGGATTCAGGACGAAGGAGATAAAAATAGCTTAAAGGAACTGCGCTTTTTCTTGGCGAATGAACACTGCAAACCTCTTCTACTCTTACAGGTAGGGGTTATCTCAGATGCAGGTAACTGCTTCCTTGAACGAAGAGCCAATAAGTTCGATCATGTATTAAACCGACACAAAACCAACTTTACTCGATCCTTCGGGTTCCCGTACTTCGGTAAAATCTTCACTCTCCAATACTTAGAATTTAAAATTAAGTCGAAGATACATCAAACATACTGGAAGCCCTTTGGCGAAACTGCCTGCACAACGATTCTTAGAGTAGAAAGTGAAACTCCACTTTAAAAAGAAACTGCGTCATGAGACCAAATACGCTGCATAACGGAGTAATTGAAGAATTGAACGTCTCAACAAAAACTCCTGTGTCACAGCAGGCTTTCCCATCTTATACCTGTTGAGAACAGGTCATCACGTGACCTGAGGCTGGCGGGAATTTACATCAACCCATCATCACAAGACCATTACATCATGCTCACAAGTTACTTAATCCCACACAATGATTTAACGTGCTGGGGAGTAGGTATAGAGGAGATGGGAGCTGTAGGTTTTTTTTACGCAGAGCGTAGTGATTGCGTGGAATGTGCTACCTGCAACGGTGGTCGAGGCGGATACTATAAGGTCTTTGAAGAGACTTTTGAATACATACATTGAGATGAGAAAAATAGAGGGCTATGGGTAAGCCTAGTATTCTGTAAGGTAGGGACGTCTGAGCCGAAGGGCCTCTGCTGTATTGTGCTGTAGGCTTTCTACGTTTTTAAGTTTTTAAAAGGATGTCCCTCTAGTCTGGGGCTATGTTCTCTGGTCTCAGACTCTATTATCATAGGAAATATCCTCTCCATATCCATTCTATCAAAGCATTTCACCATTAGATGCGTTTTAATTAGGAATTCTTATGAATTCTGGTAAATATAGCCCTAGAGCCATCGATTGTTCTTATTACAAACCATTCAATGCTGGAGTTGTTTTCATGAATATCTTTTGAATTCTCTATTGCGTCAGCACATCCTTTCCACGGTAAGGGGCACACAACTGCTCACAATACTCAAAGTGATGCCTTAAGGCATCAACATTACATCCTTGGTTTTAAATCTCAGTCCTCTTGAAGTGACTGATATCTTCGTATTTGGCCTCTTAACCACTGACTCAACCTGCAAATTAAACTTTAGTGAATCCTGCATAAGGACGCCCAAGTCCCTCTGCGGGTCAGCTGTATTTCTTCGAACAAATTACATTATCTTACAATTCCGGTCACTAAATTCCATTTGTGCCTTCTTTGCCCCTGCTCTGAATCTGTGTAAGTCCTTCTGTAGTTCTTCTACTTGCACAAAACAACCAGTCCATCCATCTATCTCCGTGTTATCCATCAACGTTACAACTTCTTCTCCAATGCTATCATCCGGGTTATTGAAATGAAAATTAAAAAGATCCGATCCCATCACAAATCCAACTGGAACTCCGCAGTCACCGGCAGCCAGCACGATAAGGTTCTGTTCATTCCTCCCACTGTTTGCCTCCTGCCAATTAGCCAATGCTTTATCCATAACTAGTATTTGCTCGCAATACCATGGTCTCTTAACTTGTTCAGCAGCCTCGTATGGCACCTTGATAAAGGCTTCTGAAAATCAAAGGACATAACATCGCCGATTCTATTTTCTCTATTCTGCTTATTACTTCCTCACATAATCTGAACAGATACGTCGGGCAATATTTTCCCTTGGGGAGACCATGCTGTCTACCATGCTGAAACATTTTATAATGCTTCTCCATGTATCCCGAAACCGGATCCTTTATAGTCGACTCCAGCATCTTTCCAAACACAGTGGTCAGAGTAACTGCCTATACTCCCGACTTTTCTACTTCTCTCCTGTCTTGAACGGTGTCGCGTCACTGGCAGAAGTCCAGTTTTTCCCGAACTTACCAGAATCAATTGAGTCTTGAAACACCAATTCGAACGCCGCCATAATCTCTACTTGTAACTGTTCTTCTGTCTTTTGCTGGAGTACTGCCGTGACATTTCCCTTACTAGTAACGCCACCCTGCCTCTTTCACTCCCTCCAGCTCTGACACTTCTTAAACACGGTACATTGAACAGCCGGTCCGGCACCACCTGAAGCCAAATCTGATGGATATTATAATTTCAAGCGTTTATCTATACCCCGAGCTTCCTGCCTTTCCTAATGTAATTCTTACTTTGAAGTAAACTCATACACAGCTCCAGAGTCTAGTTGCACGACGCTTAACATTTTCATTTCTTAATTTGTCTGAAGTTATGGCAAAATCTGTCTCCAAGACATCTCTGCTAGCTAACCCCTGTACTCTCGTTTAAGTACTTCTCGATAGGATATTAATCTCCCTCCAGTTCAGGTGTATACCGTCTCTTCTCTACTAGTACCACCTACCCTGTAATAGAGCCCAATTATCCATAGCTACATGTTCAACTGCATAATCTTCCTCTTGCTGGCCTCATGAGCACATGGCATTATAGCAATCCTGAGATCACGACATTTGAGGTCCTGCCCCTTAAAAGCATCTTCCTTCCCTGAACTCTCTTTACTGAAACTCATCACTCTTCCTACTCTTCCTGTGCCATCGGTACCTACGTCGACCACAGCCTCTGGCTATTCATCCTGACACTTAAGAATGTTGATGAATCGATCTGAGGTATAGCCGACCTTGACAACATACCAATGGCATACTTCGTTCTCACCACCGAATCTCCTTTCTTTCCAGCAACGAACGAATCCCCGATCCACAGTGACCTCATTTGCCCCATTCCCCTCAGTTGCGAAGCCACGCTCAGACCCTGACATCTGATTGCTGTGACTTTCTTCTGCTCTGTCATACCTCACTCACCCCCACCCAAAAGTACCCACAGGTTTTTCTGCACAGGTTCCTTAAACACCTTCCTCTTAAGAACTTCCCACCCAATTTTCTGTGCCCTGACCCTTGGGTGTATTTACCTCTCTATACAGTTTATACTATATATCACACGCTAAGCCTCTCGAATGATCCAGAGTACACACTGTAACATCTCCGACGTCTTAAAGCAGCTTGATGCATTTCCCGCATTTGTGGTCGTTAGCGAAACTGGGCGTCCTTTGTTTCCCATATCACACAAGAGGAGCTTTTCATTATTCCGTCTGGCATCTTTGCTGGTCGATATGTGCAAATGTAAAGAAGGGGAAAAACTGTATTGAGAATCTTTTCTGAAGCCTTGAAGAACTAAAACTTCAATGATCACCCACAGTAAATTTGTCCACTGCAACTATGGCCACTCCGCTTAATCAATTCTTATTTTAAATTGGTCTTTTGAATAAACCGTCAGTGCTCATTGGCCGCAACTCAAAGCTCCATGCACAACTGGCGCGAATCGCTTTAATTGTTTAATTGCTTGAGCGAACCAAGCGTCTGATCTTTCCCATTGACCGCCGATCAAAGCTCCAGGAAAGTGACGCGAGTAGCTTCCTTTTCTACTTGATCAGTGTTTCTCAGCGAATTAAGTTTTCTCTGGCTTCTGATTTCTCCGATTGGCGGCCAGTACAGTATCTTCTACCAAATTTCTCATATCATTATTCCAATTGCCACTTTTTTGCCCACATTACCAAGTTGCTTCATTCTTTCCGCATCCTCTCTGCTTCCTCATCACTACATTCTACCTCACCTATCTTGGATCATCTCAGAACGTGGCCACAAAGCCAACAATTACGTCAATTTAGTAATTGACAGAGAGAGTAAAGAGAAATGGTCCCAACTCAGACGCAAATGCAATACTAGTACTGCAGACATCCCACCAGATGAAGCTTCAATTATTCCCTATATTTGCCACCTGCCAAACAACCATTACGGGTCCATGCTGGTATCGTTTAATTAATACCATGGGTTTTTAACTTGTTTGGTTGCCTTATGTTTGGTTCCATATCAAAACACCCTTTGAAAACCCAAGGGCACAACACCCGCCGATTCTACTTTGTCTGTTTTGCTTGTTATTTCTTAAACGAATTGCAAAAGATTTGTAAGAGAAGACTTCGATTCAAAGACACCATTCTGACTTAGGTGTCTATTTCCTCTGTCTCCAATTCGGCTGAAGCCACATTCTTAATAATCGAATTCACTATGATCCCAACCATTGGGCTAAAATATCCTTTCTGCTGCCTGTCTCCCTTCTTGAAGAGTGGAATGACATTTGTAATGTTCCAGTCCTTCTGATCTATTCCAGAATCAATTGATTCTAAAATAATATTAATAATGCCTACATGATGTCTTCAACCACCATTTTCAGTTTTTTTGGCGTATCCCATCTGAACTTTATGATTTAAATATCTTCCGAAGTTTCAGTTTTCCAAGAACCTTCTCCCTAGTAATGGCAACTTCATTCATTTCTGTCCACTGACACTCAAAATTTTCTGGCATAAGGTTTGCTTCCTCCACAGTGAATACAGATGCAATATTTATGTTCAGTTTTTCCGCCATTTCCTTCTCCCCCATTACTACCTCTCCAACGTCATTTTACTAGAAATCCAATATTTACTCCAAACTGCTTTTCACTCTTTATGTATTGGAAGAATCTTTTGGCACCCTTTTAGATATTATTGGAGAGTTTAACTTCGTATTTCATCTTTTCCTTTTCTGTGAATTTTTATTTAGCTACTGTTTGTTGTATCAAGTTTCTCTATCCTTTATCTTCCCACTCGTTTTTCCTGCATTATATGCCTGCTCTTTGGTTTGTAATTTGGGTTTTAATTTTCTTGTTAGCGGCTGTTCCATTATTCTGCCTTTTGAATGTTTCTGCTTCATTTCCGTCACTCTATCCTGAACCTTCAGAATTGCATCAGGAAACTCCAGACATTGTTCTGCTGCCATCATCTCTGCAGCTGTCCCTTTCCAATTAATTTTAGACAGCTCCTCTCTCGTGCCCCTGTAATACATTTTACTGCACTGCAGACTGAATTTATGTTCTTCTACTCCAATTGCTGGTGAGTTCTCTAATATTACGATCACATGCCCAGAAGGATTCCTTTACTTCCCGAAGTCTAATCAATTCCGGTTCATTGCCCAACACCAAATCCAGAACATTTGATTACGCAGATGCCTCAACAATGAGCTGCTCTAAACGCCATCTGGAATGTATGCTATAATTTTCTATTCCTATTTGGATCAAGCGGGTGGCGCGACGCAGCTTGCAGCGGCCACTCCGGAGCTGATATGTTATTTGTTAAGCGGGGCCGTGCACAATCCTAATCTAATGAAAAACGGAAGTGGGAGCACGGAACACGGAGGAACATCTAGAAATCTCCAGGAATGTCCTTTTCGTTGCTGCTACTGCTGTGAGGTCCGGGTGTCCGCTATGAAGAACAGATCCCCAGTCCGAAGGGTCGCGTTGCCGATGAGCATTGGCGGGGGCGTCTTAATACGCTCGGCATAGGATTGTGCCCGGAGAAGCTGTGCCGGAGGGGATGGTCGGAGGCTCGGAAGTTTGACAGACTCGGAGTCCGCTGCGGTCAGGTCGCCTTCAGTGTGTGCTGTGTCTGCGAGGCTGAGTTCGACAGAAATTTCATTGCGTGTCTGCGAGGCTGAGTCGGTTGGCGCTGTGGAAGTCCATAGCGGGGGTATTCCTTTCTGCCGCCGGCGTGAGATGACGAGTCTATCGGAACCCTGAGGACTTGTGGAAACTGCGTGGTGGTGTCCTTTGAATTACAGTCTTTCAACATCTTTGGACTATTTTTACCGTGCCCATGGTCTGTATTTTTTTTTTATCAATGATGGTATTGTTTGCACTGTTGTAACTATGTTGTAAGTATGTGCTTTTGTGCAGGACTTCCAGATTTAGATTTTGGTCTTGTTTTGTCTGGTGGGTTTGGAGCTCCTTTCTGGCACACACGCTTAGATGGTAGTGCGATATTAATACGCAGCAGCCTCTCCGAACTCTGGATTGGGGATTGCTAAACGTTATGTGGATTTTCTGGTGTAGTCTATTTTGTCACGTGATTTTTTAAAAAAATATCATTCTGGAGGAAATTTGTCTCATTTTTTAACTGCATTGCATTAGTAGTTTTTAAATGACAATAAAATGAATCTTAATCTGAATCAAGTACAACCTGATTTTCAAAAACCGCTTGAATTATGGCTGAAAGAAGACTACAGAGGAGAGCTTAAGAACCAAGGATACACTTATTATGTAGAAGGTACAGGCGGGAAGCAGAGCAGATCTCATTACTTTGTTGGTTAAGCAAATGGAATCGGATCATAAGAAAGAGGGGACATAGCGTCGGAAATCATTGACCTGTTGTGGATAGAACTAAGGAACAGCAAGGGCAAAAGGGTAAAATGACCCTGCTATAGCTGCATGCAGACCACCAAACAGAGATAAGATATGTGGCCTTCGGGAGACAGAAAATGCATGCCAAATATGCAATGTTACCATCGTCATGGAGGACTCCAAAATACAGTTTTATTAGGAAAATAATGTTGGTCCTCGATTACAAGAAGAGGAATTTGTAAAATGCATATGAGATGCCATTTTAGAGCAGCTTGTGGTTAAGTTTAACTGGGGGATCAGCTATTCTTCTTTGTGTGTTGTGCGTTGAATAGAAATGGATTAAAACAGCTTAAGGTAAAGGAAACCACAGGGTCAACTGATTATAATATCGTCGAATTCACCATGAATAAGAAGGAAAAGCTGAAGATAAACTTATCAGTATTGCAGAGGCTGAAGACAATTACAGAGGCATGATCGAACAGGTGAATTGATTAGGAAGAAACACCTGCAGGGATGTCATCATATCAACGATGGTAGAAATGTCCAAAAGCAAGAAAGGTGCAGGATATATACATTCCTAAGAGGAAGAGGTATCTAAAGCATAGATAACACACCTGTGGCTAACAAAAGTAGTCAGAGGAAGCATTAAAACCAAAAGTCGGACATATAGTAGATCAGCAAGTGGGAAGTTAGACGATTGAGAAACCTATAAGAACAAACAGAGGACAGAGGACAGCTTAGGTTTCAGTACCTAAGTTACAGGGAAAGGTTGAACAAGTTAGGTCTTTAGGAGTGTAGAAGGTTGAGGGGGGACTTGATAGACGTATTTAAAATTATGAGGGTGATAGATAAAGTTGACGTGGATAAGCTTTTTCTATTGAGAGTAGGGGAGATTCAAACAAGAGGACATAAGCTGAGAGTTACACGAGGGGTGGAAGCTTAAGGGTAACACGAGGGGGAATTTCTTTTTCTCAGAGAGTGGTAGCTGTGTGGAACCAGCTTCCAGTAGAAGTGGTAGAGGCAGGTTCGTTATTGTCAGGTAAAGTCAAATTGGATAGTTATATGGACAGGAAAGGAATGGAGGGCTATGGGCTGAGTGTGGGCCAGTGGGACTAGGTGAGAGTAAGCGTTAGTCCCGGACTAGAAGGGCCGAGATGGCCTGTTTTCGTTCTGTAATTCTTAAATGGTTATATTATATAAATGCCAGTAAGAAGATGAAGATGAAGCCAGAAGATACGAAATTAAGCTAGCCCATGATATTAAAGTGGATACCAAAGGTTTCTTCAGATGCGAAAGTGGAAAGGGCAGTCGAGAGTCGATACTGGGTGGCTGGTAAACGGTGCGGGAGTGATACATAGTGATGGGTTACAAGGAAAGTATGGGCGAACTGAATATTGCATTTATCGTCAGTCTTACTGTGGAAGAAACTAGCAGTGTGGTGAATGTCTAGAAGTCAGCGTTGCTGTGGTCTGTGCAATTGCAATTGCTAGAGAGGGATCGTCGGCTTTCTACTAGAGTGATTAAAAGAATAAAATTCAAAAAATAAAGGATTAATAAAGTTGGAAAACCTATCAACATAAAATAGTGCTGGAGGGAACAGGAAGAGCACTATATCATTCGCCCCAGCCAACTGACCTTGATCCACTCTCTAGGCTGCAGATCTGGAATCTCAAGTCATTCCTATAGACTGGTCCACTTCTACTTCCGTAAAAATTGCACACATCCCAGACTAACAACGTTTTTCAGATACACGTTTTTCAATATACCAATGAGGAATCAAATTTAATGTTTCCCTTCAACGTGTTGGCAGACAATTTGTCCGTTCAGATTGTTTCAAGTTTCAATGAGCATTTTCATTTTCTGAATTGAATCAATTCCGAATTTCAGGGGCATGCGGAAGTTGGCGAAATAAATTGAACATACTAAATATGCTGTTGGGACCCAAAACATCGCTGAATATAAAACAGTTCATTTCAAGGGTGTGAGATCAGCCAATCATATCTTTTATCGTGATGATGTCACATTCCAGTGCAACAGCACTTTGCTCGGAATCACCTTACCAAATTAATTATCTCGCAAACAAATAAGAAACGTTTTCGGATAAGGTTTTGCTAGCGCCTGAGGTTTGAGATGTTTGATGATGTCAGGGAGTTGTGGTGAATTCAGAGACATTTCAGTGATATCTTTGAGAAAACGGTGTTTTTACTGTGGCCAGATGGCTCAGATTATTTTAATTAGCAATATTCAGCAGAGATGACTGTTACAGGCTGAAATATTTCAGCTCGATCGGGTTATAAACTGTGACAGACTGCTGAAATTCATTAAAATAAAACATGTGTCTACGGTCCAGGAGGACGGCAATGTATCTTTCACCCTGGATTTGTAGGTTTTTTGACATTGATAATTTCCCTAAATTCGTGTCGAAGTACGGCATAAAGGGTATTTCTCCTATTGTGTAGTATCCCGGATGTTATTGGCCCTGGAATTCTGGTGACTGCACCTCCTTATATTGATGAAAACTTTGAAAGCTGCAATAAGGAAAATATTCCAACATAAAAACAACAGTGAGTATTTGGAAAGACGTGATTATTATCATTTTCAGACTGTCGAAATAGGAGTTAATGCTATTTAAATGTTAATTCATGTGTAAGAGGTTACTGCCAATTAATGAAAATGGCAATCAGTGCTTTCCCTTCTATCTTGGTTTGGGTTACTATTATTATCATAGGTGTTGGAATCCACTGTATAATTCTTAGACTATTAGGTTAGACTGATTTTTTTTTATTTTCAAAGGGTTTAAAAGTTTAGCCTCCTGCGAGAATGCTAAGTAGTTCTTTTCTGCATATGCCACTAGCAGAAGTACAAGCTATAATTCTTGAAAGTTCTAGATGCTGCAATTTTTGGCAATAAGGGCCCTCATTGCTTAACATGGTACTGCAGTATTTCGATTGGTTTGAATCTTATCTATTAAATTGAATGAAAAATATCCTTATCCCTAAGGGTATAAAATAGCTGATTAAAAAAAACGTTATGTTAAGCTTCTTAGAATCCTATGCCCTCAATCCATCTATTATTATCTTCCGATCCCACTTCCCTTGCTCTGTCAACGCTTAATAAAACGATAGATAAACAACAGAGTTTATGTCTCGTCCTGAATTCTGCAACGACCAGACATTAAAACATTTGAATCCGATGAAAGCAATAGCTTGATATTTATTCCAGTTTGCTATGTGAGCCAAAGGAAAAGATTTCCGAGCCTGGAATTTTACTCGTTTTGCCGATTGTGGTGACAGGTGGCTGACTGACAACGTGACTGTTTATTCAGGGGCTGGAGCGCTAGGCCTCTGTTATAGGCCATTGAGTGCAACATCAGTGGTAGGGAAGTTATTGAATAATATCACAAGGTAATAGGAGTAGTCCGTAATCAGAAACGTAGTATTAATCATAGATTGCGCCACGGAAGTGTCGCGGAAAGCAGAGCATTTTCAGAGCTCCAGGCGTCAGAGTCCGGAGTTCAATTCCGACATCAGGTGTCCTCTATTAGCAAGCTTGTAAATTCCATTCAGTGTGCACGTGTGCTTCGCTTGAATGTCCCAGTTCCCTCCCACACTCCAAAGACGTGCAGTTTAATAAGTCATTGTGAATTGGCGTCGTTCGAGATTACTCTGTGATCTCGGAGGACATTCCGAAAACAGCTGTGTTAATCTGGCTTGGCATTTTTGAGTTTCTGCACATGCCGTGTGAAATAGGATAAAAATGCAGCACAATCATTCCATCGGCTGATTGTCTCTGTATTAAAATATTTAGATTTTATTTTTGTTTACTTGGGTGACATACTCATCACCAGTGTATCCATTCCGAACCCATACCTTATGTCCGCACAAGTTTCCAAAGCTTAAGCCGACACAGGGTGAATAACCCTGCTAAATACCAGTCTGGGCTTCAACCATTGTCTTTTTCAGCCATTACATCACCGCAGCATGTGCGAAAGACCTTCCTTCAAAAGTGGCCACTGCTACAAAAGAAAAAGTACGGCAGTTTTTAGGTATCTTGATTTTTATCAAGATTTCATTCCTCGACCGGCATATGTTCCCCATGTAAAGTGCGTTTAAAAGGAATACCACTAATTACGTAATTGACTGCACAGCCTGTAGGACGAGGGTATTTGAGGATATCAAACGACCTCTTTCACATTTCGACATGCCAGTTCATGGCTGCATCTTTTTGCCGCGATGAGAGCACATTCCGTTTGGACGATCAACAAGTTGTACTCCATTTCGCTTACCTTCAACCTGTTGGCATGAGCAGCACTTTCTAGACCTTCCGGGAATTGCGCAACACAGTCCCAACTCCCTCTGGTGCTCGCCCCCCATCCTTTATTTCTTTACCTTTCCGTCCTCTACTTTCAGGTTCTCCCTTTTCCAGCCGTTTATCTCTTTCACCAATTGACTGCCAGATGCTTACTTCCGTTAGTTTAAGGTGGTACAGCCGAACCTCCTCACTTTACGCTGCTGCTAACCGGCGAGACCTCTCCCGGGAAGGGGTACCCTTGGTCGCACCAATAGTGTGGCAAGTAATCCTGGAGTAAGCAACATCATCCTCATCAGTCAAAAATGTATTTTCGTGTCCCAACATCTTCTCAGTTAAGTTTCATTTCCTTTTCTTGGATTTCCCCGCAAGTTCGGTGTTTCCTGTCTTCCAAAACGCAGCATGACAGGTTTGAACTGGGTGCACCACACATTTCCTCTTTTCCACTCATCCCTCTGCTTTGGAGAGGCTCGCATCTCCTCAAAAGCTGCTAGGAACACAGAGTGAATGGACATGATGTTCAAAATTTTCTCTCCGTTCCACTCCTTGCATGCCTCCAGGAGCCTTCTCAAAAAGGCAGTATTTGATCCCACAAAAAAAGGGAAGGAATTTCAGAAGAAGATCACTTAATTTGTTAAATATCTTTTGAACTTAACAACTTCGTTTTTACTATTTATAAGCTAGAACAACCAAGACCCTCTAATCCCCATAACCTTTCAACGTAGGTAACAGGCCAACATTTGGTTCATCTGATTGAAGTGAATGACATCTAACTTTTCCGCATTGAGCTCAGTTTATCAGGTTTTCATCAAATTGTTCATTCAATGTCCCCTTTCAGAATCACAATGGTTACGCCAGAAAATTCCATTCCACCAGGGGAATAGTCATAGGTCTTTAACAATATTAAAACTGGTCCTTTGGCCCATGATGCCGAAGTGAAGCATTCATACAAATCTACTAATCTCGCATTCCTACGTTAGTTGAATTTGCCTCCGAAACTTAGATTTACTAGAATGTTACCTGGGTTTCAGCACCTAAGCTACAGAGAAAGGTTGAACAAGTTAGTTTCCCCCCCCCCCCCCTTTGGATCGTACAAGGTTGAGAGGGGAACTTGATAGAGGTATTTAAAGTTATAATGGGGATAGATAGATTTGACGTCGTTAGGCTTTCTCCATTCAGTGCAGGGGAGAATCAAATAAGAGGACATGAGTTGAGAGTTAGGGGGCAAAAGTTAAGGTGTAACATAAACGGTAAATTCTGTACTCAGAGAGTGGTAGCTGTATGGACGAGCTTCCATTAGAAGTGGTAGAGGGAGGTTCGATATTGTCATAAAAATGGATAGGCATATGGACAGGAAAGGAATGGAGGGTTATGTGCTGAGTTCAGGTCGGTGGGACTAGGTGAGATTAAGCGTTCAGTACGGAGTAGAAGGGCCGAGATAGTCTGTTTCCGTGCTGTAATTGTTATATGATTATATGGTTATAACCATGCGCTGTTTACAACTGCCTAATTCATGATGCAACTACAGTGTGTACATATGCCTATTTGCCATATCTAGGGCAACCAACATAATCTTTACCTAAATTGATGCAATCCTTTGAACAGTATGGTCAATTATCAGGATACAAGATCAACATAGATAAAACCCAATTACTTTCATATTACTATAGCCAACCAAGAGAAATTGAAAGTAGATGTCTCTGGGCATGGCACACACAGTCTTTCAAATATTTGGGCATCATTATTACAAAAGTTTTGGCAAAATTTTCAGAATGTGATAATCAAGCTTTATAGAAAATATAAGGAAGATGTGTCAAGATGGAACCTGATTCTTTTTTTCAGTCTCAGTTCAAGGATTGAGTCTATTAAAATGAATATACCGCCCAGACTGTTATATCTCTTTCAGACCCTACCAATAGAAATTAATCAAAATCAATTCAATGAATGGAACAAGATGTTATCAAGGTATATTTGGCAGGGTAAAAAGCCTAGAGTTCCTCTCAAAACTTTGCAATAACAAAGGAAAGGGGGGGATGGGGCCTGCCTTCTCTTCGAGATTATTATTTTGCAGCACAGTTGAGTGCTGTGATACGTTGGTGCAACCCATCATATGATGCGCAATGGAAAAAACGTTAAGGAGCGGGTACATTCCATCCCCTTGCAAGCAATTTTGGCTGATAGCACCCTGCAAATGTACATAAATACCATTGATAACCCATGGGTGAAATTTACTCTTAACGTATGGAAAACTACTATAAAAGAATAAATATTAGAGGGGGATATTGCAGTTCTTAAATAGTGTGCATACGACTCGGATTTTACACCAAATAAATTGGATGCTAGATCTAAGGACTGGACAGCTAAAGGAACAACAGTTCATTGCAGCATAATGAAAGAAGGAACACTGTTCAGTTTTGAAATGCTTAAAGAGAAGCACTTGTTAGAAAAACAAGTGTTTTATCGGTATTTACAGATGCGACAATATGTTAATAACACGCGTAAAAATGTAAACAAGGCAAGTACATGCTTGATAGAGCGACTTAGAAAAGCATAACGGTAGTAGATTCATTTCAAGCATGTATAAGGGGCTGTCAAATCTTAAAACATATTCGACTTCATACATTAAAACAAATTGGGAGAAGGAAGGAGGGATAATTATATCTGAGAAAGAATGGACAATAAGATGGAGGTCTCAATGGAAGTGTACCAGTTCACAGAAATGGATGGAGTTTGGATGGAAAAACTGGATAAGATATTTCATTGCACCCTCTCAGAAATCCCATTATGATAGTAACCTCCCTGTTTGCTGGAGAAATTGTGTAAATCAAATTGCAAATCATTATCATATTTTTTGGGACTGCCCAGTTATTAAAAAATATTGGAGGGGAAACACAATGTCCTACAAAACATTGTGAAATACCCTTAGAGAGTAAGACCATATATTTTGGATATATACCTCAAGAATGGTTGAAAAGAGATAAATATTTACTGACTGTACTGCTGGTGGCTGGTGAAAAAGGCTCTTGCAAGGAAATGGTTATCACCGGAGCGCATAAGTTTAAATGCAAGGACGGAAATTAAAATGAACATTTACAAAATGGAGAAGTTAACAGCTTTTGTTAATCATAAGGTGGAACAATTTGATTCATACTGGGAAAAATGGTTCAACTACATAATGCCTCATAGGCCTGATTTTATTTTCACCAATCAGTGAATATGTTGTAAAAAAGGATCACTCCCTACCTATACAGATTTTATCCTTTTGCCTGTTTTTTTTTTCTTTCCGCTCTTTTCTATAAGTGTATACCTCAGATAAATACTTCGTGGAGATTTATGATATATATCATTATATGGTATATATGTACAATGTATGAAATACATCTTATGGAAAAGTTTGATGATGAACTTCAATAAAGATATTTACAAAAAGTTAAGAGACTTTTAGATAGGTACATGCAGCTTAGTAAAATAGAGGGATATAGGTAAGCCTAGTAATTTCTTAGGTAGGGACATGTTCGGCACAACTTTGTGAGCTGAAGGGCTTGTATTCTGCTGTAGGTTTTCCATCTTTCTATGTTTCTATATGTTCGGCAGCCTAAGCGCTCGGGCCTCTGGAGATCGGCGGATCGAGGGTCGGTGTCACTGCCGGAGTCTCGTGAGTCGTTGGGGAGCCCTGAAAGTCTTTCGCTGTGGGCCCGAAGACCCGAGGTCTTTGCTATCTGCGGAGCTCGACAAAGGAGACGAAACGGACTTTTGCGACCATATACCAACGGGTTGTTGTTATGTCTTCTGCTCGCTGTGGGATAACCTCCACTCTCTTGCCAAGCAGAGGGAGAACCTGCGATTATCGAATTCCGGATGAAATGCAAAGCTTTTGGGGTAACATTGGTCTGTGTTTTTGCTATTGCTTAGCACACGCTTGTGCTCGATGATTGGACCGATGCGCGTTTATGATTGCTGGTGACGGGAAGGGGGTTCTTTGCTCGCTGCCACTTACGCGCGAGAGGGGTAGCTGGGGGAACTTTGGGGTTATCAAGTTTTAATGTCGTTCATTCTTTGGAGTCCTTCCCTGTTTTCGTGAATGTTTTGGGAAGGAAAAGCAAAATGTATACATTTCTCTGACATTAACCTTGACCTTTGAATTTTTGAACCTTTGTAATGCATGTTCATGCACTTTGGTAGCAGAATTAAACGTGTGGACTATTTTCTAATCGATGAAAAAATCCAAAAATCTGAGATAGGAAAGGACTTCGGGGTCCTTGTGCAGAACACCGTGAATGTTAACTTGCAGGTTGAGTCGGTATTGAGAAAGGCAAATGCCATGTTAGCATTCATTCGGGAGGTCGAGAAATAAAGAGCAAGTATGTGATGTAGAGGCGCTAGAAGGTACTGGTGAGGCCTTACCTTGAATATTGTGAACAGTGTCTGGCCCCTCATCTCAGCTAAGAGTTGCTGACACTGGAGAGAGCCCAGAGGAGGTTTGACAAGGATGATTCCAGGAATGATTGGTTTATCATACGAGGAAAATCTGATGACTCTGGGGCTGTATTCGCAGAAATTCAGAAGGATGAGGAGAGAGCTGATTGCAACCATTAGAATGTTGAACGGCCTAGACAGAGGAGATGTGGGAAAATATTCGCCATTGTGGGAGAGTCTAGGACAAGAGGGCACAGCCCTGGTTTCAAAACAGAGATACGCATGTAACCCTGAGGCTCGACCAGCTCGTGTTCTTCTAGGACAAAAGAGCCTCTGGCCCCGCCAAACTGAGAAATCACGTTTGTGTGGATGCTGTGTAATCAACCGGCCAGTTGCAAACCAACAACACAAAATATCAGACAGTAAACCATATGCAATTGTTTTATGATTGAATGTTCAATGCAAATGATTGTACTTTATGAATCTTCACCTGAAGATAAGGTTAGTAATTAAAATATAAAACGGCCCATTTCAAGGAAAAGTCAAAAGAGCACGTTGGGGCTCATTCATTCACCATTCTTCCACCAGCGATCTCTTCTAAGCGTTGCCTGCCTTCGGGGCCTCAGATCCCAGTCCACTCCTTCCGGTGTTCTAACAGCTCTCTCCACACGTGTCTTCGCTCTTCATCTCTGCTCGGCCAAAGACTGCGATTCACAAGACAGAGGAGCAATCTCTTACTGGTTAACATGCATACCACAGTCATGTTATCTCCAGCCATAACTCAAACATTGCTGCTACAGAGAAACCATTACCTCAGCAGTGAACATTACAGGGAAGCCATTACATTAGCAGTCAATCCTTACGGCGCGTTACACACTCCCGTCACCAAATTTAGTCATGTCCTCATGACGCTGAGATAATTCGCCAATCCTTCCTGCAAAACGCAAGTCCCAATCCATGTGCAAAAGGCAATAACATACCTCCCAAAAACGTTACAGATAACGCCCTGTTCCCCACGCGCTACATAGGCCAAGCTATCTGGTGGTGTCCTAATTCTGTGAGAAAACAGTACCTCTTCCCCTAACTGTTGAAGCTCAGTCGGTACTGGGGATACTTCTCTCTACCTGGCAATCCCTCCCCAGACATATCACTCGTTTCTCCTGTAACTCGGAGCCCACTGTCTGTGTCCATGTCCTGCTTCCTCTCCTCATGGCCCTGCTGTAACCCAGGCTGCCCACAGATAGCACCCCCGTCCCCACTTCACCGGATTCAGCGGGAGAAGGGCCAGGAGACACTTCCTTCCTCTACCGGGAAGTTAACGAAAGGCAGTATATACCACACATCCAGATCCTCATCCTCCGAATCAGGATCCCTCTCATGAGTGTGGCCGGCCCAGCTTCTCCTGTTGTGGGCCCTCTAGTCGCCCTACGTTTTAGCAGAGCCCTCTTAATAGGTGTAGGCTACGAGTTGGGCTCTGATTCTACCTGCACCTCTTGTCCGAGGGGCAGCAGGTGGTTCCAATGCAGAAACTTGACAGGCCCATTCCCATCCTCTGGTTTCACCCGGAAAGCTGGTAGGTTTTGTGTTTGACTCTCCGCCACGTAGGGTGTGCCACCCAGTGGTTAGCCAACTGTGCTTTCCAGCTTGCCCCAGATTCCTTATAAGAACCCCGTCCCCCGGCAGGAGTTGGGAGAACCTCACTTATTGATCATTCCTCCTCTTATTTCTTCGATTCAGCTTGGCGGCTGCGACCCCAACCAATTCATAAGCCATTTTAATCTCTCTCGTCATATCAGACACATACTTTAGATAGGTCTTCGGGAGGTAAGTTACCCTCGTCAGTACCAAAAAAAAAGTCAATGGGCAACCTCGCCTGGCGCCGAAAGATCAGCTAATATAGCAAGTACCCAGAAGCTTCATTTCGTGTACAGTTGTAAGTGAACCTGATGCCAAATATGTTGACTCCACGTGGTTTTCAACCTGATCACCAGGGTTCTGAGCATGTCTAGCACGGTCCGATTGAACGTCTCAGGCTGGTCATCGCCCTGCGAGTGATAGGGCGTGTTCCTCGACTTCTCAATTTATGGATGAGTCATCCAGTGACTTCTGAATGAGTCTGCTCTCGAAGACCCGTCCCTGGGACTATGTGCCCGCCTGGGAAGGCCATAATAAAATAAATACTTCTCCCATGACACTTTTGCAACCATAGTCGGAAAACCGTGATAGGAAAAGACTGTTCATTTCTGATGTAGAGGTCCCTGATCACTAAGACGTTCGCCGAGTTGCAGGTTTCAGGTTCTACTGACAAGAAATCCATACACACCAGTTCCAGGGGACCTGCACTCTGCAAGCGGGGCAAAGGAGCAGTTTCTTCCGCCATGTGCGGCAAATTCACGACTTGAAGTATTCAATACTCCTGACGAAGGGTCGGCCCGAAATGTTGACTGCTCATTTCAACGGATGCTGCCCAACCTGCTGATTTCATCCAGCTTGTTTGTATGTGTTGGGGTATTCTTCGAACCCCGATTTCATCCGGGGCCAGTAAACCCGGTCTCCGAGCAATCCAGAGGCCTTGTCCACCCCGAAATGTCCGGAATCATCATGTATTGGCTTAAACGCAATCCTCCGATACTTATCGGGCAAAAAAAGCTGGGAACTCCGAGGCTGGTCAAAGTTGACTTGACCCGGTAGAAGATCTGGTTCTTCAACTCCAACCGAGGTCAGGCTTTCAGTAAATGAGACACCAAAGCGTTTTTTGACTTTTCCGCCTGAGACATGTCTCCCTTTTCAACCGCTGACCAAATAGTGTTAAAGACCGGATCATCTCCCTGAGCAGCTGCTACTTCCCTAGAACTGAATTCCGGCAGCCGATCTGAACATCGGGGATGGAGTCATCCGTAGCCCCCAATTGATAAACCCCTCGATCCTGCCTCTCCTGTAGGAGATGAGTTATACAGATCTCGTTACATGCATCTGCAGTTCAACAATTTGAGTGATTATGCAATAAGTTTGAAGTTAATTACTCATCTCCTTCTAACTTAAGCCACTACCTTATCAATCGCTGCTGCTGTGAACCGCTTCTGGAGGTCTGAATTCTACAAAGAGATGCATATGCTCAACAACACCTGGACTAAGTGTGTAAATGTAGGAGGGACTATGTTGATAAATAAATGTGCTACGTTTTCTAAAATTTACTTCTTCTACCTCAGGCCACGAAACTATCAATCACCCTTCATACACATGTCCTGGAACTTCCGAGGTTTTCCCAGAAACGCACGCCATTGCTGCTCTCGTGACATACCTGCCGGTAACACCTTCTAATTTACTTTGGCCTACTCTTCAGTCTCTCCACGGAAATACAGCTACCTCAGGCTATAAATTCTCCCTATCAAATTTCAAGTTGAGCACAATCATATTGTGATCTCTGGTTCCTATGTGTTCTTTACCTTAAGCTCCCTAATCGCAACTGCTGCCTTACAAATAGGCAGCACTGTTCACACTATCCGGATGACCGAGGCCCCCCTGTTCAGAGCAGTCGTGGCAACTGGCCCCTGCAGAGATGGAAGACATTCGACAGCATTTCTGTAAGTTGAAGGATGCTGGGATCACCACAGCGTTCAGAAGCCCCTATGCGTCCCCAGTAGTAGTGGCCAGGGAGAAGAATAAGAATGTACGGATGCGTGTGGACTATACGACTCTGAATAGGCATATCAGGTGAGACCAGAATACGGTAACAACGATCGAAGTTGCGCTGCGCTGTCTGAGTGCTGCGAAGTGGATCAGTGTGCTGGGCTTGAGGAGTGGATATTAATAGATACCCATGAGTGAGGCTGACAAAGAGAAGTCGGAATTTATATTTCCACCGGTGTTCTTCCAGTTCGAAAGGATGTCCCAGGGAATATAAAGAGCCCTTGCGATCTTCGAATGTGTCATGGAGAAAACGGTGAGTGATATAAACCTGCTGGAGACATTAGTGTATCTGGGTGACGTCGTAGTATTTGGGACCACATTGGAGGAACATGACGCATTGCTACTGCAGGTGCTAGGCCGCCTGAAAGATGAGACTTTAAAACGTTCGCTGGACAAGTGCCATTTCTGCAGGACATAGGTCAGCTATTTTGAAGACATAGTCTGAACGGATGGAGTAGCTAACATCTGTCTAAGATAGAGAGGATGCCACATGGCCAAGGCCCCTGACAGTGAGCGCTTTGCGCTTGTTCCTTGGCTTCTGTGGGTACAATCGGAAGTTCGTGAAGGGCTACGCGGAAGTGAGCCGCACTTTCAATCAGCTTCAGTGTGGTTACCATCCCTTGAGGCAGAAATAGAGGAGCACGAATGAAGAGGAGGGTAAAGTGTATCCTAGCCCTTCGACGCCTTTTGGACCGAGGTAAGACGCGAAATCTGTAGAGGTTTTTCAACCACTGAAGGAGCTGCTGACCCAGGCGCCTGTGCTAGCTTTTGCAGAGCCCCGATTGCCGTCAGTACTCCATACAGATGCCAGCCGAGAGGGCTTAGTGGGTGTCCTGTACAGAGTCAGGACACCCGGTTGACACCTGTTGCGTTTGCCTGCCGGAGTCTGTTGCCCTGAGAAAAGAAGTCTCCTACAAACAAGCTGGAGTTCTTGACATTGAAATGGGCTGTGGTGGATAAGTTGAGTGAGTAGCACTATGGTGCAGAGTTTGAGATAAGGACGGATAACAATCCCCTAACTTATATCCTGAACTCAGCGAAATGCCACAGGCCATCAGTGGTTGGCGGTGTTTTCTGCCTATTATTTCAGCCTGATGAAATGGCCGGGAAGGAGGAACACTGATGCTGATGCTTTGTCCCGCCTGCGTGGGAAGGGCCGGGCCGGGACGAAGAGTGGGAGAGTGTTCCTGCCCCAGGAGTGAACCCCATGTGCCAGTTTGCCATCACAGTGAAAGCAGCGGTAAGGCAAGAGCAGGATCGAGAGGTAGATCGATTAGGAGCTTCTGATGACGCCATTTCACAAGTTTGCTGTAACCTGACTGCCGTAAAAAAAAAACAGTTACTGGCATTCAGTTCTGGGGAAGTGGCCGCTGCTCAGCGAGATAACCCGGGCATCGGTACCATTTGATCACCGGTCGAAAAGGGATACATGGACCATCGACATTTGTTGTGGGATTGGCGAGTAGGACCTACCACCGAAGATTTATCTGAAGTAGGTCTGATATGAGAAGGGAGCTGAAAAAGGCTTATGAATTAGCTAAGTTCGCGGCTGCCAAGCAGAATCAAGCAAATAAGAGGAGGTATGATCAAAAGGTTAGGTTCTACTAACTCATGCCCGGGGACGGAGTCATCATAAAGGAATTTGGGGCAACCTGGAAAGCATAAGGTAGCATAAGGTAGCTGACCGCTGGACTGCTACGCCCGGTGTGGTAGAGTGTCAGATGCCGAACATCTGACCAGAATGTGAACGGCTGAAATCAAAGGAATTTCATCCAGCTTGAAAGACTTGAAAGCATGAAAGACTAACGGAATAGTCTTTCTGTAGACGCTGTGTTTGGGACATGGTTAGAGATAACAGAATGTGAGCGTCCAATGACCGGAGGGTGTTTTCGTGTCGTGTGCTGGACAGCAGGATGATCTGGGTCTTTGGGTCGCCGGCAGAGGAATAGAGAAGATACCGGAGCGGAGTCATTACCCGACGAAGGACGGGGAGACAGATGGATGATCGCCGAAGGGTAAACCGGGAACTCCAACTTGTGAATGTAACACTGTTTCATTAAATTAAGCCCTTTGCTTTTCTTTGCCTTTTCATCAATAACCCTGTAATTAAATTAGGAATTGTAAAGTTAAATCGTTTAATTGTATGGCGTGTGCTGTCTGTGATTTCGTGGTGCTGATTTACAAGAGTGTGACAAATCACCCAGCATCTGCGATAACTAGGGGGGGGGGGGAGTGGTTAGCTGTGCACTCGCAGCACAGTCTCACCCGTTTGGCAGGGCCAGAGTTTGTCTTCTCCAGACTCAACGCAGCTGACAGAGCACGTCAGCTTATACTCTACGCATTTAGATACACAGTTTGAGTACCGTATTGCTATCCTTCCGATTCTGTATCCTTGATGACTTGATACTCAGCCGTTGGCTGTAACTAAATCCCATCAGTTGCCTGCCTTTCCTGACAATCTGACTGCACGCTAACTTTACTTTTTACCATCCGTCCTGTCTTGAGGGCCTATACTTCCGTTCCAACCCCGCTGACAAGTTAGTTTAATCACTCCCCAACAGCTCTAATGAACCTGGCCGGGGTAACATTAGTCTCCCCCACCCCCCTTCACCGGGTTCACTTGCAAGCCGTAACATTTGAACAGGTTATACCGCCCCCAGAAGGGATCCCAATTATCCAAGAACATGAAGCCCTGCCCGCTGCACTCGCTTCTCAGCCACACATGTATCTACCAATCATCCTACTTCTACTCAAACGGACACAAGCAGCATTGCAGAAAATACTACCCGGGAGGTCCTGCTTCTCAGCTTTCTCTGCGAGCTCTCTAAATTCTCTTTTCAGGACCTCATTGCTTTTCCTTCCTATGTCATTGTGCCAAGACATGTGGCGTTATCTAATACATCACAGACCCTGGCACCTGGGAGGCAAAATACTATATATTTGTAACATTCACGACCACATAATCTCCTGTCTATGCCTCTCACTTTCGAGTCCCTTATCACTACTGCTCCCTTCTCTCTCTTTCCCTTTTTCACCACGGACCCATGCTCAGTGCCTGTAACCTGGTCGCGTGCCATTCTGCCCACAAAAGTATCCAAAGCGGTATACTTGTTTTTGAGGGGAATGGGCATAGGGGGCTCTGCTCTAACTGTCTATTTATGTTTCTGTAGACAGTAACCCAGCTGTTTGCCGCCTCCGACCTGTTATATCCTCGATCTCCGGTATAAGCCGAAGTTCATAAGTTGCTTCTCCAGATACCTAACACGGTCTTCAAGGAGCTGCAGCCAGAAGCATTTCATGCAGATGCATTTGAATGAGATTGGCATGCCGCAAATTCTTCTGAATTCAAGTGAGCACAGATCCAGGACTATCAAAAGCTTGTATTATGATAAGCCTCTGAATCTCGGATAAATTCTCGTGAAAGTCATTTGAACTCAGTTCAATATCAGCACATTGTTCCTTAGAAAAGTGGAACAAAAGTGCTTGTATAACTCCAAGACAGACTTCATTAGCGCTTAAATGTTGGTGAGTATCATCGGAGAGAATCTAGTGGAGTTTTACGAGGATACTTTCGGGGATTAAATGATTGACACACGAAGAGCGTTTGACAGCATTGGGACTGTGCTCATTGGAATTTAGGAGAATACGGGTTTGTGATGAGGCATCCCACTACCACACGCTCTTTTAGGAAGTGGACTCCTGAAGCTGAACAGGCCCTGAGAGACTGCTTCGGTACTACTAACTGGGATGTACTGCAAGGGGGGCTCTGTGGGGGCGTTGAGGAGGTCACTGAATGCACAACGGACTATATTAACTTTTGTGTGGATGCAGTTGTCCCTGTTAGAACTGTTCGCTGCTATCCCAATAATAAGCCCTGGATCACTAGTCACATCAAAGGCCTCCTAAACCAGAAGAAGAGGGCCTTTAAAGATGGTGATCGGTTGGAGCTTAAAAGAGTTCAGAAGGAACTCAGAGTACAGATAAGGGGGGAAAAGGAGCAGTATAGGAGGAAGCTAGAACAAAAGCTGCAGAAAAAAAAGCATGAAGGAGGTGTGGGATGGGATGAAGATCATCACCGGATGCGGTGCAAAGCGGGGGGCGAACATAAGTGGAGATGTGGAGAAAGCGAACCAGCTGAACAACTTCTTCAACAGGTTCGACAGCTCAATCTCATCCTCACCGCAGAAATCCACACCAGGCTTACTTCCCTCACAGGAAAATAGCCACTCACAGGAGACCTTGCCCACGCCCAGGATTACGGCTGCACAGGTGGAAGGTCAACTGAGGAAGATCTGTACCAGCAAGGCGGCTGGACCGGATGGAGTTTCCCCACGATTACTGAGGGCCTGTGCGACTGAGCTAGGAGAACCACTACAGCGCATCTTCAACATGAGCCTGGAGCAGAGAAGAGTACCCAGACAGTGGAAAACATCCTGTATTGTCCCGGTACCGAAGAAACCACAACCAAAGGAGTTGAATGACTTCAGACCTGTTGCCTTGACGTCGCACGTTATGAAGACCATGGAGCGGCTGATAATACAGAATCTGAGGCCACAAACCAGGCACGCCCAGGATCCTCTTCAGTTTGCGTATAAGGAGAAGGTGGGAGTGGAGGATGCTATCACGTATTTGCTGCACAAATCACTCTCTCACCTAGAGGGGGTCAGTTGTGCTGTGAGGATTACATTCCTTGACTTCTCTAGTGCCTTTAACACCATCCAGCCCAAGATCTTAAGGCACAAACTAACGGAGATGGGAGTAGACTCTCACATGGTGGATTGGATAGTGGACTACTTGACAGATAGACCTCAGTATGTGCGGTTGGGAGACTGTAGGTCTGACTCGGTGGTCAGCAGCACAGGAGCGCCGCAGGGAACCGTACTCTCTCCGGTCCTGTTCACCCTGTACACATCAGACTTCCAATATAACTCGGAGTCCTGCCATGTGCAGAAGTTCGCTGATGACACGGCCATAGTGGGGTGTGTCAGGAATGGACAGGAGGAGGAGTATAGGAAACTGATACAGGACTTTGTGATATGGTGCAACTCAAACTACCTGCGTCTCAATATCACCAAGACCAAGGAGATGGTGGTGGACTTTAGGAGATCTAGGCCTCATATGGAGCCAGTGATCATTAATGGAGAATGTGTGGAGCAGGTTAAGACCTACAAGTATCTGGGAGTACAGTTAGACGAGAAGCTAGACTGGACTGCCAACACAGATGCCTTGTGCAGGAAGGCACAGAGTCGACTGTACTTCCTTAGAAGGTTGGCGTCATTCAATGTCTGTAGTGAGATGCTGAAGATGTTCTATAGGTCAGTTGTGGAGAGCGCCCTCTTCTTTGTGGTGGCGTGTTGGGGAGGAAGCATTAAGAAGAGGGACGCCTCACGTCTTAATAAGCTGGTAAGGAAGGCGGGCTCTGTCGTGGGCAAAGTACTGGAGGGTTTAACATCGGTAGCTGAGCGAAGGGCGCTGAGTAGGCTACGGTCAATTATGGATAACTCTGAACATCCTCTACATAGCACCATCCAGAGACAGAGAAGCAGTTTCAGCGACAGGTTACTATCGATGCAATGCTCCTCAGACAGGATGAAGAGGTCAATACTCCCCAATGCCATTAGGCTTTACAATTCTACCGCCAGGACTTAAGAACTTTTTAAAAGCTATTATTAATGCTTTTTGAGATAGTGATTTAGATGCATATCATATTTTTTACTGAGTTAAGTATTGTATGTAATTAGTTTTGCTACAACAAGTGAATGGGACATTGGAAAAAAAAGTTGAATTTCCACATGGGGATGAATAAAGTATCTATCTATCTATCTATCTATCTATCTATCTATCTATCTATCTGAATGTATCCTACAGAATGTTGAAATGCTTATATAGGATATAGGATGGATATCGACAGGATGTTTCCTATAGTGAGGTATAGCGAACCAGAGGGCATTGCTTTTTAGAAAAGAACAATGAAATATTCTTTTTCTGCCAGAGAGTAGCTTATCCGTGGAATATTCTTCCTCGTACTGAGACAGAAGCGAAGTCTGTGGGACACATAAGGCAGAAAGTGTTCATTTCCTGATTAGACAGACCATCACAGATTATGGAGAGAAGGTCGATGTAAGTGGTTGACTGGGATCCGAGATTAGCGTTGATGGAATCGCGAAGCAGCCTAGATTGGAGAATGGCCTGAATCTGCTACTATGATTTATTGTGTTTGTGAGGTGCACTTATGCAAAATGTTCAGTTAATTGCCTCACGGTGAAATCTTATGATCAGAAAACAACAAAAAAAAAGCAGAGATAGCGGGAAGCCAGGCAGTTATGTTGAATTAATAGATGTATGAAGACCGGTTTACAATTTATGGGTCTCTATTGATCCTAACTGTAAGATAGTAAAATCACTCTTTACTGGACGTCACTGGAAATGCATCTCGTTAGATGCAACACAAAAAGCCATTGCATTCCACGGCCAGGAACCAAATTTCTGATCGGTACGTCTTGGGTATATATGTCTTTGGTTCCGCCAAATCCGTGAGGTTGGAATGACTCACTAACTCAAACCACGATGTGTGTGAACGCTGTGTGATTGACTAACTGATCGGCTTCCAACCCTGCAATCGCCGCCGACGGTAGACTGCATTTTTAATTGGGGGAAGGCAAATTATGAGGCTATAAGGCTAGAACTTGCGGGTGTGAATTTTGATGATGTTTTTGCAGGGAAATGTACTATGGAGATGTGGTCGATGTTTAAGGATCTCTTGCAGGATGTTAAGGATAAATTTGTCAGGGTGAGGAAGATAAAGAATGGTAGGGTGTAGGAACTATGGGCGACAAGTGAGTTGGAAAATCTAGTCAGGTGGAAGAAAGCAGCATACATGAGGTTTAGGAAGCAAGGATCAGATGGGTTTATTAAGGAATATAGGGTAGCAAGAAAGGGGCTGAAAAGAGCAAGAAGGGGGCATGAGAAGGCCTTGGCGAGTAGGGTAAAGGAAAACCCCAAGGCATTCTTCAATTATGTGATTATTAAAAATCAATTATTAAATAAATAAAACATAAAGTTTACAACATGAGATGATCAACCAGATAAATAATGCCAGAATGACATGCCAATCAACTGGCAATTAGTAAATATGTTTTGCAATTGTCTCAAAAATCAACACTTAGGGTTGCTTGAAGCTACATGACTTGTACGTCGTTCGAACTCCACCAGGGAACGTCCCAAATAAGGCTGCAAAACGGTAGGATTGCTTACCGTGTTAGCAACCCTGTAAAAAGCATGAACAGCAGCTCCAGAACACTTATTCCTGGGAACAGTAACTTCCTCCAGAAGATGGGCTAATCTGGGTACAAATTGAAATAATTTTGCTGGAAAGAGGATTCTGGCGTGCGGCTCCCGGCGTACTTGGCCCCTATATATTTAATAGCCTCAGGTAAGTGGTCCTTTCAATACAATAATAAAGAGACGAGAAACATATTTCAGCAAATGTATTTCCTGGAAGCATGCACACGTTAAAAGAGCAATAGGACGAAAAGCTGCATCGTTTGTTGAATAAACCACGCCGAATATAATGTGCTAGAATATAATTTGTGTATAAGAAAGCTGGACATGTAGCATCTGTGTTAAATTCAGCTGAAGCGATTTTACACATTGTACCACTGGCGTATGCCGAACAGTTCAGGTGATATGTTCAGCTTTCCATACACGAGAGTATCCCACTGTAAATCACGGAAGCAGATGAATTCTATTTGAAACATTACTTTAAATGAGTCACAAAACATTCGAGGAAATGGAGCGGTTTTTGTAGCGGTCCATAAATGTTTAATCTAAATGATTCTAGTTCTCACATCTTCAAGTACAATTAGACAACATCGTCATATACTTCTCCAAAAATTTCGTCAAGCGTCGAAGGGGATTCTGAAAAGTGAAGGACAATTCCTGAGTGTATAGCAAGTATTTTATAAAGTGAAAGTTACTCCCAGTAAACAATAATCTAACTATTGCGTATTCTCGACAAAATGTCTCTCAATATCTGCAGAGGTTTAAACTGCACAGTTGATGCGAATACGAAAGAAGCACATAAAAATGTTTCTAATCGTCAGCAAGTGCGTAACAATGAGTGAGATACGACCACATTTAAAGTTGCCATAAGACATAAGAGCTGAATTTGATAATTCGGTCAATAAAATCTGCTCATCCATTCCATCGTGCATCAACGCCATTAACTTTCCTCGTTAATAACTTATCAACCTCTGTTTAAAAATACGGAATGTTTTGAACTCCACAACCGCCTGTGGCATTGGATTCAACAGTGGCATTATACTTCGGCCACAAAAAACTCCTTATCTTTCTTCTAAATGTACTTCATTCTCCCACTGTAGAGCACATCCTCTCCACATGCACATACTGCAGAGGCCACTCAGTATTCGACAGGTATCACTGAGATTCCCCACTCCCCAATTCAGTTGTCATGATGTCCCTTGCCAGTATATATTTTCTCAATAATAAGCCTAGAACTTATCTAATTCGACCTCATGCTCATAAAGCCTTAGCATTACACCCATGCACTTATACGCATGTCCTCTCGAAATGACTATTAATGTTGTAATCCTTACTATCGATTCAAACTGCAAGTTATCCTTGAAGGTTTGTTGTCGAGTTGGAGCTTCTCAGACAGTTTCAGGCACATGGGATTTATCTATATTCCTTACGATATGTATATGATGGACAATCATCATGGATCTTCTTGCTGCAGATTTCTCAGTTTCCTTAAAGCTCTTGTAGTCACACTGCATATGTGTCAAACAGCATGTGTAGTCCAGAGAGGAGGTGCAATAATAAACCTTATTTTAGGAATGGGCCTATTAGATAACTAACGATTCATTTGGAAATAGTAGATAGAAAAATATCGAAACCCTATAAATTTCAAGGTAGCCATGGATAAGGATGACCACGGACCCTGCCAGAGACCATTAAGCAAGTCCCAGCTAACTACTAGAGGAATGGTTTGGAACTGGAAAGAATTAATTGAGAACAGCTAATTCGAGGCAAGTCCACATCGCAGATGGGGAGGATGTTTAAAGACAAAGTGCTCTGAGAATACCTTTGTAAGACTGATGGTTAAGGCTGGCAAGGTAACGGAACCCTAGATACCGAGACAGCTGGTAAATTTAGTCAAGTGGATAATAGAGTAAAATAACATGGATCTCTTCTAGACTAAAAGGAAGATAGTTTCCTTGGTTTTATAGGTTTTTTGCATTACTTTTATGTATTTGTTTCTGAATTTCATTGCTATCCGTAAAATGGCAAGTATTACAGTTCTATGCTGCGTACGTACTTTGACAATAAAATGAACTTCTGAACATTAAAAAAAGAAAGGAACTAATTAAGGGGATGAGGAGACCCAGCAATTGTCAAGAAATGTCATTGGCAAACAGAATACTGAAAAGAAAAAAAACTTGTGTATGCATCAAGTGCAAAATGATAACTCTGGAGAGGATAGTCAACGCAAGGATACGTTTGCAGTATGTGGAAAGTCAAGGCAAGCATAATTGTCCCTGATGACGACACCTATAAAAGGTGCATCCATCTGCAGCTCCTGACTAGCCGAGTTAAGGAACTGGAAATGGAGCTGGAGCAGCATGAACTTCGGATCATTCTTGAGGCAGAGGCAGAAATAGATAGGAGTTTCAGGGAGATAGTAACCCTAAAAGTCAGGAGACAGGTAGCTGGGTAACTGTCAGGAGGGGGAAAGGGAAAAGACAGGAAGAGCAGAGCAAACCTGTGGCCGTTCCAAACAATGATAAGTATACCGTTTTGGATACTGTAGGTGGGGAGGACCTACCAGGGACAAATTGCAGTCTCTGGCACCGAGACTATATCCTCAACTTAGAAGGGTAGGAGGGAAAAGAGGAGAGCAGTGGAGATAGGGGATTCGATAGTTAGTCGGGCAGATAAGAGTTTCTGTGGGAGAGATCGAGAATCCTAGATGGTCTGTTGCTTGCCTGGGGCCAGGGTCCGCGATATCTAGGATCAGGTTCTGAGTATTCCCAAGAGGGAAGGAGAGCAACCGGATGCCGTGGTCCATGTCGTGGTCTATGTATATAGGAAGAAGGAGAAGGTCTTGCAAAAACAGATCAGGGAGTTATGTACAAAATTGAAGGACAGGGCCTCCAGGGTTGCAATCTCAAGATTGCTCCCCGTGCCATGTGCTAGTGAGGCTAGAAATACGAAGATAAAGCAGCTAAGTACGTGGCTAAGGAGTTGGTGCAGGACGGGGGGAGTTCATGTTTCTGGATAATTGGGCCTTGTTCCAGGAAAGGTGGGACCTTTTCCGACGGGACGGGTAGCGCCTGAACTGGAGGGGGACCAACATCATTGCGGGGAGGTTTCCTAATGCTGTTCCGCGGAGTTTAAACTAGATTTTCAGGGGGAGGGGATCCAGAGTGTTAGAGCAAATAGTAAGGTGGAGGAAGATAAATGTCATGCGAGAACTGCAAGTATAGTGCATGCAGTGAAGCCAAATCTAACATATAAATAGGCTTTGACGAAAGTGAAGCAGAATAAAGGGGATAAAGGTAATAAGGTAGAAGGGCTAAAGTGAGTGTAGTTCAATTCAAGATGGATCAGGAACAAACGTGATGAAGTGAGAGCTTGGACACTTTCATGGAATTATAATGTAGTGGCTACTGTAGAGACTTGACTGGCACCAGGGCAGGAATGGATTCTGGATATTCCTGGATTTCAGTGTTTTAAAAGGGATAGTGAGTAGGGAAGTGTGGAGGAGGTGTGGCATTACTTGTTTAGGTTACCATTACAGCTACAGAAAGAGTGGGTAATGCAGCATGATCCTCTTTGAGTCAGCATGGGTGGAAGTCAGGAACAGGAAGGGTGCAGTTACTCTATTCGGAATATTCTACAGGCACCCTGATAGCGGCAGGGACACCGAGGAGCAAATTGCGAGGCTGATTTTGGAAAGGTGCAAAAATAATAGAATTGTTTGATGGGTGACTTTAACGTCCCTAATATTGATTGACACCTGATTAGTTCCAATGGTTTAGACGGGGCAGTGTTTGTTAAGAGTGTCCAGGACTGATTCCTACCACAGCATGTTGACAGTCTGACTAGGGGGAATCCATACCAGATCTAGTAATAGATATCGAAACGGACAGGTCACAGAACTCTCAGTGGGTGAGCATCTAGGGGACAGTGGTCACCGCTCCCTGGCAGTTAACATTATCATGGAAAATAATAGAATCAGAGAGGTCAGGAAAAATTTTAATTGAGGAAGGACAAATTATGAGACTGTAAAGCTACAACTTGCGGGTGTGAATTGGGATGATGTTTTTGAAGGGAAATGTACTATGGTCATACGGGCGATGTTTAGGGATCTCTTGCAGGATGTTAAGGATAAATTTGTCCCGGTGTGGAAGATAAAGATTGGTAGGGTGAAGGAACCATAGCTGACAGCTGAGGTGGAAAAATTAGTTAGTTGGAAGAAGGCAGCATGCATGAGGTTTAGGAAGCAAGGATCAGGTGGATCTATTAAGGAATACAGGGTAGAAAGAAAGGAGCTGAAGAAGGGGCTGAGGAGAGCCAGAAGGGGGCATGAGAAGGCCTTGGAGAGTAGGGTAAATGGAAATCACAAGGAGCTATTCAATTATGTGAAGAACAAAAGGATGACAGGAAGGAATGTAGGACAAATTAGAGATAAAGGTGGGAAGGTGTGCCTGTAGGATGTGGAAGCGCGCGAGGTCCTCAATGAATACTTCTCGTCGGTATTCACCAATCAAAGGGAACTGGATGACGGTAAGTACAATATATGTGAGGACGATATTCTGGAGCATGTTGATATTAAGGGAGAGGAGGTTGAAGTTGTTAAAATACATGAAGACGGATCAATCCCCGGGGCCTGACGATGAATCCCCAGGCTGCACCACGAGACGAGGGAAGAGTTGTTTATGTCCTGGTTGTCCATGGGAATGGTTCCGGAGGACTGGTGGTAGGCGGATGTTGTCCGCTTGTTCAAAAAAGGTAGTAGGGATAGTCCAGGTAATTAAAGACCAGTGAGCCTTACGTCTGTGGTGGGAAAGCTGTTGGAAAGGTTTCTTAGACATAGGATCTATGGCCATTTAGGTCTGATCAGTAACAGTCAACATGGCTTAGCGAAGGGCATATCGTGTCTAACAATCCTGATAGTTATCTTTGAGGAGATGACCACGCATATAGATGAGGGTAGTGCAGTGCAAGTGAGATCATGGATTTTATTAAGGCATTTGACAAGGTTCCACACGGTAGGCTTATTCAAAAAGTTAGAGGGCATGGCATCCAGGGAAGTTTGACCAGGTAGATTCAGAATTGGCTTGCCTGCAGAAGGCAGAGGGGCGGGGTGAAGGGAGTACTTTCGGATTGCAGGGTTGTGCCTAATGGGGTCCTACAAGGATCGGTTCTGGGACCTCTACATTTCGTGGGGGTAGAAGGGTGGGTTGGCAAGTTGGCAGCCGACACAAATGTTGATGGTTTTGTGAATAATGTAGAGGATTGTCGAAGTTTGCAGAGAAGCAATGATACGACGCAGAAATGGTCTGAGCAGTGGCAGATGGATTTCAACCTGGAGAAGTGTGAGGTGGTACACTTTGGAAGTACGAACTCCAAGAAAGAGTACGAAGTAAATGGCAGGATACTTGGTGTTACGGAGGAGCAGAGCGATCTATGGGGTGGGGTGGAGGGTACATGTCCACAGATCCCTGAAAGATGCCTCACAGGAAAACAGGTTAGTTAAGAAAGCTTATGGGATGTTATCTTTCATAATCGATGGAGAGATTTTAAGATTAACGAGGTAATGATGCAGCTCCATAAGACTCTTGTTCGGCCACACTTGGATTGCTGTGTCCAGTTCTGGTCGCCACACTATAGGAAGGACGTGGAAGCATTGGAAAGTGTACAGATGAGATATACCAGGATATGCCTGGTTTAGAGAGTATGTATTATGATCAGAGATTAAGGGAGCCAGGGTTTTACGCTTTGGAGAGAAGGAGGATGAGAGGACACATGAATGACGTATCACTGCTCAATACAAGGGGGCATGGATTTAAGATAAGGGGTGGGAAGTTGAAGGGGGATATTAGATGAAGGGTTTTTTTTTTACTCAGAGAGTGGTTGTTGTGTGGAATGGATTGCCTGACTCAATGGTGGAGGTAGCTAGGCTAGGGAAATTTAAGAGACTACTAGACAGGTATAAGGAGGAATTTAAGGTGTGTAGTTATATGGGAGGCAAGCCGGGTTTAATGGTTAGCACAACATTGTGGGCCGAAGGGCCTGTACTGTGTTGTAATATTCTATGTTCTATGTTCTATACAGGGGGGAATACGTGCTTGGAGGCGGAGGACGTGTCGTTGACTCATGTGCGCTGGTATCTACCAAGCAGGAAGAGGTGAAACATAAGTTCATTTTTAATATGCTATGGCATTTGGATTAAAACAGCGAGATAGTGACGGATCTTCTAAACAATATTAAATTCGACATACCCACTTTTAGAGAGCGGCAAGACGTACAAGTCATTCATAGCCTATGTAGCATCAAATGATGTCCGAGCAAACTGAAACTAATTAATGTCCCGTTATTTAAAAGCGGTCACAGGAATCATCATGGAAACATAGACTTGTTCTCGTCCCTTTAGTGATAGGGACAATATTGATGAAAAATCCTAGGAGTACGATTTATCCGCATAGCCTAATTGAGGAGACTCATTATGTCTTCTTGCTGGGATGCTGTGTTTTAATTGACTGAGACTTTCGAATGGGTTAAAGCCTCTTTCTAATGCACCCCTGAAAGAAGATAATGATGACCTTCGAGGTCTTATATCTAAATCTCACACCCGTTGAAGTGGGTGATGGATTTAAAGTGTGTTTTTTTTTCTGTTGCGGGAAGTATTTTTAATTTCAGACACTATTTTAAACTAACAGAGACGGAAGTCTAACGAACGATAATAGTGAATGCGTGAATCTTTTAAACCAAAATATAATCTTAATGTGTGCATGCCAACCAGATCTATGTACAAAAAGATCTGGTTTCGGTTGAGATATTCCTGATGTAAGCGCTTCGATCTGATTTGAGTTTTGTTCTTGCCCGAGCTGATCTTCTTCATTGTTCTTTTGTAGATATTAGGAGCCCGGAGGTAATGCTGCAAATATGTAGGACTTTGGTCAGACCCCACCTGGAGTACTGTATTCAGTTCTTGTCGCCTCACTATAAGAAATATGCGGAAGCTATAGGAAGGGTGCGAAGGAGATTTGCAAGGATGTTGCCTGGATAGGGGAGCATGCCTTATGAGAACAGGTTGAGGGAAATGGTCTTGGAGCGACGGAGGCTGAGAGATGAACTGATAGAGGTGTATAAGATGATGAGAGGCATTGATCGTGTGGATAGTCAGAGGCTTTTTCCCAGGGCTGAAATGGTTGCCACAAGGGGACACAGGTTGAAGTGCTGGGGACTAGGTACAGTGGAGATGCCGGGGTAGGTGTTTTACTCAGAGATTGGTGAGTACGTGGTATGGGCTGCCGGCAACGCTAATTAAGGCGGATACGGTAATAGAGGGTCTTCTAAGAGACTTTCAGATAGGTACATGGAGCATAATAGCATAGAGGGCTATAGGTAAGCCTGGTAATTTCTATGGTAGGGACACGTTCGGCACAAATTTGTGGGCCGAAGGGCCTGTATGGTGCTGTAGGTTTTCTATGGTTCTATGCTTCTATGTTTCTATATTGTCCGTCAAATGTTTTTCCGATATCTTTCATGCCTCTTTTCGGAGCGGACTCGATGGGCAGAAAGGCAAAATTATAGTCCATTTCTTAAGGTCTTTTAAATTTCCCTTATCTGCATTTAACTGATTTTGTTTTAATTACTTTCATTGCTGTGTGTTGTAATGTGCTCGCCACTCATACTAAGACTTTGACTTTTTTCGCTCTATTCTGAAGAGACCATCATTGGTTAAAAAAGAACATCGAACTTACCTTCCATGTTTTCATCTTTGTGATCATGCAAATCACCGTCCAGGTAACATTCTTCTTTTTCTGCTGAGCTGATGGATTGACAATCTGCTGATGCAAAAAGAACCTTGATTTCAATTACAAGTAATATATTTACGAACAAATATAACCCGTGAAACTCGTGAAAATTACCTGATCCTGGCCCAGTGTCCTGAATGGCTATCTCCTCATAAGCAGGCTCAGGAAACTGGGGTGGAGAAGTTTGTGAATTCTTAATGCCTGAAAGACAAAAAATGGAAATTTATCAAGTGAACAAAACCTGAGAGAACTTTCGTCTGTTATTGTTCTCTGCTCCTTTAATCCAGCAGCATCAGTTCCCTCAGAATCAGAATCAGTATCAAGTTTAATATCACCAGCATATGTCGTGAAATTTGCTCTTTTGTGCAGCAGTACCTTGCAATACCTGATGGTAAAATCTATAAGTTGCAATAAAAACTGATAGAAAATACATTATTACTGCGGAATAAGAAGCAGAAGATGAAGATAAACCAGTGTCTCTGTGATGGCTGGGGCTATGTTTAGGGTATGATGCAGATCGCCCAAGATGTTTTCATTGGTTACCTGCTGAAAGATCGATATTATCTTGATATCTCATGTAGGCTTAAATAGCCTTACGGCTCACACGAAAAAAATATGTATGCTTCACAGGTTTTCACTTCATCTCCTCTCCACCCAACTACGAAGGGTGATTGATAAGTTCGTGGCGTAAGGTGGAAGGGGATGCGTTAATAACTTCAAACTTTCTGCAAAATCACTCAAAGAGCTGAACTGCATACGCTTGTAACGAGAGCTGTATAACTCCTCTCGTTCTACCTTTGCCCACTAACGTATAAATCGCCCCTGCTGTGGACACATTCTAGAGGTCCAAGATCAGTATGCTATACGAGGGCCGGACTAAGTGTTTAAAAGCAGGAGTGGACTCTGTTGAAAAAATAAATCTGCTAGGTTTTCTAAAATTTACACGTTCTCCACTCCGCCACATGCCCATTCTGACAATTTCCAGCCAACATTCCAGTCTTGATCAGGGGACGCGGATGAAATCAAGCTGCTTATTCCTCTCTGTAGATGCTGATTCTCCTCTTGTTTTCCAGCATCCGCCGAATCTCTGGTTATGTTCAATTCTGTCGTTGTTCCATCGCGTACTCCATACTTTCACAATCCAGATAGAGCCAGCTGACTAGTAGTTACATTTAATGAGATGGGATAATTGTGCCACTACGCTGGGAAGGACACATCTACTTACATGTACAGATGAGTAGAAAGTAGAAGAAACAGGTGGTCCTCGCACTCATCGACGCCTTGACATTTATCAAGGCCTATTTGACTATAAGATCATAAGATATAGGAACACAATTAGTCCGTTGACCAATCGTGTCAGCTCTACCAGTTCATCATGGCTGATAAAATTTTAGTCGCAATCCCAATCTTCCCCCTTTTCCCCGATTTCATTTAATCCTTGACCAATGAAGAATCTATCTAACTCTGCTTTAAGTCTATATTGAGGGGTGACCTGCACAGCATGATGTGGCATAAACTCCAAAGGTTCAGCACTCACTAGCTAAAAAAAGTTTTCCTAATCTCGGTTCTAAAAGGACGCCGTTCGATTCTGAGCCACTCTCCTCTGGTATAGACTCCAACACAATAGGAAACATCCTCTCCATACTCACGCTAGGCCTTTCACCTTTCGATAAATTTCAATGAGGTCACTCCCAATTATTTTGAATTCTAGTGAATACAGACTCAGGGTCATCAAACGCTCTTCATATGACAAGCTATTCAATCCTGGGATTATATTCGTGAACATCCTTTCAGCCCTCTCCAGGTTCAGCATGTCCTGTCTAAGAGGAAGGGCCCAAGCCTACTTACAATATTCCAACTGAGACCACAACAGTGCTTTATAAAAGTCTCAGCAATTCCGAGCGGCCACACAGACACAGAAAAATACACACACGCACACACGCATGTGCACGCAGGCGAATACACATACATGCATACATATTCAGATAGAAAGGAAGAGAGAGTGTGAGTGACAGGCAGATCCGAAAACAATCCCAGATACTTAAAACTTATCTCTTTATTCTCCTGCCTTAGAGCTATTTGTACTCTCCGCTTACAAACGCATACACTGATTTTCTGGAAGAAAATTTAAAAGCAATTAGGAACACCTGAATATACTATAAGTTCTCCACACATGTCCCTTCCCCTTCCCAAGGGGAGGTCGGTATATGAAATACTTCCATTACTTCCAAGTTCTAATCATTACCTTTAAACATAATCGTCAAGATTTTTGTAGAAAATCTTGTAGAAAGGTGAAAGGCCTAGCGTGAGTATGGAGAGGATGTTTCCTATTGTGTTGGAGTCTATACCAGAGGAGAGTGGCTCAGAATCGAACGGCGTCCTTTTAGAACCGAGATTAGGAAAACTTTTTTTAGCTAGTGAGTGCTGAACCTTTGGAGTTTATGCCACATCATGCTGTGCAGAATTTGCAGAAAATTCGCAACAAGCATCTTTAGTCAAAACACCTGCTTCTTCGCAATCTAGAGCTAATATAACTTCACCCTGTCCAACATTAGATACTCAAACCTTTACACATCAGATCCCCTCCAGTTCTTAGAAATTAAAATCATTAATATGACAATTTGACTAACACTCACAAATTACACCAAATAACGGACCTTTCCTTATCGTACACGCATTTACAGAATTCATAAGGTTGTCCTGGAAACATGCTTTGGAACCGAGCCTCGTGTCATGAAATTGAAAGTAACCCAGCTGCACCGTCTGCTCCTTCATCAGATGCATCTAGATAAGTTCCAAAGTCCAGAATCCACTCTCAGTGGTGCAGCATTGATTACACCATCTCAACTGTGAACGGAAATATTTACCTGCACTTCCTTCTTTCTGTTAAGCAGACAATCTTCAACGCACAACAGTAGTGAGAAGTGTCTGCTTATCTCTGTAGCGAAGGACAATAAGAAGTAACTTGATAGAGGCAAGTGATATGCAAAGTGATAAGAAGCATAGACCAAATGGATCGAATGAGCATTTACCCCACAATGGGAACTGAAAACACGAGAGAGCACATAACTTTAGATGTTTGGAGGAAAATATAGGGAACATTTTTATTTTTAAATAGTGGTGAGTGCCTCTCACGACCTGTTACGGGTTGTAGAGGCAGATACATTAGGGGTACTTAAGAAAGTCTTAGATAAACATACAGATAATAGAAAAATGAGGAATATGTCCGAAGGAAGGGGTGAATCACAGTTAGAGTAGGTTAAAATGTCGGTTAAACATCGTAGCCGAAGTGTCTGTACTATTCTATAATGTAATTCGTTCGATAAATAATATCATCCTACTCGCATAACGTGTCCCTTTCTTCCATAACCTTCGTGGTTGTTCCCTGAACTGTTTACTCCGTCCATCTAATGAACAGCTGGGCTTTGCAGCACTGTATCATCGTAAACACTTTGCATCTGACAGTTCCCTCTAAACTGCATTTAAATACCTGATTGTATTTTCTAGCACACCTTACTCTGGAATAATGCATTTACCATCCACATTTAAACAGTCGAGACATGAGTATTCTAAACAGCCATTTATATCTATGCCTGCGACATTGGACGACCAATTCTTTGAGCATACAATCCAACAATGAATTTCGCGCTATGCATGCAAAATTACTTCACCAGTTATCAAAGCTTATAATAATAGATTTCCCAACCTTTCTGGATTTTTTTTCGTACGACTTTGATCAGGTGAAGAGAAACGATGAACAGAAGAGAACAGAGAATGACAGGAATGGAGTAAGTGAATCCTTTGAGAAAACTAAAAGGAGTAGTATCCGGCTGGTGATCTGAAAAAAGAGGAAAACAGGAAATAACTATATCTATATCTATCTATCTATTTATTTATATATTTATATAGATAAATACGAATATCACACAGGCTTGTTCCAGGAAATTCGAAGCAGTAATAAGATTTCAAATCGACCAACAATCGCATAGATAGGATGAAATTCGGCAGGACGAAAAAAAATATGGTAAACATGAAATATAAAAAATACTTTAAGAGAAATGAATGTTCAAACAAGAATGCTCAACCAATGCTAGGAAGGTTATTTTACAGTACCCATTCGAACCCATGAGGTTTCCTGCGGTGTTGTGGAACAGAGATAGTGACAAATCTCGGCAACAGGTAGAACTGACAAAAATCAGAGGCATAATGAGAATACAGACCAGAACATATCACACCGACGGTTTCTTTGTGCCCACAGTCATGATGACGCATTGAAGAAAACTGGCAATCCCACAGGAAGCTCTCACTTCCTTTGCATCTAACCTCGTCCATCCAAATATTGCCATTTCCATGGGGGAACAACATCCCTCCTAAAGCCAGGACTGGATCTCCACAGTTTAATTGCCTACAGACGACAGCAGCATCATTGCTGTCCCAGGAATCGTCGCACACCGTTCCCCACGTCCCACTGAAGAAAACTTCGATTCTTCCTGAGCAATTATCGAACCCGGCCACGAGCCGCAGATCTGAAGTAAAAGATGCACAAGATCTGTTTTGAGAACTTGAACTTGCATTGGATCATGTATTTACCTTCTTCTCCATCTTAAACTTCTGTACTGAGCCATGTGTTTAATGCTGAGGGATGCTAACTGTTCCTGGTTACATTCGTGAAAATACGGTTATGATTAACATGTTCGGTGGAATATATTTCTCTATCTGACGTTTTTAATATTTTGAGTCGATATATAAATAGAATTGCTGTTACTGAACGGCAATATGAATAGAAGTTTGTAATATTATGCATTGCCTTATCACTCAAGAATTCAGAATAAGGAGGACACTCCTTAACTTTTGACAACGGATCCTTACTTCTGGAAAGCCTGGCTCATGCATCTCTATCCCTCTGCATTTGAACATGCCTATACTCTCCAGATACCTTGCATCTGGATCTTCTAACTACAAAGCTATCATCAACATTGTTACATTGCTTTTGCTAAAGCAGTAGATCGGGCCTTTACATGGGATACAATGCACTTGAATTCCCCGTAGTACAGACGCGACAAGATGGGATGTGTCAGAAGAAAAGCCACAGAGGAAATGACGGCGACCTTGTCAGACGAGGAACGAAAAACAAATGTTTTAAACAAGCTGCATGAGAAAAGAAAATGCTTTCATAAAATTTATTTTAATTAATAAACTGCCAGTAATTACCGGAATCTTTTGGAGGTGAGTCTATTATCCTTACCATCTTCACCATCTCAATCCGGGGTGTCGATGGCAATAATTCTGTAAAAGAAATTCAATTCAGGATTTCAGTGCAATATTCTGAATACAGTTAATTACCTTTACAGATAATTAATGTTACGGTTTAAAGGTAAAAGGCGAACTCTTAAAGGTGAACATGGGACGTCGCGGGGGGGGGGGTAGGTTGGAGGGTGGTGGGGTGTGAGTGGAGGAACACTTCACCAGGAGGGCACTTAGAGTATGGAACGAGATGCCAGCCGAACTCTTGAAATCAGGGTCCATTTCAACATTCAAAAGAACGGTACAATGACAGAAGGGGTATCGAGGGTACAAGTCAAAGGTGCTGTGCTAGGCGGATTATTGATTTGGCACGGTCTTGGTGAGAAAGGTCCGGGTGTTTCTGATGTGTAGTATTTTATAAGTACGATTTCAGAATTACCTGAACAAACGACTCCAACATCCTCCCTATGTTGGCAGTTGTGTTGGCCCCATGGTGAAGATGGGCATTGCCATAATAGTGAGTCGCCCAACCGACATCTCACGTCATCCAACCAGATTGGTCCAGTCCCCTCTTCGAATGCCGCGCTGTTTTCTACTAATTTAGCCGTGCCGCAATTCAGCTGGGAGCAAACGACCTGTGCATTCTCAATGCCAAATGAATCAGAGCAAACTGTTCCCCATGTCCCGTTAAAGAAAACCTCAAGTCTGCCTTCGCAGGGATTCTTTCCATTTGCCAACCTTATCTCCTTGTGATCTGAAGAAGAAAGAATAAACCTGATTCTTGATTTTAACTGCAATTTGGGCATATATTGTGTTCAGGGAAGGATAGCACATCCGGTGAAGGATTTAACCGTGTGCATTCTGGGTCAGCTCTCACGTAAGGACACTCAGTTCTTAGCTATGACTCCAAGTAGTTATTTGTATTTGATAGCGCCAAAATCGTGGAGTACTGCTTCGGCCGGCAGGCAAAACCGGGTAGGCGGCGGGCCTCATATCCTGGAATGATACTGATATGTCTGCGCTAGCATGAAGAGTCAGCCGAGGCAGCGTGGGCGGATATGATAAACAGTGCGATCCAATGGCCAGGAAGGCGTTTTTTGGAACACCCTGTAGAGATCGAAGCGCATTAAAGACACTATTATATATTACATTGTTGAGCTGAGTTGAGCAATTTAGCCCATCGAGTCTGCTCCACCATTTTATCACGAGGCACAGAAGTGGTCATGCACTCTAGCTAAGGAGGACCCAGTTTGTGACGATTAATGGTATCACTGCACACGGACCTCCGAGGTCGAAACTGGAAATATGACAACGCAATGCCCTTTCCTTTAAAATAATACTCTCCAGCACAGGTTTCATGTCATTGCTGGATACGAAGGGCAAACAACAGTCTTAGACTATAACGTGTTTTATGCTCAGAAGATTAAAAGCATCAAAACATTTCGTTTGTTTTCGTGAATTTAACTTATAAGGAGTTGCTCAGCTGGTCTATACGTGTCTCTCAAGGTCGCAGGCAATGTAGCGCCAATTCATCTGTTGCAATATATCGTTATCAATGGAACCTTAACTGGATAATTTGCGTTAATGCTGCGCTATGGATGAATTCCCATTAAGCCATAACCTATACGATCATAATTATAAACAACGAGAAATGCTGCAGATGCTGGAAATCCAATTCAACACAGACAAATTGCCCGACGAACTCAGCAGGTCAGGTAGCATATATGGATAAGAATAAATACTTGACTTTTCGGGCCAAGATCATTCTTCAGTACGGGAAAGTGAGAGGGCCGTCGAAATGAAAAAAATGCGGTGTATGCGTCAAGGAGGATGTGAATAATTATTCCATTCGAACATTAGAAAATCTTTCAAATCTTCTTCAGAGTTGCTTTATTGTCCCTCTCAGCCACATTTTCCGATCTTCTCCCCGGAACCTTTGTCACCCATAATAATTAAGAAACTATCAACCTCTGCATTAACTATACCCAATGACTTGGACTACACGCAAATCCGTGTCAGATAATTACACAGAATCAATCCTCTTTGGCAAAAGAAATTCCTCCAAATCACGTTTCGAAATAGTGAGTTGCTTCTTTGGACTACTCTCGCTCACAATAGGAAATATACATAAGACCATAAGACCTTAAGACATAGTAGCAGAATTAGGCCATTCAGCCCATTCAGTTTACACTGCAATTCCATCCTGGCTGACTCCAGATACCACGAAACACCATACACCTGTCTTCTCGCCATATTCTTTGACCCCCTGACCAATCAGTAAGTATCAACTTCCACAATAAGTAAACGCATAGACAGGCGCTCCACTGCAGTCTGTAGCAGAATACACCACCGATTTACTACAATAAACAGCAACAAAAAATAACTGCTCTCCTCTGTTCTAAAGGGTCGCCCCTCAATTTTTGCGCTATTGTCAGCTAGGTCTGAATACACCCACCAGCGGAAACATCCTTTCCACATACACTCGATCTAGCCATTTCGAAATTCGGCATGTTTCAATGAGACCCAGACGTAGTCTTCTAAGTTTCACCGAGCATAGGACCAACCCTGCCAAACGGCTTTCATATGTTGACTGCCTCTTTCCCGGAATCATCCTCATGAACCTCCTCTGGACACTCTCCAAAGCCAACACATCCTTTTCGAGATATAGGACCCAACATTGTTGACAATACTAAACTGCGACGTGACTAGTGTCTTATAGAGGATTATATCCCTGCTTTTACAAACGTATATTTTCCCGTTGAAATACATGCCAAAATTGCATTTGTCTTCTATACCACAGACACAATCTGTAAATTTTACTTTCTTGAAGTCTTACACGAGGACCCACTTGTTCTTCTGCACCTCTGATATTTGAACCTACTCCCTGTTTATATAATGGTGCACATTATTGTGCCTTTTACCAAAATAAATTACGATACATTTTGCAGCACTATAGTCCATCTGCAACTTTTAACCCAGTATTCCAATATGCCAAAGGTCTGTTGCAATCGCATCGCTTCCTCGGCAGTAGCTATGACTTCCCTATCTTCGTACTGTCTTCAATATTTCCCACAAAACCATCAATCCACTATTTAATATTGATAATCGATGTGAAATGCAGCGCTCCCAATAAAGTCCCATGAAGAATGCCACTAGTTACTAGCAACCAACAAGAAAAGGCCCCTTTTATTCGCATTCGCTGCCTCCTGCCTGTCGTCTTTACTGTGCCGATACAGAATCTCCCCAGTAACTCCACAGGATTTTATCATGTTAAGCAGTCTTATGTATGGTACCTTACAAAGTACCTTCGGAACATCCAAATTAATGACATTATCCCCCTATCATTTGTCCACTCTTTTTGTTACTTTCTCGAAGAGCTCCAACAAATTTGTCACCAAAGATTTCTCTTCAGCGAATCCATGCTGACTTTGACTTATTTTATTATTATTCTCCAAGTACTTTGAAACCTTATCCTTAATAATGGACACCAAAACTTTCCTAACAACTGAGGTTCGGCTGTCTGGCCGATAAGTTTATTTATATTGCCTTCCTTCCTTCTTTTTTAAAGAGTGGAGTGACATTTGCAATCTTCTATTCCTGCGGGACTATGCCAAAATCAAGGGAATTTTGAAAGACCATGACCAATGCAACTGTTTTCTCTTTCCATAAATTCTCCCAGGTCTCTGGGATGTAGTCCATCGGCTCCAGTTGAGTTATCCACATTAAGACATCTTAGTTTGTCCGCCACGTTTTACTTTGTAATGGCAATGGCAATCATTCCTACTCTCTGACACTTACGGGCTGCCAGTTTCTATCACAGTGAAGTCAGATGCAAAATACCCATTAAGTGCATCAGCCATCATTTTGTCTACCTGTATAACCTCACCAACAGAATTTCCAGTGGTCCACTGTCAACACCCCTATCCCGTTTACTCTTTGCAGGAAGGTAGAAACATAGACAGCACAGTACAGTTCCTCCGGCCCACAATGCTGTGCCAAACATGAACTTACTTTATAAATTACCTAGGGTTACCCATAGCCCTCTATATTTCTAAGGTAAACGTACATATCCAGGAGTCTCTTAAAAGACCCAATTGCACCCGCCTCCACCACAGTCGCCGGCAGTCTATTCTACTCATTCACCAATCTCTGCGGGCAAACCATACCCCTGACTTCCCCTCTGTACTTGCTTCTAAGTACCTTAAAACTGTGCCATTTCGTGTTAGTCATTTTAGCCCTGGGAAAAATCCTCTGACTATCCACACGATCAATGCCTCTTATCATCTTATACAACTCCAACAGGTCACCTCTCATCCTCCGTCGCTCCGAAGAGAAAAGTCCAATTTCAGTCACCCTATTCTCGTAAGGCATGCTCCCCAATACAGGCAACAGTTTTGTAAATCTCCTCTGCACCCTTTCTATTGCTTTCACATGAGGTGCCCAGAACTGAGCATAGTATTCTTAGTGTGGTCTGACCAGGGTCCTATATAGCTGTAACATTACCTCTCGGTTCTTGAACGCAATCTCACAGTTTATGAAGGCCAAAACACGGTATGCCTTTTACACCACACAATCAACCTGCGCAGCAGCAATGAGTGTCATATGGACACATAGCCCAAGCTCTGATCCTCGACTCCAAGAGTCTTACCATTAATACTATTCGCCGACACCATATTTGACCTACCAAAATGAACCATCTCACACTTATCGGGATGAATTCCATTCAGTCACTTTTCAGCCCAGGTTTTCATCCTATCATGTCCCCTGTAACCCCTGACGGTCCTTGACACTACCCACAACGCCTCCAACCATTGTTCCATCAACAAATTTGACAGGTTTGTAAAAACCACGAAGAGAAGAGGTCACAAAATAGATCCCTGAGGCACACCACTGATCAATAATCTCCATGCAGAAGATGACCCGTCTACAAACTTCTTTGCCTTCTGTTGACGAGACAATTCTAAATCAACAAAAAAAAAGGATTCCATTGGATCCAATGCCTACTTACTTTCACAATAAGCCTTGCTGAAATCTATGCACTCTATATTTACTACTCTACGTTCATCAATGTGTTTAGTCACATCCTCAAAAAAAAATCAATCAGGCTCGTAAAGCACGACATACTTTTGACAAAGCCATGCAAACTATTCCTACTCATATTATTCCTCTCCAAATGTTCATAATTCCTGCCTCTCAGGATCTGCTCCATCAACCTACCAACCACTGAGGTAATACTCATTGGTCTACAATTTCCTGGGCTATCTTTACTCCGTTTCTTGAATGTGAAACCGACATCTGCAAACTTCTAATCCTTCGGAACTTCGCCCATCCACATTGATAATGCACAAGTCATTACCAGAGGCTCAACAATCTCCTCTCTCGCCTCCCACTGTAGCCTGGCTTGTATCCCGTCGGGTACAGTTGACGTATCCAAACGGATGCTTTCCAAAAGCGTAAGCGCATCTTATTTCTCAATGTCTATATTGTCCAGCTTTTCAGTCCGCTGTACGTCATCCCTACAATCGCCAAGGTCCTTTTCCGTAGAAAATACTGAAGTAAAGAATTCAACAAGTACCTCTGTTGTCTCGTCCGGTTCCATACACACGTTTTCACTGTTACACTTAATTGGTCCTATTCTCTCACGTTTTGTCCTCTTGCTCCTCAAATACTTGCAGAATGCGTTGGTATTGTCCTTAATCCTGCAAGTCAAAGCCTTATCATGGCCCCTTCTAACTCTTCTAATTACATGCTTAATGTCCTTCCTGCTTGCCTTAGAGTTTTCTAGATCTCTATCATTACCTAGTGCTTTTAACCTTTCGTAAGTTTTTCTTTTCTTCTTGATTGGATTTTCAACCGCATTTCTACACCATGGTTCCTGAACCCCACCATCCTTTCCCTGTCTCATTTGAACCTATCTAAGCAGAACACCACGCAAATATCCCGGAACACCTGACAGATTTCTGCTGTACATTTCCCTGAGAGCAGCCTTTCCTTATTTATTCTTCCACGATCCAGCCTGATAGCCTTTTATTTCCCTTTACTCCAATTAAACGTTCTTGCAATGTGTCTGTTCCCTTCCGTCTCCAATGCTGTGATAAAGAAGGTAGAATTGTGATCACTATCTCCAAAGTGCTCTCTCACTGAGCGACCTGTCACCTGACCAAGTTAGTTTCCCAATACCAGATCAAGTACACCCTCTCCGATTGTAGACTCATCTACATATTGTGTCAGAGAAACATTGGGGCAGAAAATGCTGGTGGGAGTTGTGTACAGGTCACCTAACAGTAGTAGTGAGGCTGGGAATGGCATTAAACAGGAAATTAGAAAAGCGTGCAATGAAAGAACAGTAGTTATAATGGGTGACTTCAATCTACATATAGATTGGGTGAACCAAATTGGTAAGTGTGCTGAGGAAGAGGATTTTTTGGAATGTATGCCGGATGGTTATCTCAACCAACATGTCGAGGAACCAACTAGAGAGCAGGCCATTCTAGATTGGGTATTGAGCAATGAGGAAGAGTTAGTTAGCGATCTTGTCGTGCGAGGCACCTTGTGTAAGAGTGACCATAACATGGTGGAATTCTTCATTAAGATGAAGAGTGACATAGTTAATTCAGAAACAAAGGTTCTGAACTTAAAGAAGGGTAACTGTGAAGGTATGAGACGTGAATTAGCTAAGATAGACTGGAAAATGATACTTAACGGGTTGACGGTGGATATGCAATAGCGAGCATTTAAAGATCGCATGGATGAACTACAACAATTGTTCATCCAAGTTTGGCAAAATAATAAACCAGGGAAGGTAGTGCACCCGTGGCTGACAAGGGAAATTAGGGATAGTATCAAGTCCAAAGAAGACACACATAAATTAGCCAGAAAAAGCGCTACACCTGAGGACGGCGAGAAATTCAGAGACCAGCAGAGGAGGACAAATGACTTAATTAGGAAAGGGAAAAAAGATTATGAGAGAAAGCTGGCAGGGAACATAAAAACTGACTGTAAAAGCTTTTATAGATATGTGAAAAGAAAGAGATTGGTCAAGACAAATGTAGGTCCCTTACAGTCAGAAACAGGTGAATTGAACATAGGGAACAAGGACATGGCAGTCCAATTGAATAACTACTTTGGTTCTGTCTTCACTAAGGAGAACATAAATAATCTTCCGGCAATAGTAGGGGACGGAAGGTCTAGTGAGATGGAGGAACTGAAGGAAATGCATGTTAGTAGGGAAGTGGTGTTAGGTAAATGGAAGAGATTAAAGGCAGATAAATCCCCAGGGCCGGATGGTCTGCATCCCAGAGTGCTTAAGGATGTAGCCCAATAAATAGTGGATGCATTAGTGATAATTTTTCAAAATTCCTTAGATTCTGGATCCGTTCCTGACGATTGGAGGGTGGCTAATGTAACCCCACTTTTTAAAAAAGGAGGGAGAGGCAAACTGGGGAATTATAGACCGGTTAGTCTGACATCGGTGGTGGGGAAAATGCTAGAGTCGGTTATCAAAATGTGATAACAGCACATTTGGAAAAAGGTGAAATCATCGGACAAAGTCAGCAAGGATTTGTGAAAGGAAAATCATGTCTGACAAATCATATAAAATTTTTTGAAGATGTAACTATTAGAGTGGATAGGGGAAAGCCAGTGGATGTGGTATATTTAGATTTTCAAAAGGCTTTTGACAAGATCCCACACAGGAAATTAGTGTGCAAACTTAAAGCACACGGTATTGGGTGTAAGATATTGGTGTAGATAGAGAATTGGTTGGCAGACGGGAAGCAAAGAGTGGGAGTAAACTGGGCCTTTTCAGAATGGCAGGCAGTGACTAGTGGGGTACCGCAAGACTCAGAGCTGCGAACCCAGTTGTTTACAATATATTTTAATGAGTTAGACGAGGGAATTAAATGCAGCATCTCCAAGTTTGCTGATGGCACGAAGCTTGCCGGCGGTGTTAGCTGTGAGGAGGATGCTAAGAGGATTCAGTATAACTTGGATAGGTTAGGTGAGTGGGCAAATTCATGGCAGATGCAATTTAATGTGGATAAATATGAGGTTATCCACTTTGGTTGCAGGAACAGGAAAACAGTTTATTACCTGAATGGTGGCTGATTAGGAAAATGGAAGGTGCAACGAGACCTGGGTGTCATTGTACACCAATCATTGAGGGTGCCATGCAGGTACAGCAGGCGGTGAAAAAGGCAAATGGTAGGTTGGCATTCATAGCAAAAGGATTTGAGTACAGGAGCAGGGATGTTCTACTGCAGTTGTACAAGGCTTTGGTGAAACCGCACCTACAGTACTGTGTGCAGGTTTGGTCCCCTAATCTGAGGAAAGACATTCTTGCCATAGAGTCAGTACAGAGAAGGTACACCAGGCTGATTCCTGGGATGGCAGGACTTTCAAATGAAGAAAGACAGGATCGACTAGGCTTATACTCACTGGAATTTAGAAGATTGAGGGGGGATCTTATTGAGACGTACAAAATTCTAAAGGGGTTGGTCAGGCTAGATGCAGGAAGATTGTTTCCTATGTTGGGGAAGACCCGAACGAGGGGTCACAGTTTAAAGATAAAGCAGAAGCCTTTTAGGACCGAGATGAGGAAAAACTTCTTCAAACAGCGAGTGGTGAACCTGGGGAATTCTCTGCCACAGGAAACCGTTGAGTCCGGTTCATTGACTATATTTAAGAGGAAGTTAGATATGGCCCTTGCGGCTAAAGGGATCAGGGGGTATGGAGAGAAAGCAGGTCCAGGTTTCTGAGTTGGATGATCAGCCATGATCATACTGAATGGAGGTGCAGGCTGGAAGGGCCGAATGGCCTACACCTGCGTCTATTTTCTATGTTTCTATCTATGTTTCTGAATACACCTAACATACTCCACCTCATCTAAACTCCTCGCTCTAGGGACATGCCAATCGATATTTGAGAGTTTAACATCTCCCACATCTATAACTCTGTTATTATTGCATATTTCGAGTATCTCTCTCCTAAACTGCACCTCGATGTCGTTGTTACTATTGTATGGTCTATAAAAAACATTCAGTAGAGTTTGTGTCCCTTTCCTTTTCCTAACCTCCACCCATAGAGACTCAGTAGACAATCCCTCCATTCTTTCTTCGCTTACTGCAGCCGTGACAACATCTTCGATCTGCAGAGCCACACCCACACCTCTTTTGCCTCCTCCCTGTCCTTTCTGAAATATCTAAACCCAGCTAAAGGTAGGAAAAGGGAAGGGTGCCTGAAAAAGTGATTACCGGGAGTTTGGAAGATAGTTGTGAAGCAGGACTGCAAAGGTCGTAATCTAGTAATTACTGCCTGTGCCACGCGATAATGAGAATAAGAATAGAATGAGGTGGCGGAGAAATACGTGGCTGAAGGACTGGAGCAGGGTGCTGGGATTCAGATTTCTGGATCAATGGGACCTCTTTTGGGCCAGATGAGACCTGTACAAAAAGGACGGGTTGCACCTGATTCGCAGGTGGACCAATATCCTGGCGGGGAGGTTTGGTAACGCTAGTGGAGAGAGTTTCCACAGGAATTGTTGGGCGGAGGGACTGGATGTGAAGGTACTGGAAAAGAGGAGGGTAGCTGACAAATAGAAAAACTTTGTGGACAGTGCGAGAGGAAGGATAGGAAGGTGATATCAGAAGGGAAGTGTTCAGACCAACACCTTGAGATGGGTCTATTTTAACGCAAGGTCTGCTGTGAACATAGCGGATGAGCTTATATCGTGGATCAGTACTTGGCAATATGATGTGATGGCCGTTACAGAGACTTGGATGGCTCAGGGACAGGAATAGTTAAATCAAGTGCCGGGTTTTAGAAGTTTCAGAAAGAACAGAAAGGGAGGTAAAAGAGGTGGAGGCGTGGCATTGTTGATCAGAGAAAGTGTTACGGCTGCAGAAAAGTCGAACGCCCTGGAGGAATTATCTATGGAGTCTCTTTGGGTGGAGGTTGAGAACAGAACGGGGTCAATAACTTTACTGGGCATTATTTTAGACAGCCATTTAGTAACAGCGATATCGAGGAGAAGATAGGGAAACAGATGCCGGAATGACAGTGTTGCTGTGATGGGAGATTTTAATTTCCCAAATATTGATTGGCATCTCCCCAGACTAAGGGGTTCAGATAGTGTGGAGTTTGTTATGTCTGCTCAAGAAGGATTATTAGATAGATAGATAGATAGATAGATACTTTATTCATCCCCATGGGGAAATTCAACATTTTTTTCCAATGTCCCATACACTTGCTGTATAATACTTAACTCAGTAATAATATGATATGCATCTAAATCACTAACTCAAAAAGCATTAATAATAGCTTTAAAAAAAAGTTCTTAAGTCCTGGCAGTTGAATTGTAAAGCCTAATGGCATTGGGGAGTATTGACCTCTTCATCCTGTCTGAGGAGCATTGCATCGACAGTAACCTGTCGCTGAAACTGCTTCTCTGTCTCTGGATGGTGCTATGTAGAGGATGTTCAGGGTTTTCCATAATTGACCGTAGCCTACTCAGCGCCCTTCGCTCAGCTACCGATGTTAAACTCTCCAGTACTTTGCCCACGACAGAGCCCGCCTTCCTTACCAGCTTATTAAGACGTGAGGCGTCCTTCTTCTTAATGCTTCCTCCCCAACACGCCACCACAAAGAAGAGGGCGCTCTCAACAACTGACCTATAGAACATCTTCAGCATCTCACTGCAGACATTGAATGACGCCAACCTTCTAAGGAAGTACAGTCGACTCTGTGCCTTCCTGCACAAGGCATCTGTGTTGACAGTCCAGTCTAGCTTCTCGTCTAACTGTACTCCCAGATACTTGTAGGTCTTAACCTGCTCCACACATTCTCCATTAATGATCACTGGCTCCATATGAGGCCTAGATCTCCTAAAGTCCACCACCATCTCCTTGGTCTTGGTGACAGAGTATGTAGATAAGCCTACAAGAGGAGAGACTGTACTTGATTTGGTATTAGGTATTGAACCTGGTCAGATGTCAGATCACTCAGTGTGCGAGAATTTTCAAGATAGTGATCATAAATCTATCTCCTTTACAATACCATTGGACAGAGATAGGAACAGACAAGTTCGAAAAGTGGTTAATTGGAGTAAGGAGTATTAAGACGCTATCAGGCAAGTAATTCGAGGCTTAAATTGGAAGCAGATGTTTTCAGTGAAAAGTATGGAAGAAATGTGGCAAACATTCAGGGGATATTTGTGTAGAGTTCTGGAGAGGTACGTTCCAATGAGACATGGAAGTTATGGTAGGGTACAGGAATCGTGGTTTTCAAAAGCTGTAATTAATCTATTCAAGAAGAAAAGAAAACATACAAAAGGTTCAGAGAGCTAGGAAATTTTAGAGATCTAGAAGATTATTAGTCTACTAGGAAGGAGATTAAGAATGAAATTTGGAGACCCAGAAAGAGCCCAGAGATTCCTTGGCGGGCAGAATTAAGGAGAACACCAAGGAACTCTACAAGTATGTGAAGAGCAAGAGGATAGGACTTGAAAGAACAGGACCTATCAAGCGTGACAGTGGAAAAGTGTGCATGGATGCGGAGGAAATAGCATAGGTACTTAATGAATACATTGCTTCCGTATTCACTATGCAAAAAAGATCTTAGTGATTGTAGTGATGACTTGCAACAGAGTGAAAAGCTTGAGAATGTAGATTTTAAGAAAGAGAATGAGCTGGAGGTTTTGGAAAGCATCAACTTGGATAAGTCGCCGGGACCGGCCAAAATGTCCTGCATTTGGACATTTTGGGAGGGGAGGGAGAGATTGCTGAGCCTCTGGCGATAATTTGTGCATCATCAATGGTGATGGTAGAGGTTCGGATGATTGGAGATTTGTGGATGGTGTCCCTTTATTCAAAAAAGGGAGTAGAGAAAGCCCAGGAAATTACAGAAAAGTTTCTTACCTCAGTGGTTGGTCAGTTGATGAAGCAGATTCGGAGAGGCCTTTTTAAGGATGTGATTACACATTGATGAAGAAAGAGCAATAAATGTCGTGTATATGCATTTTAGTAAGGCATTTGAAGAGGTACCGCATGCTAGGCTTATTCAGAAAGTAAGGAGGCATGGGATCCAAGGGGCATTGCTTTGTGGATACAGGACTGGTTTGCACATAGAAGGCATAGAGTGGTTCTCGACGTGTCATATTCTGCATGGCGGTCGGTCCCCAGTGGAGTGCCTCAGGAACTTTTCTGTGTCACTTACTCTTCGTGATTTTTATAAATGACCTTTTTTAAGGTAGTAGAGGGATGGCTTAGTAAGTTCGCTGATGACAGTAAAAAATAGAGGCATTGTGGATAATGTGGAGGGGTGTCAGAAGCTACAGTGGGGCATTTATAGGATGCAAAACTTCATTTTGGTAGGTCAAATCTGATGGCAGAAAATAGTATTAATGGTAAGACTCTTGGCAGTGTGGAGGATCAGGGGATCCTTGGGGTCTGAATGCATAGGACACTGAAAACAGCTGTGCAGATTAACTCTGTGGTTAAGACGGCGTGTGGTGTATAGGCCTTCATCAATTGTGGAATTGAATTTAGGAGCCGAGAAGTAATATTGCAGCTACACAGGACCCTGTTCAGATCCCTCTTGGAGTACTGTGCTCATTTCTGCTCGCCTCACTACAGGAAGGATGTGAAAGCCATAGAAATGGTGCAGAGGAGATTTACAAGGAAGTTACCTCCATTGGGGAGTGTGCCTTATGAGAACGGGTTGACTGAACTCTGCCTTTTCTACTTGGAGCGAAGGAGGATGAGAGGTGACTTGATAGAGGTATATAAGATTATGAGAGTCATTGATCGTATGGATAGTCAGAGGTTTTTTCGCAGGGCTAAAATGGTTGCCACAAGAGGACACAAGTTTAAGATGCTGGAAAATAGGTACAGAGGAAATGTCAGGGGTATTTTTTTTAACTCAGGTAGTGGTGAGTGCGTGGAACAGGCAACCAGCAACGGTGGTGGAGGAGGATACAATAGTTTCTTTAAAGAGGATTTTGGATAGGTACATGGAGCTCCGTAAAATAGAGTGCCATAGATTAGCCTAGTAAATTCTAAGGTGGGGTTATGTTCTGCACAACTCTGTGGGCCGGAGAGCCTATATTGTGATGTAAGGTCTGTAGGTTTCTAAAGGCCTGAACTCTAAATAGCTATTTCTGCCCCTGGGCCATACAAGTCTCTGTAGTGGACAGCTCCAAATACTGATAGACGCTCCGAGCTCATCTGCTTTGTTCATGATACTCCTTGGACTAAAATAGACATACCTGGTTTAGATTCTGGTTTAAAATCTCGCCAAAACTCTTAATAAAATTCCCGGCCACGAAATTAATCTCCCTATGATTCAAGTGCAAGCCGTAATTTTTTGTGCAAGTTATGTCTGCTACAAAGGAGGTCCCAATGATAAAGAAATCTGCATCTCTGCCTTCTGCTGCTATTCCTTAGCCACGCATTTAAAATCCAGCTCACCCTATTACTGCACTCACTGTCGCATGACTGAGGAACAGACCTGATGGAACATGTGGTACAGAGTTAACCGATCCCCCTTGAGAACCACGAACTATTATTTTTGCTATGCTGCTCATGAGAGAGAGAGAGAGAGAGAGATGAAAACACAGAGAGAGGAACATCTGCTACAGATAAGAAGGAGAGAGAAACTGTTGATTTATTGCATTTTGACTCTTCTTGGATTATTTTCCTTTCACTACAAGGACTTTACTTTTCTCGTTAACATTCCTCAGGAGACAGCAGGAATGGCCTGATTTGATGACCACAGTCATTTAGAATTGATTGATGGCTGAGACCCCGTTAGTAGGGATAAAAGACAGATCTGGGGAGACACCCCTCAGACACACCAGTGGACACTGACTGAGTGTTGTGAACCCACGGGAAGGTGGGGGCTTCGGAGACCGAATCAGGAGATCGGTCAATAAAGCTCAAAGTGTGACAGCAGGGCCGTTGGGGGCTTGTGTGTGTGTCCACCCATGCCAGAGTGACGAGTCCACCACACAAGAACGGTCTAGCTGTAGAACAGAGTGGGCATAGCTCAATGACCACAACGACACGACGGATTAAGAAAGTAACAGAAGGTTTGCCTGCTGCAGCTACCTTATCTCTTGCTCTCTCTCTCTCTCTCTCCAACGATTGCAACACAACAACCAAAACTGCCTCAGCATGCATGAACTGAACTGAACTTTACATTCTATAACAATTCATTTACCCCTAGACATCGATAGAGCTTGTTTATTTTTGCTTATTATTGTTCCTACACTTTTAGGTTTATTATTGCTAACCAGTTTTATATGTATATTGGCATTTTTGATACTGTATTGTGTATTTTACTAATAAACACCTTTGAATATAGTGTCACCAGATTCCAACGGATACTTCTATTTCTGCTGGTAAGACACCCTGTTACGGGGTACGTCACAAATTGGGGGCTCGTCTGGGATTTTATTATTAAATGCGAGCACCGTGAATCGGGAAAGAAATCCCTTCACGGATCTTGTTGTGTAGATAACCAGACGGGAAACCAGCAGAGATGGAGACTGAAATTCTTTTTGGAAGAACAGACTTCGGGTTCATTAGAGGATGCTAGGAAGGCGGAATTGGTGAGTGTTGCGAAACGATTGAATTTCTCAGTGGTGAAATCGACGATGAGAAATTTGGAAATACAAAGAGCAATAGCTGAGCATTATGTATCCGAGGGTGTGTTCCCATCGGATGTATTGGACCTGTTCCCAGAGAAGAAACCAGCCGCAGGTGAGGTTCAGTTACAGATAGAAAAAAATAAGGTTGGCTGAGCAGGAGAAATGGGAGCATGAGCTCCGGATAAAGGAGATGGAGGCTGAAAGGAGGATAGAGTAGGCTGAACGGGAGAAGGAAGAAGCTGAAAGACAGAGAGAAGAAGCTGATAAGCAGAGGGAGTAAAGGGCGAAAGAGAGGCAGCATGAGCTGGAAATTGAGAAGTTAAAGGCATCGCAGGGAAGAGACCGGGCAGCAGACCCAAATGAGGGATTCAAGATTGGTCAGGAGATTAAGTTGGTACCTCCATTTGAGGAGATGCATTTTGATAATACTTCCTCCATTTTGAGAAAGTGGCTGTGAATCAGAACTGGCCTAAGGGGAAATGGTTTTTTCTGTTACAGAGCGTACTTAGGGGATAGGCTCAGCAAGCGTATTCGGCATTGGAAATGGATGAGTCTAAGGATTATGATGAAGTAAAAAGGGCTATACTGAGGAGTTATGAGTTGGTGCCAGAGGCATACCGGCAGATGTTCCAGAACTTGAGAAAGCCGTGGAACTACAGGTATTTAGAGTTTCCCGTGAGATGCAAATATATTGCGATCGGTGGCGTGCCTCAAAAGGGGTAAATGGAAATTTGGATAAGCTGCAACCGCTGATGCTCATGGAGCAATTTAAAAGTTGTGTCCCTGAAAGTGTGAAAACGTACTTGGATGAGAAGGAGACAGTGACTCTGTCTACGACTGCCAGACTAGCAGACGAGTATGCCTTAACCCATAAGATAAAGTTTGCCCCAAACAAGAGTTACCAGAGAGGCAATAGGGACGGTAGAGGGAGCCCACCGGCTAAGGCAGAGAATAAACCGGGAACTCGTGGAAAAGGTAAGGAGGAGGAAAAGTAGGCTGGTAGGAAGGTTCCGAGCTTTACGTGTTATAATTGTGGAAAAGCTGGTCATATCGCATCTAAGTGCATCGCTCTGAAGAAGGAGATAGGAAATGGAAAAACAGCAATCCCGAATGGTTGCATTGAGCCGGTCAACAGCTCGATGAGAAAGGCGAAGTTAGATAGAGCCCAAGAGGGGCGTGAAAAGTTTATCTCGGAAGGGACGGTGTCTGTGAAGGAGGGCGAAACCCCAGTTCCAGTGCAGATCTGGAGAGATACTGGGGCTGGTCAGTCATTGATTCTAGGGAAGGTGTTAGACTTCGGTCCTGAAACCGAGACTGGGGAGGTTGTGTTAAGAGGTATCGGAAAAGGTACTGAAGCCGTACCTTTGCACAGGATATCTCTGAAATGTGACCTGGTATCTCGACCAGTCGAAATAGGGGTGCGGTCGAAACTACCGTTGGACGGCGTGGACGTCCTACTTGGTAACGATCTGGCAGGTGATGACGTGTATTCAGCAGCGAAGCTGACAAGCAAGCCTGTAAGTGCTGAGGACCCGCCCATAGATTACAAGATTTATCCCGCATGTGCAATAACTCGCAGCGTATCTAGAGAGGCTGCTGAGACAGGAATCCGTTTAAATGAGTCCAGTGTTGATTTAGCAGAGACGTTTTTAGCGACCCTGTGCCAGGAGCGGTTAGAGGATGGTTAAACGGAGACTAGCGAGGCTAAGGAAAGTAAGGGAGACGAAGCAGATTTAGTGTGGTCAAGGAACGAGATTTTGAACCTGGCCCATAAGGTACCGCGAGGTGCACATTTGGGATTAAGAAAGACAGTAGATAGGATTATGAAAGATTTTTACTGGCCAAATATCAGGAAGGATACTGTTGACTATTGTAAAAGGTACCATACTTGTCAGGTGGTAGGAAAGCCAAATCAGGTTATCCCTAAGGCACCCCTTAGACCGATTCCCGCCTTTGAGGAGCCTTTTTTCCCGAATCATCGTGGATTTTGTGGGTCCTTTGCCTAGAAATACGAGCGGGCGGCAGTACGTCATGACCATGATGTGTACTGCTACTCGATTCCCGGTGGTTGTGCCCCTGGGGAACATTAGGACTCCTGCCGTGGTAAAGGAACTCATTAAATTTTTCATCACGGCAGTGTTACCTAGAGAGATACTGTAAGATCAACGGAGTACCTTTACGTCCCGTGCATTTCAGCAAATATTGGCTCAGATGGGAGTTAAACAAATTCTAGCCTCTGCATATCACCCGGAATCTCAAGGACGGTTGGAAAGATTCCATGCGACTATAAAGACCATGATTAAAACTTACTGTCAGGAAAACACTCTTGACTGGGTTGCTGCATTACCACTTCTGTTATTTGCAGTGAGGGATACGGTTCAGGAATCTCTGGAGTTCAGTCCATTTGAGCTCGTTTTTGGCCACAGGCCCAGAGGACCTTTAACCATATTTAAAGAGAAATGGTCTCGTCCGAACGTACCTGTCAATGTGATTGACTATGATTTGAAGTTCCGTGAAAGACTCCACAAGGTATGCGATTTGGCAAAGCAAAATCTTAAAGACTCCCAGACTAAAATGAAACAATTGTATGATAAACGAGCCCGAGAGCAAGAATTTCAAGTGGGAAATAAGGTTTTGGTCCTGTTCCCTGTAGTTATCAACTCTCTCCAGGCGAGATTTCAAGGGCCGTACAAAGTAATCAAGAAAATAGACTATCTAAATTATATGATCGGAACACCTAATAGACGAACGCCGAGCAAGTTGGTTCACGTTAACATGCTAAAAGGTTATCATGACGCGACCCCCACGGTGGTCGGTGCTGTCACGGAAACCGATGAGACAGAAAGGATTGATAAGGAGGGGCCCGAGCGTTTTGAAAAGATAAGCATAGTACCCACCAGAGAAGAGAACTCTGTTATTTTAGCCAACTTCGCTGATAAAGTCGGTCATTTGGAGCCTGAACAAAGAGAGCAGCTGACACAGTTAATTAACCGGCATGCAGATTTATGCCTAGAGGTTCCAAGGAAGCGCAAAGGAACAGAGGATGATTTTATTGTTACCTCAGCTCAGCCTATTAAGCAATCCCCTTATCGGATGAATTTGGAAAAGAGCAAGTTAGTGGAAAAAGAAATTCAGCATATGCTAGCTTCTGGTATTATTCGTGAATCTTCCTTTGCATGGGCATCTCTATGCGTGGTTGTACCGAAGCCAGACGGTAGTATAAGATTCTGTACAGATTACAGAAAGGTGAATGCCATCACACAAACAGTTGCTTATCCTATCCCTAGGATGGATGATTGTATTGATAAATTGGGTAAAGCTAGATACATCACCAAGATTGACATGCTAAAGGGATACTGATGACAGGGCTCGAGAAATTTCAGCATTTGTCACACCATCAGGGTTCTATGAATACAATGCTTTGCCGTTTGGGATGAAAAATGCTCCAGGGACATTTCAGAGAATGATTGACGCCGTGATTAGAGGGTTAACAAACACAAAGGCTTACATTGACGATGTAGTGGTCTGGAATGATACATGGGTCGAGCACTTTGAGGCTGTGGAGAAGCTGTTTAAACGAATGTCTGCAGCCCATCTCACAGTTAACCTCGCAATGAGTGAGGTTGGCCATGCCACGATCACGTACCTGGGGTATGTGGTAGGAAAAGGGCAGTTGGCCTCTATGCAGGCTAAAGTACAGGTTATTTCCGAGGTTCCTGTCCCAACAAATAAGAGGGCATTGAGAAGGTTGTTGGCATGGTGGGGTACCATGGGAAATTTTGTAAGAATTTTGCGGATATTGCCCTCCCGCTCCAACAGAAGGATCAAAAGTTTGTGTGCAGCAATTCTTGCAAGGAAGCTTTTGAGAAGTTGAAAACCACACTCTGCCACCACCCTGTGTTGAAAGCACCTGATCTATCGAAACCCTTCTCCCTGGCAACTAATGCAAGTTACGAGGCTGCAGGGGAAGTCCTATTGCAGAAAGCTGGGGATGGAGTGGAACACCCAGTGGCGTATTTCTCTCGAAAGTTCAATGTATATTAGAGAAATTACTCCACTGTGGAAAAAGAATTGCTGGCACTTATCGTGGAGATACAGCATTTTGAGGTCTACATTTGTTCAGCAAAGGGTCCCTTAATTGTTTATACTGATCACAACCCCTTATTGTTCCTGGCTAACATGAAAAAGAAGAATAGGCGGTTATTAAGTTGAAGTCTGCTGTTACAAGATTTCGATATTAAAATACAACACGTAAAGGGGAGTGACAATGTAATTGCTGACTGTTTATCCAGACGTTGATTTGAAAGTGTATCTGCACTATTCTTCTTGTTAAGACACCTTCTGTATTTTGGTAAACTCTGTAATTCCGTAATGTGCTTTATTAGTTAATTTTCACTCTGGTGAAAATTCCTGGAGGGATGGGGGTGTTATGAGTGAGGAACAGACCTGATGGAAAATGGGATACAGATTTAACCGACCCCAACACCCCCCCTTGAGAACCACGAACTATTACTGTTGCTATGCTGCTCATCAGAGAGAGAGAGATGAAAACACAGAGACAGGAACAACTGTTACAGATAGGAGGGAGAGAGAGAGAGTGTTGATTTATTGTATTTTGACTCTTCCTGGATTATTTATCTTTCAGTACAAGAACTTACTTTGCTCGTTAACATTTGTCAGGAGACAGCAGGTGTGGTCTGATTTGATAGACACAGTCATTTAGAATTGATTGATGGCTGCGACCCCGTTAGTAGGGATAAAAAAACTGATCTGGGGAGACAGCCTTCAGACACACCGGTGGACACTGACTGAGTGTTGTGAGCCCACAGGAAGGTGGGGGCTTCGGAGACCGAATCAGGAGATCGGTCAATAAAGCTCACGGTGTGACGGCAGGGCCGGTGCGGACTCCTGTGTGTGTCCACTCAGGCCAAAGTGACGAGTCCACCACAGAAGAACGGTCGAGCTGAAGAACAGAGGGGTCATAGCTGAATGACCACAACAACACGACGGATTAAGAAAGTAACAGAAGGTTTGCCTGCTGCAGCTGCCTAATTTCTTGCTTTCTCTCTCTCTCCAACTATTACAACACAGCAACCATAACTGCCTCAGCACGCATGAACTGAACTGAACTTTACATTCTATGACAATTCATTTACCCCTAGACATCGATAGAGCTTGTTTATTATTGCTATTTATTGTTTCTACACGTTTAGGTTTATTATTGCTAACCTGTGTTATATGTATATTTGCATTTTTGATACTGAATTGTGTATTTTACTAATAAACACCTTTGAATATAGTACCACCAGACTCCAATGGATACTTCTATTTCTGCTGGTCTGACACCCAGTTACGGGGTACGTAACACATGGTACAGGCAATAATCCCAAGTTTACTACCTTTGAGATCCTGTTTCTCAACTTCCTTCCTAAATCTCTGTAGGGCTTTCTCCCATTCCTACCTATACTGTAGGGACCAATATGTGCCACGACCTCTGGCTGTTCACCTTCCCACTATAGGATATCGTTGACGCGATTAGAAACTTCCTAGACCCTGGCACCTGGAAGGATAATTACCATTCCTGCATCTTTCATGCGCTCAAAGAATCTCCAGTCTGATCCCCAAACTATAGAGTCCCCTATTCCTGCAGCAATTCTCTTTCTATCCCTACACTTCTGAACTACAGGGCCAGACGCTGTGCCAGAGGCGTGGCCGCAGTAGTTACCCAATGGTAGGTCGCTTCTCTCGCAGCCTGGAACAGTTCTCAAACAGGAGTACTTATTGTTAAGGGGGGCATCCACAGGAGTACTCTATATTATCTGACTCGTGCCTTTCCCTCTCCTGACAGTTACACACTTATCTGTCTCCCGAGGACCCAATGTAACTACTTGGCTATAGCTTCAATCTATAACCTCGTCACTTTCCTTGAACAGAAGAATTATATTGACTGAATCATCAGGACATGCAGCTGGGAGTGTCCCGGACATCCCACATCTGACACCCCGTACAGAACACTTGCCTCACAGACATATTTCCTATTCGTATACTTCACAAGGAATTCTCCTCGCCTCGACCGTTATCGCCAAAGTTCCGCTGAACCAAAGACTTCCTATTCTAACTCCCTCAACTCCCCCTTATATATTCTTATATAACCGAATAAATATATTTGTTATCCTGTTTCATATTATTGGCAGATCTGCCCTCATGTTTCATCTTCTCCCATCTGGTAGCATTTTGGTTGCCTTTGTTGTATTTTAAAAGTTTCCAATCATCAACTTTTCTCTTCGCTTGTTTTTATGTAGTCTTTCACATTCTTTGTGAACCAGGTTTGCTACACGTGCAAGCTGAGAACTTCTTCTTCTGTGCGATGCATCTATCCTGCATCTAGTGAACTATTCTAGAAATGTCAGCCATTACTGCTTTGCCGTCATTCCCGACAGTATCATAGTCCAATCCTCCTCGGCAAGCTCCGGTCTCATGCCTTTGAAATTCCCTGTATTTCATTGTGAAATGGTACACGTCTCTTATGCTTCTCACTGTCAAATCACAGTATGTATTCATTCACTGCTTTCTAAAGTTCTTTTACGTTAAGCTCCCAAATAAGATTATAAGACAACGCCCAATCTAAGATAACCTTTCCCTGAGTAGGCTCAGCACAGGCTGCTGCAAAAAGCCGTATCATTGGCATTCAACGAATTTCCTCCCTTGCGATCCACCACCAGACTGAATTTCCCATTCCGCTTGCATATTGAAATCCCCCAGTACAATTTTGTTATTACCCTATTACATGCCTTTATCAGTTCCGTTTGAATACTAAACCCAACAGCTTGCAACTATTTTGAAGCCCATAATGGGTTTTTCACTCTTGCAATTTCTTAACTCCACCCACAAAGAATCAGCCCTCTCTGACCCTATGTCACGTCCTTCAAAAGATTTAACTCCATCTCTTATGAACAGAAGCACACCACGGCCTATACCTTCCGGCCTGTCCTGTCGATACGCAGTATATCCTTTGATGTTCAGCTCCTAGTCATAACCGTCTTTCAGCTATGACTCAGTGAGGCCCACAACTAATTGCGCCACGAGTTCTTCACCAGATTCTGAATGCAAGCACAATTACATACAATACCTTATCTCCTGACTTCTTCGCTCTTTTGAATTTTGCTTCTCCGCTACGATTTAACTATTCACTCGCTCTGTATTTGTACCCAGTCATTGGCTTGTCCTTGCTTGCATTTTTTTTGCACTCATCCTCTTCTTGTAAACCTGATGGCTTATCCTCAGCTCTATCATCTTGACTCCCATTCCTTGCCATATTTGTTTAAACCAGTCCCAAATACTCTAGTAGATCTCCCTTCAAGATCTGTGGTCCGACTCGGATTAAAGAATGTGTAGGTCCCGCATCTTCCAGAAGAAGTCACAGTTATCCAGAAGTCCGAATCCTTTCATCCTGTTCCAATTCATTTGACACGCATTTATGTTCCACCTCATACTATTCCTACCCTAACTGTCTCCAGCTACAGGAAGTAATGTTGAGATTACGACCTTTGAGATCACGCTACTTTCGCACTTCCTTTTTTTTTTACAGGTCCACCTCTCTTTTTCTACTTCTGTTGTTGGTAGCAATATGTACCACGATTTCTGGCTAGTCACTCCCCATTTTCAGGATCTACTGGATGCGTCAAGAAACATCGCAGACCTTCGCAACTGGGCGGCAAATTGCAGTCCGTCTTTCTTTTTTACTTCTACAGAGTCATCGATCTGATTCCTGACTGTACACTCCCCTGCTGTATCGTATTCAGATACCTGCAGTTCTGAGCCACAGGGACGGACTGAGTGAGACCGGACGCAGATTGGGGGACCGCTTCATCAAACACCTCAGCTCCGTCTGCCACAACAGACAGGATCTCTCGGTTGCCACCCACTTCAACTCTACTTCACATTCCTATTCAGATATGTCCATACATAGCCTCCTCTACTGCCATGATGAGGCCAAACTCAGGTTGGAGGAGCAACACATCATATACCGTCTGGGTAGTCTCCAGACCCTTGGTATGAACATCCAATGCTCCAACTTCCGGTAATTCCCTCCCTCTCCTTTCCCCCATTCCACTTTCACTCTGTCTCCTCTTCTAGCTGCCTATCACCTCTTTCATGATTCTGCCTTCTTCTACCACCCATAGTGCTTTTCCCTTAAATTCCTTCTTCACCTCTCCTGCCTATGCCCTCCTTGCATCCTCTCCCCTACAACTTGATTTTCCTCTGATTGGTTTTCCACCCTCCCTCTACCTTCTTTATGGGGCTTCTGCCCTCTCCTTCTTCAGTCCTGACGAAGAATCTCGGCCAGAAACGTTGACTGCTTATTTCAACGGATACTGCCCGACCAGCTGAGTTCATCCAGCTTGTTTGTAAGTGTTGATTTGACCACAGCATCTGCTGTGTACTTTGTGAGAAAGGTAGAATTACTTCAAATCTATTCTGATATATTTGTACGGTCACCTATAACCTATTGAATTCGTCCATAAGGAACGTGAAGCTCCCCATGCTTTACAACCCATCAAGCCCCAGAGTAATAATTGAGCCAAAGTGGTTAGTGCAACATTTCATCAGAAATAAGGAAAGAACTGACTTTGATTGATCATTTGTATACACTAAGACTTGTAACACAACGTGTTTTTTTAATAAAACAATATAGTGTCAGCTTGGAGACTGGTGTTGCCTTTCGACCTTACAGACCAATGGTTTCATTCTTATTTTGAGCGCACGTCGTTCAGATTAGACACATGTTCAGAATTTTATCGGTACAGATCTGCTACCTCTATTTCTCACTTCCGTCTCGATAACCATCAGACCATAAGACTGAGTGGAATCAAACCACGAGGTCCGGGTCTGCTGTGCCAGTGCATCCCTCTCAACCTAGTTCTCCTTTCTTCTCTCCGTTAGCTTTGACTCCTCGAGAAATACAGTAACTATCAACCTCCGCTTAAAGTATACTCAACGACTTTGCCTCCACAGCCATTTCGGCAATGAATTCCACAGATTAGCATCCTCTGGTTAAAGGAATCCCTCGTCAAATCTGATTTTACCGGATGCTCCTCTATTCTCAGTCTTGCTATTTAGTCGAACATTCCGCTACAAATGGAGGCATCCTTCCAAATTTACAGAGTATATCTTTCAATATTCGAAAGATGATGAGAAATTCGAAAGATAATCTTCATTCTTCTAAATTCGATCAAGGATTGACAGTATTAAAACGCATTTATTATAAACGATGGAAGTATTATACATCTCTGACATTTGTTTTCCCACAGAAACTAACCAAAATAAAATTTTTAAAAAAAGTCCTTGGGCTTCGTTCACAGAAAACATCAAACACCCAATGCGCAAACTGAAATAAATTGCGCAAAAGGTAAAAAAAAAACAACAACAAATAAAACACAGAACATTAAACATTAAACTGCATAGACCAAAAAATGACCAGTTTAGATCAGTTCAGATCAGTTTAATTTATTTTTGCGTCGGTCATTGACTGGAAGCCAGCGAGTCATTTTGCCCCGAACTAAACACAGACTCTAGCAATTAAAAAGAAAACAGTAACCAGCAGATATAAGCACATATAACATGAACTTCAAAGTCCTCTAAAAAGAATACAATCTCAAATATGTGTCGATAAAACATTGCCTAAAGCCCACGATTCCTGCACCTTCCTCCAGCAAAATAAGCGACAGGCAGAGAGGCCGCACTCAAACGCAGAAAGACGGTGCGGAACCCGCAGTTATCGCACTTGCTGCTTTCAATCTCGCTCGACCCCTGAAAAGGGGAGTTAGTCGACAATAGGAGCAGATCATGGGTTCAAGCTCTGTCACCCGGCCGGATACTCCATTCTAAACTTCGCTGTCCGCAGGTCGAATTGCATCGGAGACAACAAAAGCGACAGATCACTCAGTTATTTCTTAATCTTTCCATTCCCGGGATACTTTGCCTGAGTCTACTCTGTATGCTTCCCAATGTCAGGACGAATGTTCTTAGATAATGGGCCCAAAACTGCTCACATTACTGCATGCGTCTTATCAAGCCTCAACATTGACCTAAGGTTGTCAAACAGTAATCGACTTTAAGGTTCTAAAAAGTGGTAAAGTTTTACCACTACTACCATACGAACTATCGTATATTCTGATGCATATATATATATATATATATATATATAGAGAGAGAGAGAGAGAGAGAGAGAGAGAGAGAGAGAGAGAATTATTATCAGTTATTAGTTGTGTAATTTACAACGACATTGTTTAATTGTAATATTTTACAGCTTATTTGTAGTTACCGTTCGAATCATTGTTGTTTTTGACGGTAACCTTACTGATGCTGGTGATTAATCAATAAGAAGACGTGATAAGAATTTTAACGATATGAACTCTACGACACAGGTATGTCAAAGACAGACTTCATCACATTAAAGGAAAACAAAACGGCATGTCTTAAGGGAGCACTCACCGGAACAGATTACTCCAGCATCTTCTTTGTGAATGCAATCGTTCTCGCCCCATGGACTCTCCAGACATTTCCATAAGGCCGAATTATTCGCTGAACACTTGAGGTTGTCCATCCAGATAGGACCAGAACCTTGGCCAAACCAACTGGACTTCGTGGCATTAACAGCATACCCACAATTCAGTTCTTTGCAGGCAACATGTGCATCTATTAAGTCCCAATCATCATCGCAGATGGTCCCCCAGATTCCGTTGTAATAAACTTCTACCCTTCCAGCACAACGACTTTTGCCACTCACCAGCCTTACCGGAATATTATCTGCAGTACGAAATAATATCAGTAAATGTGTTAGATTTTTGAAAACAACTTCTCAACGTTTGCAATCAAGCTGTCTGAAATGATAATTGTCAATTGTAACTTCATTACTCTGCGTAATATAAATTCGCAAAAGGAAGGAGCGGGAAGACCATTGCTGATTGCAATCTTTAAGCTCAAGTTCAGGTTGAAGTTCAAGATATCTATAATTTAATTTGCAATATACAGTTGAAAAGGGAAACGCAATAATTGTTACTCTACATCAGATGCAGTAAAAATACAATCAGATAAACTGCACAGAAATAAAACTGCACAATAGATATAATTGTCTCTCCATGAAGTGAAACTAGGCACAGGGGTATCTGCACATTAAGTGAATCTGGCCTGGCAGGAATTCATACAATTGTGGTCTTTTGTGGTGTGGAGTGCTGAGTTGGTGACTGGAGGTTTTGATCATTCTTACAGTTTGTTGAGGATACTACGTAGCTGCCTCCCGAATGGGACTGGAACAAGGTCTATGAGCAACCACGTGCAAAGCATTCCGAATTGAGGATATTAGTGATGAATTACATATTCTGCATATCCATTCAACATTTCTCTGCACTTCCTGGAACTGCAATTACTCTTAATTTCTTCCAATCTGTGTTTTTTTTTTTTAAACAAGCTGACATCTCAGAAGTACACGCCTCCTTTCTTTATTTAGCAGGGAATACCCTTGCGCTTGCAATGTGATTGCGAACTTGAATTAGATCAACTTCGTTGCCCCCAGGATGGCGATAATGTATCGTTTCATTACCGCACTAGATAATGTGATTCGAGAATGCGTTATATGCAAGATGTTCTAGAGTTGTTGGAAATGCAGAGTAACACATCACAAAACGCTGGAGGAACTCAGCAGGTCAGGAAACAATCAAAAGGAGGTATACAGTAGCCAGCATTCGGACCGACACCCTTCATCGCGACTGCATTGTGCAAAGTTGAACAGTAATAGGGATAACGAGATAGTAGCTTCCTTTGTCAATAGAATAACCTTCGTTATTGTGCGGAAAATATTCCGTCTTATAAGCATGTTTGTATTTTTCATAAGACAACAGCAAATGGGATACATTTGAAGTCGATGTATGGCATGATATACGAATATTTTCTAACTGTACAACAGGAATATTTTATGAAGGAATGAAATATTCTTACCAGAACAAAACACACCAACATCACCACCGATAGGTAAATGGTTCGCCTGTGTGAAAGTGCAGTTCCAGAGGTAGGACTCATTCCCAATGCAACTGACGTTATTTATTATCACAGGCCCTTCCCCGATTCCATACTTGTTGTGGTTGTAAACGTTTACTGCGGAGCCGCACATCAGCTGTTTGCATACTATATCTGCGTCTTTGAAATCCCATAAATCATCAGTAACCCTGCCCCAGACACCGCTGTGATAAACCTCCACTCGACCATCACATCGGCCCTCTCCATTGACAAGCCGTAAATGCCAGTTATCCACTGTAAAATACAATTCGGAAATCGGCGTTGTTCAACATTTCACATAGGTAATTGTACACAATATTTGCACATTCATATCATTGGTGACCAAGCTGGCCATAATCAATTAAATTATAAACTCTTGCAAATATGCACTGCGGCTGTTATCAGAGAGGAAAAGTAAAAACAATAAATGCAGTGTACTGCAATTTAGTGTCCGAACGGTGTTGCCCAGAGGACACCTGGCAGACTCTAAGGAATACGATGACTCAGATCACGTTGAAGGATCTGAAATAGATTGCATCAATTAAGTAATTAGTAATGGATAAGGGATGAACGATTCATGGATGGACCAATCACATATACGTTTTATTATAAGAAACAATTAATGCATGTACACTATTAACGAATGTTGGGGATTCGTGAGTTAATTTCAATATTTTGTTCGTGGCACAGCGTGTTCGATGCAGTAAATACACAAACACAATATGATGTTAACCTTATAGCCGAGTACACTTCTGTGGACTTGTTCAGAGATGTGCTTTAAGCTGCATTCTTGTAAATATATCATATTGAGGGAGATTCAAAGTTGAACATCTTGAACCTTGTTTGAAGTATTCAAAATTACATAGATGCGCTGTGCCCCTTTGTAATTTCATTCAATGCACCAGTGATATTAAGTTTTATTCTAACATCACAGAACATACTATCTCTTATCATTGCAGTCTAAAGCATTCATGAAATCATCTCACATAAAATATAATTTAATTGACTGTTACTTTTAATCGCTCATTTTTAAGCATTTATAAAGTATACCATGTTGCTGCATATTTTCGTGGCGAGTCCGAATTGTAGAACCCGATTGGTCTTCACTTCAGTATACATAATAATCCAATTCCAGCACATGGCCGTTATACAATTTAACAACTGAACTGAAAACATTTTATTTCTGCTCTGTTTGCTAGTGCAGACGATCCACAGTGGTTCCCGATGACAACATGGAGCTATTTCTGCAGTCAACAGGCCATTTTGAATTATTTTCCTCTGTTATTTCTGATGATGTCATGCCACGGCCTCGGTCTTTCAGGCCCCTGAGATGCTAAATATGTCTCATGACAATTTCAGTATTCTCCGTTACTCAAGATTTCCAGCAAATGTAGCTTCTCCAACTCACTGCTACAGAATGCTGGATTTGTTCATTCCAATTGACATATTTTACGTGCTTCAGCAATTACATTCAGATTTATAGTAGACACGTATTTATTTATCACATATACACCGAAAGATACATTACGGGCATAGTCAGGCATACTGAAATCTCAGTTGCTAGAAAATTTTAGAATATGTTAGAGATATTTAGTTGCTGTTGTTTTTTTTTCTGTTGACTTTCTGGAGATTTAGAAACATAGAAACATAGAAAACTTACAGAACTATACAGGCCCTTTGGCCCACAATGCTGTGCCCACATGTACGTACTTTATAAAATACTTAGGGTTACACGTAGCCCACTATTTTTCCATGATATTCCTTCTGTACCTACTTCCAAGCACCATAAAACTGTGCCTCCTCCTGCTAGCCATGTCATTACTGGGGAAAAAGCCACTGACTATCGACGCAATCAATGTTTCTCGTCGTCTTATACACTTCTAGCAGGTTATATCTATCAGACCTCTGTTGCGCCAAGGTCAAACGCCGATTTCATTCAACCTATTCTCATAAGGCATGCTCGCCAATCCAGGCAACATCATTGCAAATCATCATCTGCACCCTTTCTGTGGTTTCCACATTCATCCTGTAGTGAAGCTACCAAAACAGAGACAGTACTCCAAGTGGGGTCTGACAAGGTTCCTTTAAAGCTGCAACAGTAATTCTGGGCTCCTAATAGAATGGACCAGAATGAACCACTTCACTCTTATCTGGATGTAACTCTATCTGCCACTACTCATCCCGGTTTTACATCCTATCAATGTCTGCTGTAACCTCTAACTCTCCTCCACACTGTCCGCAATAACCCTAACCTTGGTGTCATCAGGGAGTTTACTGGCCCATACCTCCACTTCCTCAGTTAGGTCACTTATACAAATCACGAAGAGAAGAGGTCCCAGAACAGATCCCTGAGGCACACGACTGGTCACCGACCTCCATACAGAATATGACCCGTCTACAAACACTCTTTGCTTTCTGTGAGCAAGCAAGACCTGGATCCACAAAGCAATGTCCCATTGGATTCCATGCCTCTTTACTTTCTGAATAAGCCTTGCATGCTGTACCTTATTAAATGCCTTGCTGATATCCATGTACACTACATCTACCGCTCTAACTTCATCAATGTGTTTAATTACATCCTCAAAAAGATCAATCAGGCTCGAAAGGGACGATCTTCCTTTGACAAAGCCACGCTGACTATTCCTAATTATATTATTAGTCTACAAATTTATGTATGCTGCCTCTCAGGATCTGCTCAATCGACTTACCAACCACTGAATGAAGACTCACTGGTCTAGGTCCTTTCTTGAATAAGGAAAGAACATCATCAACCCTCCAATCCTCCGGCAACTCTCCTGTTCCCATTGATGATGCAAATATCATCGCCATTTCTCAGCAATCTCCTCCTTCTCCTCCCACGCTAGCCTGTGTTATATCTCGTTAGGTCGCTGTGACTTATCCAACTTGATGCTTTGCAAAAGCTCCAGCACATCCGCTTTCTTAATATCTAAATGCTCAAGGCCGCTGTATGTTATCCCTACAATTGCCAACGTCGTTTTCCGTTGTAAATACTGAAGCAAAGTATTTATTAAGTATCTCTGCTACCTCCTTAGGATAGATACTCACTTTGCCACTGTCACATTTGATTGGTCCGCTTCTCTGACGTCTTATCCTGTTGCTCTGCACATAATTGTAGAATACCTTGGGGTTGTCCCTATTCCTGACAGCCAAGGCTATGTCATGGCCACTTCTGACACTGCTAAATTCATCCTCAAAATCCTTCCTACCAGCCTTTTAATCTTCTCGAGCTCTATTATTATCTTGATTTTTCAACCTTATGTAATGTTTTCATTTCTTCTACACTAGATTTACATCAGCCTTTGCACACCATGGTTCTTGTACTCTACCATCCTTCCTCTGTCTCTTTAAAACATACTTACACAGAACTCCACGCAATTATCCCTGAATATTTGCCACATTTCTTCTGTACATTTCCCTCAGAACATCTATACCCAATTTATGCTTCAAGTTCCTGACTGATAACATCATATTTCCCCTTACTTGCTCCATATTGTGTGAAGAACCTTCCTGAACACACGTAACAAGCTCCACCCCATCTAAAACCCTCTGTCTAGGGAGATTCCAATCGATATTTGGGAAAATCTCCGTCCACGAAAACCCTGTTATTGTTATACCTTTCCAGAATTTGTCTCCAAATCTGCTCCTTGATATCCCTGCTACTGTTGGGTGATCTATAAAAAAACACCCAGTAGCATTATTGACCTCTATCTATTCCTAATTTCCACCCAAAAGACTCCGTATACAATCCCTCCATGATCTCTTCCTTTTCTGCAGCTACGTCACGAACATGCAACAACAGTGCCACGTCCCCACCTCTGGTGCCTCCCTTCCTGTCCGTTCCGAAGCATCTAATACCTGGCACTCGAAGTAACCATTCCTGCCCCTGAACCATTCAAGTCTCTGTAATGTCCGCAACATCATAGCTCCAAGTACTGATCCATGCTTGAAGCTCGGCCGCTTTGTTCATAATACGCCTTGCATTAAAATACACACTTCTCAAACCATTGGTCTGAGCGCGTCCCTTCTCTGTTACCTTCCTATCCTCGAACTCGCACATTTTCCAAACTTTCCTTATTTGTGCGCCAACCGCAACTTCCTCCGTCTTTCAGCTCTGTTATCAACGCCCACCCAGCAATTCTAATTTACAATCTCCCCAACAGCCTTAGTAAACTTCCCTGCCGGGATATTGGTTTTCCTGGGAATTCAAGTGAATCCTGTCCTTTTTTGTACGTCCCACCTGCTCATCCACGCAATTATGCTTCACCTCATTCTGTTTCTATACTCACTGTCAAGTTGCACAGGCAGTTATTCCGAGATTACTACCTTTGTCGTCCTACTTCTCAAATTCCTTCCTAACTCCCTGTAGTCTGTCTTCAGGACCTCCTCCCTTTTCGTACCTATGCCATTGGCACCAATATGTACCACAACTTCTGGCTGTTCTCTTCCGTGCTTCAGGATATCGTACACGCGCTTCTTCCCTGCGTCCACAGAATCGCCGGTCTATACTTCTAACTACAATGTATCTTATCACTACTGCTATCCTTTCCCTTTTCCTGCCCTTCTGAACCACAAGGCCAGACTCTTTGCTAGTTGCTTCCCTCAGGTAGGCCACTCCCCAACAGTATTCAAGGAGGAGTACTTATTGCTAAGCGGGACAGCAACAGGAAAATTCTCTAGCCACTCTTGACGGTCCTTCCCTCTCTTGACTGTTACTCACTTATCTGTCTCCCGAGGCCCCGGTGTGCTGGCCTGCCAACAGCGACTATCGATCACTTCCTGACCAGAAGAAGATCATCGAGCTGCATCTCAGGCTCGCTAACGAGGTCTCTATGGTGCGGCAGCTCGGCGGACCTGGCGCATACCTAGATGCTGGGAGTCTCCAGGACTTCCTGACACTGAGCCCATAACACCAGCCTCACAGACATACTTCTTGTCTGTATTATATACAGGCAACCCTCCTCGCCTCGACCCGTTATCGCTGAAGCTCCTTTGAAGTAATGCCCCCCTACTCTGTCCCCTCTACTCCGTCGCCCGTTCCTGTAAAGACCACTCTATAAAGATGTTTCCTTATAATCTATTTTCGCTGTTCTAAACGACTGAATCCACGCGCCTGTGCAGTCGTGCCTCGATCAAACCTGACAAAACATATTACGGCCGATGCATTATTTCAGACAGGAAGATTCAGAATAAATATCCAAATGTATTAATATTGGAAAAGCAAGAACGAATTTGATAGATATAGCCATTCCATACACGCATAATTTATAGAAAACAGTTAAGTTAGAACCATCAGAAATATCTAAATTAAACATGACAATTTAAAGACTTAAGGCATGAACTGGGTTTCCATTGTTCCGATTGTAATATACAGACAATAGACAATTGGTGCAGAAGTAGACCATTCGGCCATTCGAGCCTGCACCGCCATTTTGAGATCATGGCTGATCATCTACTATCAATACCCGTTTCCTGCCTTGTCCCAATATCCCTTGATTCCCCTATCCATAAGAAACTTATCTAGCTCCTTCTTGAAAGCATCCAAAGAATTGGCATCCACTACCTTCCGAGGCAGTGCATTCCAGACTCCCACAACTCTCTGGGAGAAGAAGTTTTTCCTTAATTCTGTCCTAAATGACCTACACATTATTCTCAAACCATGTCCTCTGGTACTGGACTCTCCCAGTATCTGGAGCATATTTCCTGCCTCTATCTTGTCCAATCCCTTAATAATCTTATATGTTTCAATCAGATCCCCTCTCAATCTCCTTAATTCCAGGGTGTACAAGCTAAGTCTCTCTAACCTCTCTGCTTAAGACAGTCCAGACATCCCAGGAATTAACCTCGTGAATCTACGCTGCACTTCCTCTACAGTCAGGATGTCCTTCCTTAACCCTGGAGACCAAAACTGTACACAATACTCTAGAAGTGGTCTCACCAGGGCTCTGTACAAATGCAAGGTGATTTCCTTGTTCTTGTACTCAATTCCCTTTGTAATAAAGGCCAACATTCCATTAGCCGTCTTCATTGCCTGCTGCACTTGCTCATTCACCTTCAGTGACTGATGAACAAGGACTCCTAGATCTCTTTGTCTTTCTCCCTTACCTAACTCTACACCGTTCAGATCAGAATCTGCCTTCCTGTTCTTACTCCCAAAGTGGATAACCTCACACTTATTCACATTAAACGTCATCTGCCAAGTATCTGCCCACTCACCCAGCCTATGCAAGTCACCCTGAATTCTCCTAACATCCTCATCACATGTCACACTGCCACCCAGCTTATTATCATCAGCATATTTGCAGATGTTATTCTCAGTGCCTTCATCTATATCGTTGATGTAAATCATAAACAGCTGTGGTCCCAATACCGAGCCCTGTGGCACCCCACTAGTCAACACCTGCCATTCCGAGAAAAGCCCGTGCACCGCTACACTTTGCTTTCTATCTGCCAACCAGTTTTCTATCCATGTCAATGTCTTCCCCCCAATGCAATGAGCTTTGATTTTACCCACCAATCTCCTATGTGGGAGCTTATCAAATGCCTTCTGAAAATCGAGGTACACTACATCCATTGGATCTCCCTCGTCTAACTTCCTGGTTACATCCTCGGAAAAACTCCAACAGATTAGTCAAGCATGATTTACCCTTGGTAAATGCATGTTGGCTCGGCCCAATCCTGTCGCTGCTATCTAGATATGCCACTATTTCATCTTTAATAGTGGATAATAGCATCTTCCCCACCACCGATGTCAGGCTAACTGGTCAATAGTTCTCTGTTTTCTCCCTCCCACCTTTCGTAAAAAGTGGGATAACATTAGCCATTCTCCAATTCTCAGGAACTGATCCTGAATCTAAGGAACATTGTAAAATGATTACCAGTGCATCCGCAATTTCCAGGGCCACCTCATTCAGTACCCGAGGATGCAGACCATCGGGACCTGGGGATTGGTTAGCCTTCAGTCCCATCAGTCTACTCATCACCGTTTCCTTCCTAATGCCAATCTGTTTCATTTCCTCTGTACCCTGTGTCCTTGGCCCATCCATACATCTGGGAGATTACTTGTGTCTCCCTTAGTGAAGACAGATCTAAAGTACTTATTAAATTCTTCTGCCAATTCTCTGTTTCGCATAACAATTTCACCCAATTCATTCTTCACGGGCCCAACATTGTTCTTAACTATCTTCTTTCTCTTCACATGCCTAAAAAAGCTTTTGCTATCCTCCTTTATATTCCTG